>NC_134687.1:281126126-281432857 GCF_050947455.1 Rhinoderma darwinii | reverse complement strand
ACAGGGGGCTGTGTGTGTGACGCTATATACAGGGGGATGTGTGTGACGCTATATACAGGGGGATGTGTGTGTGACGCTATATACAGGGGGATGTGTGTGTGACGCTATATACAGGGGGATGTGTGTGACGCTATATAGAGGGGGCTGTGTGTGACGCTATATACAGGGGGATGTGTGTGTGACGCTATCTACAGGGGGATGTGTGTGTGACGCTATCTACAGGGGGATGTGTGTGTGACGCTATATACAGGGGGATGTGTGTGATGCTATATACAGGGGGCTTTGTGTGTGACGCTATATACAGGGGGCTGTGTGTGTGACGCTATATACAGGGGGATGTGTGTGACGCTATATAGAGGGGGCTGTGTGTGACGCTATATACAGGGGGCTGTGTGTGTGACGCTATATACAGGGGGATGTGTGTGACGCTATATACAGGGGTATGTGTGTGACGCTACATACAGGGGGATGTGTGTGTGACACTATATACAGGGGGATGTGTGTGTGACGCTATATACAGGGGGATGTGTGTGACGCTATATACAGGGGGCTGTGTGTGTGACGCTATATACAGGGGGATGTGTGTGACGCTATATACAGGGGTATGTGTGTGACGCTACATACAGGGGGATGTGTGTGTGACACTATATACAGGGGGATGTGTGTGTGACGCTATATACAGGGGGATGTGTGTGATGCTATATACAGGGGGCTTTGTGTGTGACGCTATATAGAGGGGGCTGTGTGTGACGCTATATACAGGGGGCTGTGTGTGTGACGCTATATACAGGGGGATGTGTGTGACGCTATATACAGGGGTATGTGTGTGACGCTACATACAGGGGGATGTGTGTGTGACACTATATACAGGGGGATGTGTGTGTGACGCTATATACAGGGGGATGTCTGTGACGCTATATACAGGGGGCTGTGTGTGTGACGCTATATACAGGAGGATGTGTGTGACGCTATATACAGGGGGATGTGTGTGTGACGCTATATACAAGGGGATGTGTGTGTGACGCTATATACAGGGGGCTGTGTGTGTGACGCTATATACAGGGGGATGTGTGTGACGCTATATACAGGGGGAGGTGTGTGACGCTATATACAGGGGGCTGTGTGTGACGCTATATACAGGGGGCTGTGTGTGTGACGCTATATACAGGGGGATGTGTGTGACGCTATATACAGGGGGATGTGTGTGATGCTATATACAGGGGGCTTTGTGTGTGACGCTATATACAGGGGGCTGTGTGTGTGACGCTATATACAGGGGGATGTGTGTGACGCTATATAGAGGGGGCTGTGTGTGACGCTATATACAGGGGGCTGTGTGTGTGACGCTATATACAGGGGGATGTGTGTGATGCTATATACAGGGGGCTGTGTGTGTGACGCTATATACAGGGGGATGTGTGTGTGACGCTATATACAGGGGGATGTGTGTGTGTGACGCTATATACAGGGGGCTGTGTGTGTGACGCTATATACAGGGGGATGTGTGTGTGACGCTATATACAGGGGGATGTGTGTGACGCTATATACAGGGGGATGTGTGTGATGCTATATACAGGGGGCTTTGTGTGTGACGCTATATACAGGGGGCTGTGTGTGTGACGCTATATATAGGGGGATGTGTGTGACGCTATATAGAGGGGGCTGTGTGTGACGCTATATACGGGGGGCTATGTGTGTGACGCTATATACAGGGGGATGTGTGTGACGCTATATACAGGGGTATGTGTGTGACGCTACATACAGGGGGATGTGTGTGTGACACTATATACAGGGGGATGTGTGTGTGACGCTATATACAGGGGGATGTGTGTGACGCTATATACAGGGGGCTGTGTGTGTGACGCTATATACAGGGGGATGTGTGTGTGACACTATATACAAGGGGATGTGTGTGTGACGCTATATACAGGGGGCTGTGTGTGTGACGCTATCTACAGGGGGATGTGTGTGTGACGCTATCTACAGGGGGATGTGTGTGTGACGCTATATACAGGGGGCTGTGTGTGACGCTATATACAGGGGGCTGTGTGTGTGACGCTATATACAGGGGGATGTGTGTGTGACGCTATATACAGGGGGATGTGTGTGTGTGACGCTATATACAGGGGGCTGTGTGTGTGACGCTATATACAGGGGGATGTGTGTGTGACGCTATATACAGGGGGATGTGTGTGTGACGCTATATACAGGGGGATGTGTGTGTGACGCTATCTACAGGGGGATGTGTGTGTGACGCTATCTACAGGGGGATGTGTGTGTGACGCTATATACAGGGGGATGTGTGTGATGCTATATACAGGGGGATGTGTGTGATGCTATATACAGGGGGCTTTGTGTGTGACGCTATATACAGGGGGCTGTGTGTGTGACGCTATATATAGGGGGATGTGTGTGACGCTATATAGAGGGGGCTGTGTGTGACGCTATATACGGGGGGCTATGTGTGTGACGCTATATACAGGGGGATGTGTGTGACGCTATATACAGGGGTATGTGTGTGACGCTACATACAGGGGGATGTGTGTGTGACGCTATATACAGGGGGATGTGTGTGTGACGCTATATACAGGGGGATGTGTGTGACGCTATATACAGGGGGCTGTGTGTGTGACGCTATATACAGGGGGATGTGTGTGTGACACTATATACAAGGGGATGTGTGTGTGACGCTATATACAGGGGGCTGTGTGTGTGACGCTATCTACAGGGGGATGTGTGTGTGACGCTATCTACAGGGGGATGTGTGTGTGACGCTATATACAGGGGGCTGTGTGTGACGCTATATACAGGGGGCTGTGTGTGTGACGCTATATACAGGGGGATGTGTGTGTGACGCTATATACAGGGGGATGTGTGTGTGTGACGCTATATACAGGGGGCTGTGTGTGTGACGCTATATACAGGGGGATGTGTGTGTGACGCTATATACAGGGGGATGTGTGTGTGACGCTATATACAGGGGGATGTGTGTGTGACGCTATCTACAGGGGGATGTGTGTGTGACGCTATCTACAGGGGGATGTGTGTGTGACGCTATATACAGGGGGATGTGTGTGATGCTATATACAGGGGGCTTTGTGTGTGACGCTATATACAGGGGGCTGTGTGTGTGACGCTATATACAGGGGGATGTGTGTGACGCTATATAGAGGGGGCTGTGTGTGACGCTATATACAGGGGGCTGTGTGTGTGACGCTATATACAGGGGGATGTGTGTGACGCTATATACAGGGGTATGTGTGTGACGCTACATACAGGGGGATGTGTGTGTGACACTATATACAGGGGGATGTGTGTGTGACGCTATATACAGGGGGATGTGTGTGACGCTATATACAGGGGGCTGTGTGTGACGCTATATACAGGGGGATGTGTGTGACGCTATATACAGGGGGATGTGTGTGTGACGCTATATACAAGGGGATGTGTGTGTGACGCTATATACAGGGGGCTGTGTGTGTGACGCTATATACAGGGGGATGTGTGTGACGCTATATACAGGGGGATGTGTGTGACGCTATATACAGGGGGCTGTGTGTGACGCTATATACAGGGGGCTGTGTGTGTGACGCTATATACAGGGGGATGTGTGTGTGACGCTATATACAGGGGGATGTGTGTGTGACGCTATATACAGGGGGATGTGTGTGTGTGACGCTATATACAGGGGGCTGTGTGTGTGACGCTATATACAGGGGGATGTGTGTGTGACGCTATATACAGGGGGATGTGTGTGTGACGCTATCTACAGGGGGATGTGTGTGTGACGCTATCTACAGGGGGATGTGTGTGTGACGCTATATACAGGGGGATGTGTGTGATGCTATATACAGGGGGCTTTGTGTGTGACGCTATATACAGGGGGCTGTGTGTGTGACGCTATATACAGGGGGATGTGTGTGACGCTATATAGAGGGGGCTGTGTGTGACGCTATATACAGGGGGCTGTGTGTGTGACGCTATATACAGGGGGATGTGTGTGACGCTATATACAGGGGTATGTGTGTGACGCTACATACAGGGGGATGTGTGTGTGACACTATATACAGGGGGATGTGTGTGTGACGCTATATACAGGGGGATGTGTGTGATGCTATATACAGGGGGCTTTGTGTGTGACGCTATATACAGGGGGCTGTGTGTGTGACGCTATATACAGGGGGATGTGTGTGACGCTATATACAGGGGGCTGTGTGTGTGACGCTATATACAGGGGGATGTGTGTGACGCTATATACAGGGGTATGTGTGTGACGCTACATACAGGGGGATGTGTGTGTGACACTATATACAGGGGGCTGTGTGTGACGCTATATACAGGGGGCTGTGTGTGTGACGCTATATAGAGGGGGCTGTGTGTGACGCTATATACAGGGGGCTGTGTGTGTGACGCTATATACAGGGGGATGTGTGTGACGCTATATACAGGGGTATGTGTGTGACGCTACATACAGGGGGATGTGTGTGTGACACTATATACAGGGGGATGTGTGTGTGACGCTATATACAGGGGGATGTGTGTGACGCTATATACAGGGGGCTGTGTGTGTGACGCTATATACAGGGGGATGTGTGTGACGCTATATACAGGGGGATGTGTGTGTGACGCTATATACAAGGGGATGTGTGTGTGACGCTATATACAGGGGGCTGTGTGTGTGACGCTATATACAGGGGGATGTGTGTGACGCTATATACAGGGGGATGTGTGTGACGCTATATACAGGGGGCTGTGTGTGACGCTATATACAGGGGGCTGTGTGTGTGACGCTATATACAGGGGGATGTGTGTGTGACGCTATATACAGTGGGATGTGTGTGTGACGCTATATACAGGGGGATGTGTTTGTGACGCTATCTACAGGGGGATGTGTGTGTGACGCTATCTACAGGGGGATGTGTGTGTGACGCTATATACAGGGGGATGTGTGTGATGCTATATACAGGGGGCTGTGTGTGTGACGCTATATACAGGGGGATGTGTGTGTGACGCTATATACAGAGGGATGTGTGTGTGTGACGCTATATACAGGGGGATGTGTGTGTGTGTGTGTGTGTGACGCTATCTACAGGGGGATGTGTGTGTGACGCTATCTACAGGGGGCTGTGTGTGACGCTATCTACAGGGGGCTGTGTGTGTGACGCTATATACAGGGGGCTGTGTGTGTGACGCTATATACAGGGGGCTGTGTGTGTGACGCTATCTACAGGGGGATGTGTGTGTGTGATGCTATCTACAGGGAGATGTGTGTGTGACGCTATCTACAGAGGGATGTGTGTGGGTGACGCTATCTACAGGGGGATGTGTGTGTGACGCTATCTACAGGGGGATGTGTGTGTGTGTGTGTGATGCTATCTACAGGGGGCTGTGTGTGTGTGACGCTATCTACAGGGGGATGTGTGTGACGCTATCTACAGGGGGTCTGTGTGTGTGACGCTATCTACAGGGGGGGCTGTGTGTGTGATGCTATCTACAGGGGGGGCTGTGTGTGTGATGCTATCTACAGGGGCTTTGTGCACATGGTGCTTTACTATACAGTGTTTGACACAATTATATTCAGGGGTGCAGCGTTTGGTGCTATTATATTTAGAGGCACAGTCTGTGGCACCATGATCCTTTTGTTTTCGTTTATAGGTGTAGAAATGTTGGAAGTGAGCAACAGAAGACATCTAAGTGGCAAATTCTGGCTGGGAGATTCATGGCTGAGAGAAGTTGTCATGAAGTCTGGACTGGATGGAGAAGAAAAGAGGAAAAAAGTTACCAGAATCTGCGAAGTCGTCACATGTGAGTCACTAGATTTATAGAGAATCTGTCACCTCTCCTGACATGTTTATTATAGGAAATTGTGTTTCACTAAAAGTCTTTGTGCAGTCCAGGACTGATAGACAAATGTGTGTTACCATTCCCTTTGTTAGGAGGATGTGTCCCTGCACAGTGTGATACTGTCAGCGATGGTTAAAGACTGTCATTATGTAGGGACACAGCCCTTTGACAAGGGGAATCGTAACACCCATTTGTTAATGCTTGTACAAAAAGGTAGTGTTACGGCTCGGCGGGGGAGAAGGGGGGCCCAAGTTTGGGTAACAGCCCAGGGCCTATTGTCTACTTAATCCGCCACTGCTTACACTGGTCCATTATCACAGACTCCTTAGGAGGATTGACATCTGAGGACAGCAGGGGTTGCTGCAAAGTAGGAGCCAGACTGGGAAGGACTCCCTCCCGTCAATCCGGGTGAACAGAAGGATGAGGTCATCCAGGGCAAATGGCAGATCCCGAGCGGCAAGTTCGTCCTTAATTTTAGGAGCCAGTCCATGCCAGAATGCAGCCACCAGGGTCTCATTGTTCCATAACAGCTCTCCCACCAGGGTGCGGAAGTGGATGGCGTATTCACTCACGGAGGTGTCTCATTGGCGTAGGTTAAAGGGAAGGTGTTGCAAAAAAATTTTTTTTTATATATAAATTTGCTTTTAGTATGTTATTAAAATACACTTTATTTATTTGTGTTTTTGTGTTGTACTTTTTTATTTTTTCTTACTTTTACTTCACTATGGGGGCTGCCATTTTTTTTCATCTCTGTATGTGTCGATTAACGACACATACAGAAATGGAATACGGCACATACATCCCCATAGAGAATGCGAACGGGAGCCGTTCCATTCACTATAGTGCACGCCGTCTGTGCATGCGCCGCTCCCACACAGTCCAAAAGGAAGGTCTTTGGCAGAGCGACATCTGGCGCCATTTTCATGTCGACCGGAAGCCGCGGCCAGACAGTAAGATGACTACTTCCGGTCGTGGCTTCCCGACATATGTTCCAGGCAGCGAGGACGCGCAGAGTAGGATCGGAGGCAGGTAAGTTATGTTTGTGTATATGATGTGTGTATTATGTTCGTGTTATACTGTCTGATTACCACTGTATCTAATCCTCCTACACTGTGTGCCGCCATTTTCTGAGCGAATGCACAGTGTAGGAGGATTAGAAGGTTCAACCACCTCCTTCTCCTGGCACTAGCCAGGATAAGGGAGGGGGGATTGTGTGAGCACAGTAGAGTGTGTGTGTCTACACCAAATTTACAGCATAAAGCAATGAGGTTGCTTTACCACATTGCAATGCTGCAATTTTGGGAATTGCTCCCTCTAGTGACCAGCACATGGAAATGTTATAAATTAGAATCTAATTTATAATATTTCCTGACTTGTGAAGAAATAAAAAAAAATTCAAACAATGTTTAATCACTTAAATACTAACTGTTTAACTGAAAAAAAATAAAAAAAATTCTAGCGACATATTCCCTTTCATCAAAGAAGCCGCTGCAGATGAGACCCGACAAGGCTCCTCAAACACCATACGAAAAGTCTGGAGGAAGGCTTGGAAGTCACGGGTCTCTGGTCCCTGTCTCTCCCAGATAGGATTCGCCCATGCAAGAGCCTTGCCAGTGAGGAGAGAGATGATGAAAGCGACCCTTGCGCCATCAGACGAAAATGTCCTATTATATAGGCTGAAGTGGATCTGGCACTGATTCAGAAATCCACGACAGGTACTTGCCTCTCCATCATAGCGGTCAGGAAGTGGCAAAGAAACACGTGGGTCAACACTGCCAAGAGGTGTAGGCTGAGGATCAACGCTGCCAGGAGGTGTAGTAGGAGGAACGGCAGCTTGTGCCTCCTGCCAACGTGCAAGAATGTTCAACGCCCGGAGGAGTTGGTACTGTCGAGACCGGAGATCTCGCATATCCGCCCACATTTCTTGAGACGTCGTCATAGTCTTGAATCGACCAGCGGGGTCCATGGCCTGAGAGTACTGTCACGAAGGGTCTGTGGACCCACTGGGCCGTACCGCCTTGGCGGTAAGGCAGCTGGCCAACAGGCCGCAGGTCAATGTCTATAGTTCGTATCGGTACCTGTGGCAGCTCGGACAGCAGCAGGGCAGGCTTGGCTAGGACTAGGCAGCAGGTAGACGTCAGGCGAGGTGAAGCAGGTCAGACGTGGGATACAGCACGACACGACTTTAGCACAGCACAGTGCTCGACCAGGATAGTATGAAATGCAGGGAACAGGAACAGGAAAGGAAAAAACAAGGAGGCCATCACATAGACAAACTTAGGAAACATCAACAACGCTCAGACATAGAAACAGGTGCCTGGAGCCCTCTTATAGTCCAGGGTACTCACAGGTTCAAGTTCATCAGAACCCTACGGGACCTGGGGCTGAGGTGAGTGGACGCGAGCGCTGGCGTCTCCTGAGGAGGAGGCTGGGGCCAGCAATCGCAGACTCGTGGCTGCGGCTGTCAGGGGGAGATTGGAGCTGACGGCCCGCAGCCATGGACATTATACAGTGTGATCTGGGTGGTGGTGGATCGATTTTCTAAAATGGCTCATTTTCTTCCCCTGACTGGCCTGCCTTCTGCTGCTTGACTGGCCGACCTCTCCGTTCAACAAATCTTCCGTCTGCACGGCTTGCCTCTGCATATTGTCTCGGATCGAGGGGTCCAGTTCACCTCGAAGTTCTGGAGAGCGTTCTGCGGCCTCCTCGGTGTAAAGTTGGACTTCTCCTCAGCTTATCATCTTCAGTCCAAGTTGAAAGGGTTAACCAGATTATGGAGAACTATATGCAGGACTTTGTCTCCAGATGGCATGATGACTGGGTGCAGCTGGTCCCGTGGGCTGAGTTCTCCTATAATAACCATAATAGTGAGTCCACCACCTCCAGTCCGTTCTTCATCGTCTATGGCCAACATCCTCGTATACCTCTTCCTGTCTCCACTATTTCCCAGGTGCCTGCAGCTGACTCTACCTTCAGGGACTTTCAGCAGATATGGAAACAGACACGATCTTTTATTCTGCTGGCGGTGGACCGCATTAAGAGAAAGGCAGACACTAGAAGACGAGAACCTTCCCAGTTTCTTCCAGGTACGAAGGTCTGGCTGTCTTGCAAGATGGCATCCTCAGCCGGATATTCTTGGAAGTTTGCTCCCAGGTTCCTCTGACCCTTTGAGATTCTGCTACAAATCAATCCTGTTGTAATGGTGGGGGGGGTAGGGAAACGGACAAGTGAGCCCTAATCTACCCGCCACTCTGTCCCTGCCTACTTGCAACGACCCGCCCTAGGCGACGGGGTACAACTGGGCGGCGGTCCCTGCGCTCAGTAAGTGCATGACAAACACGACAAACAAACAAGGGAATACAAGCAAGGGAAATGGGCAGTTGCTCGCGGAAACACCGTGAGCAACAGAGTAGTGAACGAGCCGAGTCAAGCCAGGAGAGTGCGAGGTACAAAGCGAAAAGCAGAAGAGTAGTCGGTAAGCCGGGGTCTGTATGGAGCAGGATCAAAAAGTAGCAGGAGCTGTAGCTGGGCCAGGAAACCTCAAGGAAAGAATTCACAAGCACAGATGGACAGGAAGAGCAGGCTTAAATAGACCGAGGGCGGGAGCTAGCTGAGTCTGGCCAGGTTGCGATAGGCTCTCCCACTCCTAAGCCTGCCAGCCTGAGTGGAGGAAGCTGGTGTCTGTCTCAGGGATGTACACTCAGGTGTTGACTGATTAATTCTGGGAATTAACCCCGAAGCAGTGCCTGGCAGATCCTTTACAGTACCCCCCCTTTTATGAGGGGCCACCGGACCCTTTCTAAGTGGACCTGGCTTACTGGGGAAACGCAGGTGGAACCTCCTGACCAATACCCCAGCGTGAACATCCCGGGCGGGTACCCAAGTCCTCTCCTCGGGCCCGTATCCTCTCCAATGGACCAGGTACTGGAGGGAGCCTTGGACCATCTTGCTGTCCACGATCCTGGCCACCTCAAATTCCACCCCCTCAGGGGTGAGGACGGGAACAGGAGGTTTCCTCGAGGGGGCCAAGGACGGGGAGCAGCGTTTCAGGAGGGAGGCATGAAACACGTTGTGTATACGAAAAGACGGGGGTAACTCCAGCCGGAAAGAGACAGGACTGAGGACCTCAATGACCTTATACGGCCCAATAAACCGGGGAGCAAACTTTTTGGACGGAACCTTGAGACGCAAGTTCCTGGATGACAACCACACCAGATCCCCGACCACAAACAGGGGGTTAGCAGAACGTCTTCTATCGGCCTGAGCCTTCTGTATGCTCTGGGACGCCTCTAGGTTCTTCTGAACCTGGGCCCAGACTGTGCACAGATCCCGATGAACGACATCCACCTCGGGATTGTTGGAACAACCAGGTGAAACGGAGGAGAACCGTGGATTAAACCCAAAATTACAGAAAAAGGGAGAGACCCCTGACGAGTTACTGACCCGGTTATTAAGGGAAAATTCGGCGAGGGGAATGAAAGAAACCCAATCAAATTGACAGTCAGAGACAAAACATCTTAAGTATTGTTCTAGAGACTGATTAGTCCTCTCCGTTTGGCCATTGGTTTCAGGATGGAAAGCAGAGGAGAAGGACAGATCAATCCCCAACTTATTACAGAAGGCTCTCCAAAACAATGAAACAAATTGTACCCCTCTGTCAGAAACAATATTGACGGGGACCCCATGGAGACGCAGGATGTGTTTGATAAACAAGGTAGCCAACGTCTTGGCGTTGGGTAGTTTCTTGAGGGGCACAAAGTGGCACATTTTACTGAAGCGGTCTACCACCACCCACACCACCGACTTGCCTTGGGATGGAGGCAAATCGGTGATAAAATCCATGGAGATATGTGTCCAAGGTCTCTGGGGAATGGGCAACGAACGCAGTAAGCCCGCTGGTCGGGACCTGGGAGTCTTGGACCTGGCACAAACCTCACAGGCGGCGACGTAGGCCTTAACGTCTTTAGGCAAACCAGGCCACCAATAATTTCTGGTAATGAGGTGTTTGGTACCCAGGATGCCTGGATGGCCAGATAGTGCGGAGTCGTGATTTTCCCTAAGTACCCTTAGCCGGAATTGCAGGGGAACAAACAGCTTGTTCTCAGGAAGGTTCCCAGGAGCTGAACCTTGATCAGCAGCAATTTCAGAGACTAAATCGGACTCGATAGAGGAAATGACTATACCTGGAGGCAAAATACAAACAGGATCTTCCTCCGAAGGAGGGCTGGCCATGAAGCTACGCGACAGTGCATCCGCCTTAATATTTTTAGACCCGGCCCTATAGGTAACCAAAAAATTGAATCTGGTAAAAAACAACGCCCATCGAGCTTGTCTCGGGTTTAGCCTCCGGGCAGATTCTAGGAAAACCAGATTCTTGTGGTCGGTAAGGACCGTTACCTGGTGCCTAGCCCCCTCCAGGAAGTGGCGCCACTCTTCAAATGCCCATTTAATGGCTAAAAGTTCGCGGTTGCCAATATCATAGTTACACTCCGTGGGCGAAAACTTCCTAGAAAAGTAAGCACAGGGGCGGAGATGGGTGAGGGAGCTGGTACCCTGGGACAAGACGGCCCCCACTCCCACCTCGGACGCGTCAACCTCCACAATAAATGGCTCCCTTTGGTTGGGCTGAACCAGCACGGGGGCCGAGATAAAGCACTTCTTGAGGGTCTCAAAAGCCTGGACGGCCTCAGGGGGCCAATGGAGGACATCAGCACCCTTGCGAGTGAGGTCCGTAAGAGGCTTAGCGACGACCGAGAAGTTAGCAATAAATCTCCTGTAATAGTTAGCGAACCCCAAAAAACACTGTAGCGCTTTCAGGGAGGCCGGTTGGACCCATTCAGCCACAGCCTGAACCTTGGCAGGGTCCATGCGGAATTCATGAGGAGTGAGGATTTGACCTAAAAATGGTATCTCCTGTACCCCAAATACACATTTTTCGATTTTGGCAAACAGTTTGTTTTCTCGAAGGACCTGGAGCACTTTCCTGACATGCTCTATGTGGGAGGACCAGTCCCTGGAAAACACCAATATGTCATCAAGGTACGCTACAAGAAATATCCCCAGGTAATTTCTCAAAATCTCATTTATGAAGTTCTGGAAGACCGCAGGGGCATTGCACAACCCAAAGGGCATGACGAGGTATTCGAAATGGCCTTCGGGCGTGTTAAACGCAGTCTTCCACTCATCCCCCTCTTTGATGCGAATAAGGTTATACGCCCCCCGTAGATCCAATTTAGAGAACCATTGGGCCCCCTGAACCTGATTAAAGAGATCAGGAATCAAAGGAAGGGGATACTGGTTCCTTACCGTGACCTTATTCAGGCCACGGTAGTCAATGCATGGCCTAAGACCCCCATCCTTCTTCCCTACGAAGAAGAAGCCAGCACCTACCGGAGAAGAAGAGGGACGAATGTAACCCTTGGCCAGGGATTCCTGGATATACTCCCTCATGGCTTCACGTTCGGGACAAGAAAGGTTAAATATCCTACCCTTAGGAAGCTTAGCTCCTGGTACCAATTCGATAGCGCAATCGTATTCTCTATGAGGCGGTAATACTTCGGAGGCCTCTTTAGAGAAAACATCAGCGAAGTCCTGAACAAACTCGGGTAGCGTATTCACCTCCTTAGGGGGAGAAATAGAATTAACAGAAAAACATGACGTACAACATTCATTACCCCATTTGGTTAGCTCCCCAGTATTCCAGTCAAACGTAGGATTATGCAACTGCAACCAGGGAAGACCTAGAACCAAATCGTACGATAATCCCTGCATCAATAGTACAGAGCATTGCTCCAAATGCATGGAGCCAACAAGGAGTTCAAAAACAGGGGTATGCTGTGTAAAATAACCATTAGCAAGAGGAGTGGAGTCGATACCCACTACCGGAACAGGTTTAGGCAAATCAATCAGAGGCATAGCGAGAGACATAGCAAATTCCACAGACATGATATTAGTAGAGGACCCTGAATCCACGAAGGCACTGCCGGTAGCAGACCTACCACCAAAAGAGACCTGAAAGGGAAGCAATATCTTAGTACGTTTCATATTTACGGGAAATACCTGTGCGCCCAAGTGACCTCCCCGATGATCACTTAGACGCGGGAGCTCTCTGACAGCATTCTTACGCTTGGGACAGTTGTTTACTTGATGCTTGACATCCCCACAGTAGAAGCAGAGACCATTCTTCCTGCGGAATTCTCTACGTTGTTGAGGGGACACGGAGGCCCCGAGTTGCATAGGTATTTCTGAGTCTTTAGGGGAGAAACGAAGCAACGGGACTTCGGGAGGCATCATGGGGGAGTCGGAGGAAAAAACACATAAACGTTCACGTTGTCGTTCCCTGAGACGTCGGTCAAGTCGTACCACTAAAGCCATAACCTGGTCTAAGGAGTCAGAAGAGGGATAACTAACTAGCAGGTCTTTCAGGGCATTCGACAGACCCAACCTAAACTGGCACCTTAAGGCAGGGTCATTCCACCGAGAAGCTACGCACCACTTCCTAAAGTCAGAGCAATACTCCTCAACAGGTCTCTTACCCTGACGTAAGGTCACCAGCTGACTCTCGGCAAAGGCAGTTCTGTCAGTCTCGTCATAAATAAGTCCGAGGGCAGAAAAGAAACAATCAACGGAGGAAAGTTCAGGGGCGCCAGGAGCCAAGGAGAAGGCCCACTCTTGGGGCCCTTCCTGGAGCCGGGACATAATTATACCCACCCGCTGGCTCTCAGAACCTGAGGAGTGAGGCTTTAAGCGAAAGTAAAGCCTACAACTCTCCCGAAAGGAGAGAAAAGCCCTCCGGTCACCTGAGAACCGGTCGGGCAACTTGAGGTGGGGTTCAAGGGGTGCAGTGAGGGGAACTACCAAGGTAGCATCAGGCTGGTTGACCCTCTGAGCCAGGGCCTGGACCTGTAGGGAGAGACCCTGCATTTGCTGAGCCAGGGTTTCACGGGGTTCCATAATGGTGTCAGGGACCAGGGTAGACTAGGTATACGGCTTGTGAATTTGTAATGGTGGGGGGGGTAGGGAAACGGACAAGTGAGCCCTAATCTACCCGCCACTCTGTCCCTGCCTACTTGCAACGACCCGCCCTAGGCGACGGGGTACAACTGGGCGGCGGTCCCTGCGCTCAGTAAGTGCATGACAAACACGACAAACAAACAAGGGAATACAAGCAAGGGAAATGGGCAGTTGCTCGCGGAAACACCGTGAGCAACAGAGTAGTGAACGAGCCGAGTCAAGCCAGGAGAGTGCGAGGTACAAAGCGAAAAGCAGAAGAGTAGTCGGTAAGCCGGGGTCTGTATGGAGCAGGATCAAAAAGTAGCAGGAGCTGTAGCTGGGCCAGGAAACCTCAAGGAAAGAATTCACAAGCACAGATGGACAGGAAGAGCAGGCTTAAATAGACCGAGGGCGGGAGCTAGCTGAGTCTGGCCAGGTTGCGATAGGCTCTCCCACTCCTAAGCCTGCCAGCCTGAGTGGAGGAAGCTGGTGTCTGTCTCAGGGATGTACACTCAGGTGTTGACTGATTAATTCTGGGAATTAACCCCGAAGCAGTGCCTGGCAGATCCTTTACACCTGTGTCTTACAAGCTTCGGCTGCCTCCTACCCTCAAGATCCCTAACTCTTTCCATGTATCCTTGCTGAAGCCCGTGGTCCTGAACCGCTACTCCAGGACTCCTAGTTCCGCAGTGGCTCCTGGCGGCTCGTCAGGGACTTTCGAAGTGAGGGAGATCCTGGCCACCAAGAAAGTGGGAGGAAGGACGTTTTATTTGATGGATTGGAGGGGATTTGGTCCAGAGGAGAGGTCTTGTGAGCCAGAGGAGAACATCCATACCCCTGTCCTCATGAAGAGGGGGTGTGTAAGAGGGGGGATACTGTAACGTCTATGGCCGCAGACCGTCGTTCAGACTTAACCTCTGACGGCCGCGGCCATGGACGCCTGTGTTCTCAGCGGCATCTCCATCCAGGGAGATGCTGGCACTCACTTCCGGGTTCTGAGACTGTTTCCCGCAGGGCGCGCGCTCGTGCACGGCCCCAAAGGGCCAGTACGCGTCCAGTTGTTAATAATCAGTAATTAGCCCAAAATGCTGCTGGACTCTAAAAAGGGGTCTGCCCATTTGATCCTTGCCTGAGCGTTGTTGTATACCTAAAGTTTGTCTTGCAAATGGCCTCCCAGTGTTTTCCAGTTCCCGGTGTTACCCGTTCCTGCTGCCTGTACCCTTAATCCCGTGCTACCGTGCCTCTGTGCCATCTATAGTGAAAGTCAAGTCGTGTCTTCCGTTGCATCTACTGTGCCATCTACAGTGAAAGCCAAGTCGTGTCTTCTGCTGCATCTACTGTGCCAACTACAGTGAAGGTCAAGTTGTGCCACCGCTACTGTCTACATTGCCTCAGGTACCCTTCCTGGACTACAGACATTGTTTTGTACCCAGTTGGCCAGCTGCTATCCTGCTACGCGGTACGGCCCAGTTGGTCCACACCCCGTGACAGTATCAGATAAGAGACTTGAGGAGATATTTACCGCAAGTTGCTCTAGTTGACTCTCCGTTCCTTGCTGCGTGCAGATTGCCATTGATGTCTGGTTCTTTCTGGCCTTGGATGTGAATCTCCTCCTGTGTTTCCAGTCACCTCTCCTTGTATGTCCACCATCACCCCTAAAAAAAAAGCATCAGAAATCTCCATGGTGTCACCATCTTAGGTCTGAGGACGTCTTTTACTCTGCTGGGATCCTTTGCCATGCGTAGCATCCTTCAGAATTTTAGGTTTCACAATTATATATGCGACCATCAATATAGTCTTCAACATCATGTACCCACTTTTGGCACTTGGTGTTCTCTAGGTTCGACCTAAACTTGCTAAAAGACTCAACCGCACCCTCTTTGTACTCAGTTGGCAATAGGGATGTAAATGACTCCTCCAGATCATGGATCCAGCATTTACATTCCGTAATTCGGAACTCCGCATTCATTGGGAAAGGTTGGGTGTCAAATTTGATCTCATACCCCGAGGGATACGATCCATTTTGAAGTATTCACCCAAAGTAACTAGATGTAAATACACAGTGATGGCTCTCTTGGATTCCATCTCCCATTTCCTTTTGACAGGGTCAGCTGATGGTATACTAAGAAAGGAAACATCCACTGAAATGCCCTGCATGATCCTGTCAACGTCATCCTCCGTGTATGTGAACACTGTGGGTGATGGTTCCATAATAAAGCTTCACTAATAAGGTAGCAAATGCAGTCCATGCAAAGTGGATAGGACCCACGGCAACACAAAAATGGACAAAATCCGCAGCACTGGACCAAGTGTAGATGCACGCCTCAACAGGACCTGGTCCACAGTCCCTTTTAGTAGACACAAACAACAGACAGAGAGGCAGCACTTCAAATTGGAATAGCAGCTTTATTCACCTGTGCAACGTTTCAGTCCAGCAGGAACTTTCTCAAGCATGTGGAACATTTCAAATAACAAGTATATAAGGACTCAGAGTTATAGACATCCAGAGCATTTATGAGACTAGTACAAACACAAATATTTCAGTTTATATTAATAAGATAATAGTGTAATAATTAATAACTCACCCAAGTGTGTGTATAATAAAACCAATTGCAGACACAGCATGGGCTAACTCCTCGTGGGCTACGGCGTCATAATAGCGCTATTGCGCATGTCAAAATGTCTCAAGGAAATCCAAACACCAGCTCTTCACTGTGCATGCGTGAACCGCAACATCCCGCGAGAGGACGCAATACAGTACCCGGCCAATCACGCACATGCTTATTGGACTGAGATGTGCCAGGAGCCATTGAATGTATGTGTCTGCAGACCATTGTGTCTGCAGACATCTGTCTGCAATTGGTTTTATTATACACACACTTGGGTGAGTTACATAGTTACATAGTTACATAGTTAGTACGGCTGAAAAAGACACATGTCCATCAAGTTCAACCAAGGGACGGGAAAAGGGAAGGAAAAAATTTCTACACATAGGAGCTAATACTTTTTTGTTCTAGGAAATTATCTAACCCTTTTTTAAAGCTATCTACTGTCCCTGCTGTGACCAGCTCCTGCGGTAGGCTATTCCATAGATTCACAGTTCTTACAGTAAAGAAGGCTTGTCGCCTCTGCAGGTTAAAAAAAAATTTCTCCAGACGGAGGGAGTGCCCCCTTGTTTTTTGAGGAGGTTTTACATGGAACAGGATTTCACCATATTTTTTGTATGTGCCATTAATATATTTATATAAATTAATCATGTCCCCCCTTAGTCGTCTTTTTTCAAGGCTAAATAGGTTTAATATTTTTAATCTTTCCTCATGCCCCTAATTAGCTTCGTTGCTCTTCTTTGTATTTTTTCCCAACTCCAGGTCATCCTTTCTATGAACTGGAGCCCAGAACTGAACTGCATATTCTAGATGAGGCCTCACTAATGCTTTGTAAAGTGGCAATATTACATCCCTGTCCCGCGAGTCCATGCCTCTTTTAATACACGACAATATCCTGCTGGCCTTTGAAGCAGCTGATTGACACTGCATGCTGTTATTTAGTTTATGATTTACAAGTACACCCAGATCCTTCTCAACAAGTGAATCCGCCAGTGTAGCTCCCCCTAGGACATATGATGCATGCAGGTTGTTGGTACCCAGATGCATAACTTTACATTTATCTACATTAAACTTCATTTGCCAACTGGATGCCCAAACACTTAGTTTGTTTAAATCTGCTTGCAATTCACGAACATCTTCCATAGACTGAACTATATTACATAGCTTGGTATCATCTGCAAAAATAGAAATAGTGCTATTAATCCCATCCTCTATATCATTAATAAATAAGTTGAATATTAGTCCTTATATACTTGTTATTTGAAATGTTCCACATGCTTGAGAAAGGTCCTGCTGGACTGAAATGTTGCACAGGTGAATAAAGCTGCTATTCTATTTTGCCTCTCTGTCTGTATACCGTATTTTTCGGACTATAAGACGCAGTTTTTAGCAAGAATAAATCTTGCTAAAAAGTCCCTGCGTCTTATAGTCGGCAGTCAGGGGAACCGGCAGTGACGGGCCCCCTGATGCTCCTTACTTAACCCCTTCCCGACCCGTGATGTGCCAGCACATCATCGAGCGGGAAGGGGATGATGTATGGAGGGGGCTCACGCGCTAACTGAGCCTGCTCCATACACTGCAGGTGTCAGCTTCTGACATGCTGCACTATCGGCTAGGAACAGTGATGGCGCTGTTCCTGTCCGTTTAACTAGTTAAATGCCATGGTCAATAGGAACCGCGGCATTTATAGTTGTTTTCCCATGAAGGACATTTATGACATATCCACAGGATATGTCATAAATGTCAGATAGATGTGGGTCTCACCTCTGGGACTCGCATCTATCTCTAGAACGGGGCCCCGTTCTATCTTACTCTACTCCTCTGTCTTCCGGCCACTTCACTTCCTGGTTACATGGTCGAGTTACGCAAACAGCGTAATTCGCTGAGCTACGCAGTTTACCTAACTCCCATAGAACTGAATAGTAGTTACGGAAATAGTGTAGTATGTTACGCTGCTTCTGTAACTGCCATTCACTACTATAGGAGTTACGAAAAAAGCGTAGCTCAGCGAGTTACGCTGTTTCTATAACTCATCCATGTATTACAGTGTATTGTACCAGCGATCTAATAAAATGTGTAATAAAAAAAAAAGTTAATTACTTTTACAGGTGTGTAAAAAAATGTAAAATTTAAAAAAAAAAAATATTTCCCATTTTTCCCCAAGCACAATGTAAAAATAAAAAAATTAGTATTGCTGCATCCGTAAAAGTCAGAAACTATTACAATATAGCATTATTTAACTCACACAGTGGACGATGTAAAAAAAATAAATTTAAAACCCCAGAATCGTTGTCTTTTGGTCACCATAGCGCTAAAAAGAATGAAATAAAAAGTGATAAAAAAATTGTATGTACCAAAAAATGGTGCTAATAAAAACTACAGGTCGTCCTGTAACAAATGGAAAAATATCCTGAAACGATGGAAAAATATAAGTTATGGCTCTGAGTGTGGTGAAACTGAACAAATAATTTTTTTTAACCAATAGTTTTTTCTTTGTAAAAGAAGTAAAATATGAATTTTTTTTCCTATTTTCTGTTATCTAAAACCTGGGTGCGTCTTATAGTCAGGTGCATCTTATAGTTCGAAATATACGGTACTTGTTAATTGAAATGTTGTGTAGCTTTTTGTTTAAATGAACTTTTTATTTTAAACATATTTTTTTTATTAACTTTTTTATTATCCATGTCATTACCTATATTAAAAGATAATTTTAATAAAGTTAAAGATAATTTCTCAGCAGGCATTTCATTATCATCACATGCAGGATTACAATAAAAGGTAACACCTCCAGTATAAAGCTAGAGGCCAACAACATAGAGGCCACAATTGACAATAGATGGTGGACACACTTCACCTCCACACCCTTACCACACAGTGACCTCTGCATGTCACAGTGCATGCCCAGAACACTCCACCATATATGTTAATTAAATGACACTAGTAAAGTAGGCAAACTCCCCACGGTTATCCAGCTGAATAAAAGCTGGAAACTATTGGGAAATATCTATAACCGGAAGTGTTTTATATATTTATATCTATATACATGTGAAGCAGGTTTCTGCTTTGCAGACACAACTGGCAGAGAATGCCCAATGTAACATTGATAGAGATAAGCAAATTTGCATGCTGGAATCGCAGGTGATAGTTTTGAAAAATCGTGGTGATGATATTGATGCACAGCTGACTGGGTCTTATGCTGTGATCAATGCGTTTAAGGATAAGGCGGCATATATGGATGCCATCATTGCCAAGTTGAATGATGAGCTTGCTGCTAGGTCACAATTGGTTGCCAGTATGCAAAACATCATAAAAGATTTTTCAAAAATGTTACCGGCCTTGTCTTTTTCAAGGCCTGATTCTGCTGTAAGTTTGCCCTCTACAGGGCAAAAAGGGGGGAGTAGAAAGAGTGATGGATCAGATGTCCCAAATCGTGATCCCATCCAGAAACCTGAAGGTAACATTGTTACAAAAGTGTTAAGCAAATGTAAGCGTACGATAGTCAGAAGTGCGTCCCTAGCCATG
The DNA here is from genome assembly GCF_050947455.1 of Rhinoderma darwinii. Classification (NCBI taxonomy): domain Eukaryota; kingdom Metazoa; phylum Chordata; class Amphibia; order Anura; family Rhinodermatidae; genus Rhinoderma; species Rhinoderma darwinii. The sequence continues at coordinate 281,412,893 of NC_134687.1, read as the reverse complement.
CAGAACTTTAAGAGATCATGCACTGGTGACTGCCCTAAGTCCAGCAGAGCATGTACTGTTAAATGTTTTGCATGTGCCGGCTCAGGCCATATTGCAAAGTACTGCAAGTCTTTGGGTACTAAGCAATGTGGTCCTGTTAAATGTTTTAAATGTGGTCAGATGGGGCATATTGCTAGAAACTGCCATGGTATGAGCAACCGTGGAAAGCCTAGTAATGAAACAATAGAAAATGGCCACATTACATCAAATTGTGACTATAGGAAAGGACAAAATGGCTACATGAGTATCTCCCCCACACATTTGCTAAACCATGTGTTCAAAGAACTGAATAACGAACCACAACTGGTTTGGAATTCAGCTGTGAATTTTAAGTAGGCCATAATTTACATATCCATAGTTAAGTGTTATCTCTTTGTCTGTAAGGTGTGTTTATGGTCTACCTTTTCCTGTATGCTCTGTTGTTTGTTCACAGTTCTTTTGTTGTCATTGTGTTTTCTTTTGTGGCTCCTTCACAGATTCTATTGTGGTATATTCCTGGTTATCAGTAGTTATGTACTTATACTATATGGCTGTTGCCTGTATTTATAATGCATAATTAGAAAACCACTCCAGGAATACAAGTGAAGAACAAGCCAATGAATAGTGATGTATTTGCTTGTTCTGTGAACTTATATTAGGTATAAAGGTACGGACAGATAAGTTAAGTTCACTTATAGTGTTATGTTATGCTGCGCACCTAGACCTTGAAATTCAAGATGATAATACATTTACATCTATAATCGCCCAATGTTTTAATTGCTCTCTATTAGGATAACGTTGAAGTTGTTATTATACTGTGAACTCAGGTTGAGCAGTGCATACATGTAACATAAGTTCACGGTGTAGTGTTTTATGTTATTCTGTGCACCTAGACCTGGGGGGTTCAGACAGGTATCACAACTCCATCTGAGGCCTAATGCGAGTGCAATTAAAAACAGCGAACAACAGTATGGCTGATTCTTTTGTGTTTAACTGGAGTGGTCCTTTAGGAAAAGTTGACAGGGGGAGGTTACCCTGGCATTACACCCATATCTTGATTTTAAGATAATGGGTTTGGTAAGATGGGGATATAGTTCCACAAATATGAGAATTGTGAAGATCCACAAAACGGTACATCATCTACAGCTCCCCTCAGATATCCTAACCTGTAAGGGCAGCCATCCATATCTGTCTGTACAGATGGATGTTGAAAGGAGCAGGATGCGATCCTCTGCCAAGGTAGTTAGGACCGGGTGCTTAGACACCAGTGTTGAGATACTGAGGGGACCTGTGAGATGAAGGTCAACCCAATACCCTCTTCAAGCTTAAGATACATGGGTCAAGGGTATTGGAGTTGGTACCGAGTGCAATATGTTTACCACACCATCTGTGCGACTAATTGCACCGGAAGAGGAATACTCCTCCAAGGAGCATTGTACCTTTTTGATTTATCACAGGTATCGATGTAGCAGAACAGAAGAACTCCAGTCACCCCTGAGTAGAGGCTCGATATCCGCTCAGATGCTCCTATAAGACTCCAGATGATCCTGAGTTCAGTGAGGAAGAGGATATCGTGGAGGAGCTTAAAGAGTCTGAGAATCGAGCCCCCATCCCATTCCCTGAAAAGAGACTCAGAGGTGTCCTGATGGGAGAGCCTGTTTGGCTACAACCCCAAAGCAATTTTCTTCTTCAACCTGCTCATCCACCCTGTGATAGTACTGATGGGTGAAAGGACTTGCCGACCAAGTAAATTAGGTCAGGCGTAAAAGCATGAACTTGGACTAAGGACATAACAGCAATACTGTCCTGCGACCCGTAATCGTGAAGTTTATGTATATATATATTTTTGTAATGTAATATGTATCAATGTGTCGTACAAAAACTTTCAAGGTGTACGTATAGACATTCTAGGTGTAGATATGTGTCCGCAACATAGGTATACTCAGTGAAGATGTGCCCGTCCCACAGCGAGTGAGTATGTATGTGTAGGTGGACATATATTTACAGCCTGTAGTCACCCCATTTACATGTGTACCTTTCACGTGTTTATGGAGGAGTAGTGAGAGATGCTGGTTGAGCATGAATCTCTATATGTACCTATGGTTTGGGGCGGAATATTTTTGTATGTTTGATTATTTTACATTTTGTATGTATGAGTGGGTAGTGTGTAGGAACCATTAGGGACAGGTAAGGTACACACACACCCTGGTAGGTATTTGCTACCTCAACCTGAGAACTGGTATGGTCAATACGATGATGGATTGAATGTTAGAGGGGAAATGGAAGGCGATCATCCACCCCACAGTAGATTCCTGGGTACTAAGACATCATCTCCTCCTCGGGGATGTTAACCTGCCATGATAGAGACATGGCTATCGGCCCACAAAGATTGTTTTGTCTTCAATCAAGATACTGAAAAGATTTGGAAAGATAACGGATTGCGTACAAAGGTTGTCGAAAGGCGGGCTAAGCCATTCCAAGGCTGACCGTGTGAGGGCACAAGTAACCTTACACGGGTTGGCATGCTCAAATGGGATCGGCCGCTAAGAGACCTGCTGACGCCGCTAAAGTGGAAAAGCTTTATAAGAAAGATCAAGATCCAAGAAAGAAGAAGATCAAGGATAGAGACTTGGAGTTTCAATCGACTTTGAGACTGAGTTGTATGGACTGTGAAGGTTTTGTTTCAACCTCGTTCCGCCGCTAAAGAGGAAAAGATTTATAAGACAGATCAAGATCCAAGAAAGAAGATCAAGGATAGAGACTGGGAGTTTCAATCGACCTTGAGACTGAGTTCTATGGACTGTGAAGGTTTTGTTTCAACCTCGTTCTATGGACTAAAAGATTTCATTTCAACTTCATTCTATGAACTGTGAGGTTTCTTTTATTTTGACACTAGACTCCAGAGTCGGAGGATTGGCGGGAAAGTGTCCTTGAGGAGATAGCTGATGTCACATATCTAGGTCCAATAGTATACTTCATTCCATCTACGACCATTACCAGTAACAAGGTTGAGGGGGTAATACAGAACAAACACTTCCACAAATTTCATTGTCGTGTTCCCGACAACAGGGGGATTGTAAAGGGAAGTGTTTTATATATTTCTATCTATATACATGTGAGTGTAGAAATATATAGATTTGTCCCTCCAGAAAGGTGTATACCCATCCCCCTATTAGATAATGGTATTCCATGTGGCCCAGGCCTCTCCCTTTCACGTGCATGAGCCTGTGAGGTCACACAGGTGTGCACGGTTAGGTTTAAAAGGACAAAATTTCCCAAAGCTCACTCTCTTGTTCCTGCTCCCCAACTCCACCAAAGGACTCCACTTCCCTCCTGGTCTTCTCTCTCTTTTCCTGCCTCCCTGAAGACACACCAACTCATCAACTTGGATCCCGTGCTAAGTATCTTCTCCCCTATACACCCTAAGTAACTTGCTTGCTTTACCTGTTTAAACCTTTCCCACCACTTACCTGCTACACAACAACCCATCCCCCTTGTTCCCTGAGTTAACCCTTGCTGTCCCCTTGATCCTCCTGCTGCCCCTGGTAACCCTACTATAAACCCCTTAGAGTATAGGGAAAGTTATGTTAGGAGGGAGCGAGCAGAAATAGTGAGCGTGTATTGTATTGTATTTTAACGTAACTGTATTCATATGTATGTTTAGGTATGTGGGTGGAGGCATAACATAGGATATCGTGTTTATACTGTACTACGTATAGTGTGAGTATACTCAATATATATTAACGTGTTATATGTATTGGGATATACTGATACTATACGGTGATCGGTTAATGTGTTCTGTGTTTGGTGTACTTTATATGTAAGTGTGATTATTGTTAGTAATAAATATTACCCTTTATTTACTATACAATTGTATTTATTGTACGGTCCTATTCCGTAGAAGCAAAGCAAAGCAAGTAGACGTTAGTATAAGGAAAAGGTAGGGGAACTAGGCATAACCCTAGTGACCCTGATTATAAAGGGGGTAGTAATAGTGGGCGACCAAGTAGGTGAAACCCAGCTATTATACCAGCCCTTGTACACACGTGGATGAGTGTGTAGTAAGTAAGTGAGCATATATATATATATTTATATATATATATATATATATATATATATATATTATATTTATATATTATATATAGCCCTTTTACAGTGTGTTTGGGTATAAGTATACACATTATCTGGCTATAACCCCCTGAGAAAAAAAGGAATCCAAACGGTAGGGGACATTTTCAAACGGGCAAATAATAAGCTGGGAAGACTTGGAAAGAAGATATGGATTGAGGAAAAAGGAAAAATTTGCATATATACAACTAAAACATGCATTTGATGACTATAAAGGACTGTTACAATATAAACAAAATGAATTAAAATTTAAAAGCGAAAAACAATGGGCTAAAGAGTGAGGCCATTTGAACGAACACCATTGGGCTATAATTTATAATTATATTTGGAAAGTAGCCTTAAATCTTAATCACCAAATAACTCAATTTAATATTGTAGATAGGCTATATTACGCTCTACAGCTACTTAAAAAAATGTATAAAAATATTTGTCCAAAATGTAAAAAAGGACAGTGCAGACCTTTTACATTTGCTTTGAAACGACCCCAAGATTGCAGATTATTGGGGTAAAACATTTGTGATAGTTTCTAAACAATTTCTGTTTAAAATTGACTTCACCCCCAGATTAGTGTTACTTGGAGATGATTCAGAAGTGCAATTATCAAAAGGGGCTGATTAAAAGTCTATTCATTGCTAAACTTTTAATAGTTAGATTTTGGATATCAGAAAAAATCCCTACAGTTAAGGAATGGTTATTACAATTAGAATCCACTATAGTGATTGAGAAGATACATTATAGTTGTATACAAGCAAAAAAAATATCGAACGCTTTAGGGCGTTAGATAGGTATCTTTTCAATTTAAGGATCTATATAGCAAGTCTGTTTTATTGTATCCATTTATATCCCTGACCAGAATACAGTGGTTGGGCGGGGGGCAGGGAGGGTATAGGATAATTATGGGGAAAATTGCATTATATGTATATCTGCAATACTGTAATACTTATTCCTGAAGAATAAAATTATTATTAAATCTAAAAAAATAATAATAATCATATTCTAAATGAGGTTTCTCATGTCCAGATGACTGCTTTAAAGCAAATCTCTGGAGCTGCTGTTCACAGCGCAGAACAGCAGCTGAGGCAAACAGATACAATCGGAAAATAAAAACAGATTAGAAATATAGAACATGTTTCATCATCTAGTTTTCATTTAAAAAAACAAAAAGTTGATATATTCCATATAGCTTAAAAAAGGCTCACATAGGGCATGGACAGACGTGGCTGAATTGCTGTGGAATTCCGCAATGGACAGTCCGAAATGGAAATCCACAGCAGACTTTTTTTCAATTACTTTATATGGCTCTTTAGGTAACTTAGTTCCAGGGCCGGCCTTAGGTAGGATGGCGCCCTGTGTGGGACTCTCTATTGCCGCCCTCCACAAACAAAAAATTAACCACATATATAGACACGCACATACTGGTATATATATACTGTACATACTGTAGCAGTGCAGCTACTGGACAGTGCAGAAACTCAGGTTTTAAGCAACCAGGGAGCATGTACAGCAGAGAGGGTTTTCTCTGCTATTGCTTGGGTGTAAAGCCTGGAATAGGGCCTGGTTTGCTGGAGTGTGAAGGACAAGGACGGGCTTCCACTCCATACAGACAGTCCATGTCTTGGGCTGTCTGATGAGCTTAGTTAGGCTTCACCTGAAACGGCTCTTTAATTCAGGTGTGTACAGTTCACACTGGGCTCTCAGTCTGGGGAAGACAGGCATGCTAGCCTGTGAGAGTCACCACCGTGTGAGGTAAAACTGTGAAGGTTTTGAGGTGCTGGGCACAAGGCTCAGTGTCTCGTAGTGAGGTACACTGAATGTGTTAGTTAGAGGCTGGATGGCCTAGGGTTTATTTTGTATGTTTATTGTTGTAACACTGACTGCTGTTGTGAAGACAATAAAGCTAGCTGCGGCTAGTTTAAAACCTTTTACTCAAGGAGTTGGAGTGAACTTTCTATGTGTGCAAACCATCTCACCCGGGAGATGGCGATAATGTGAGCTAAGTGGTCCCCAGATTGTCACAATAGATAAAGACATATTTAGACATACAGACACATTTATATATACAGACACATACAGGCACATAAATACACGGACAGAAACATATACAAATACATAAAAGGCACATATATACAAGCACAAAGACACATTCACATACAGACCATATATGCCCACTCAGGAACATATATACACAGTACAGATAATGTAGTAGATGTTACCTGCAGTCCTATGTAACAACATAGATAACACAGTGGTAATGTAATGAATCGGGGTAGGGAGACGGACAGGTGAGCCCTAATCTACCCGCAACTCAGTCCCTACCTACTTGTACGGCCCGTCCTAAGTGACGGCATACAACTGGGCGACGGTCCCTACGCTCAGTAAGTGCAAGACAGACAACACAAGACAAAGGCACACAGAAGCAAGGGGGGTAGGGGCAGTTGCCCACGGAGACACCGTGAGCAACAGACAGTGGTGAACGAACCGAATCAAACCAAGGGAGTACGTAGTAGCAAAATCAGAGCAGGAGAATAGTCAGGCAAGTCAGGGTCAATAAGTAACAGCGGTCAATCGGGAGAATAGCAGGAATCGCAGAGCCAGGAAACCAGACAATCACAGGCAAGGAGCATGCTGCAAGTGAGGGTATAAATAGACCAAGGGCGGGAGCTAGAACCGTCAGGCCAGGCTGTGAAAGGTTTTCCCTCTCCTCAGCCTGCAAGCCTGAGTGGTAACAGATCGCGTCACTCTAGCAGACCTTGGAGCTGATGAGGGCTGATAAACCCCGGGCGTCGACACAGAACCTGTGTCTGGCAAACCCTTTACAGTACCCCCCTTTTATGAGTGGCCACAGGACCCTTCCTAGGTGGGCCTGGCTTGTTGGGGAACCGAAAATGAAACTTCCTGAGCAATATACCGGCGTGAACATCCCGGGCGGGTACCCAAGTCCTCTCCTCAGGCCCGTATCCTCTCCAATGGACCAGGTACTGGAGGTAGCCTTGGACCATTCTGCTGTCCACAATCTTGGCTACCTCGAATTCTACCCCATCCGGAGTGAGAACAGGGACCGGAGGTTTCCTCGATGAATCCAAGGACGGGGAGCAGCGTTTCAAGAGGGAGGCATGGAACACGTTGTGTATCTGAAAAGACGGTGGTAACTCCAGCCGGAAGGAGACAGGGTTGAGGACCTCAATGATTTTGTACGGCCCTATATACCGCAGAGAAAATTTCTTGGACGGAACTTTAAGGCGCAAATTTTTAGAAGAAAGCCACACCAGATCCCCGACCACAAATAAGGGGTTAGTTGAACGTCTTTTATCTGCCTGAGTCTTTTGGATGTTCTTGGACGCCTCAAGATTCTTCTGAACCTGGGCCCATACTGTGCACAGTTCCCGATGAACGACATCTACCTCGGGATTGTTGGAACCACCAGGTGACACGGAGGAGAACCGTGGATTAAACCCAAAATTACAGAAGAAGGGGGAGATCCCCGACGAGTTACTGACCCGGTTATTAAGGGAAAATTCGGCGAGTGGAATGAAGGAGACCCAATCATTTTGACTGTCTGAGACAAAACACCATAAGTATTGTTCTAGAGACTGATTAGTCCTCTCAGTTTGGCCATTAGTTTCAGGATGGAAGGCCAAGGAAAAGGACAGATCAATCTCCAGCTTCTTACAGAAGGCTCTCCAAAATAATGAAACATATTGTACCCCTCTGTGAGAAACAATATTGACTGGGACCCCATGGAGACGCAGGATGTGTTTGACAAACAAGGTAGCTAACGTCTTGGCATTGGGTAGTTTCTTGAGGGGTACAAAGTGGCACATCTTACTGAAGCGGTCTACTACAACCCACACCACCGACTTGCCTTGGGATTGAGGCAGATCGGTGATAAAATCCATGGAGATATGGCTCCAAGGTTCATGGGGAATGGGCAAAGAACATCGTAAGCCCGCAGGTCGGGACCTGGGAGTCTTAGACCTAGCACAAATTTCACAAGCGGCGACGTAGGCCTTAACGTCTTTAAGCAACCCAGGCCACCAATAGGTTCTAGAAATGAGGTGCTTGGTACCCAGGATGCCTGGATGGCCAGATAGCGTGGAGTCATGATTCTCCCTGAGCAACCTTAGCCGGAATTGCAGGGGAACAAACAGCTTGTTCTCAGGAACGTTCTCGGGAGCAGAACCTTGATCAGCCGCAATTTCGGAACTAAGTCTGAATCCACGGAGGATATGATTATACCTGGGGGCAAAATACAAGCAAGGTCCTCCTCAGGGGGAGGGCTAACCATGAAGCTACGCGACAGAGCATCAGCTTTAATATATTTTGACCCAGCGCTATAGGTAACCACAAAGTTGAATCTTGTAAAAAACAATGGCCATCGAGCTTGTCTCGGGTTAAGCCTCCGGGCAGATTCTAGGAAAACCAGATTCTTGTGGTCAGTAAGGACCGTTACCTGGTGCCTAGCCCCCTCCAAGAAGTGGCGCCACTCTTCAAATGCCCATTTAATGGCTAGGAGTTCGCCAACGACATAATTTCTCTCGGTGGAGGAGAAGTAGGCACAGGGTGAGAGACCAAGTACCCTGGGACAAAACAGCACTCACTCCCACCTCGGAGGCGTCAACCTCCACGATGAATGGCTCAATTTGGTTAGGCTGAATCAGCACTGGGGCAGAGACAAAGCACCTCTTAAGGATCTCAAAAGCCTGGACCACCTCCGGAGGCCAGTGGAGGAGATCAGCACCTTTACGAGTGAGGTCCGTAAGAGGCTTAGCGATGACCGAGAAGTTAGCAATAAATCTCCTGTAATAATTAGCAAACCCCAAGAAACAGTGTAAGGCCTTCAGGGAGGCAGGGCGGACCCATTCTGCCACAGCCTGAACCTTGGCAGGGTTCATGCGGAATTCGTTAGGAGTAAGGATTTGACCCAAAAATGGTATCTACTGCACCCCAAACACACATTTTTCAGTTTTTGCAAAGAGTTTCTGACATGCTCAATGTGGGAGGACTAGTCCTTGGAAAACACACGTATATCATCAAGGTACACTACAAGAAATACCCCCAGGTAGTCTCTTAAAATCTCATTTATGAAATTCTGGAAGACCGCGGGAGCATTACACAACCCAAAGGGCATGATGAGATATTCGAAATGACCTTCTGGTGTATTAAACGCGGTCTTCCACTCATCCCCCTCTCTGATCCGGATGCGGTTAGAAGCCCCCTGAAGATCGAACTTAGAGAACCATTGGGCCCCCTGAACCTGATTGAAGAGATCAGGAATCAAAGGAAGGGGATATTGGTTCCTTACAGTGATCTTATTTAAATTTCGGTAATCGATGCACGGCCTAATACACCATCCTTCTTCCCCACGAAGAAGAAGCCAGCACCTACCGGAGAAGTAGAGGGGCGAATGTAACCCTTGGCCAGGCTTTCCTGGATATAACCTCTTATGGCTTCACGTTCAGGACAAGAGAGATTAAATATCCTACCTTTAGGGAGCCTTGCTCCTGGTACCAAATTGATTGCGCAATCGTACTCTCTATGAGGAGGTAACTCTTCGGAGGCCCTTTTAGAAAAGACATCAGCGATGTCCTGAATAAACTCAGGTAGAGTGATCACCTCCTCAACGGGAGAAACCAAATGAATAGAAAAACATGACGTCATGTATTCATTACCCCATTTAGTGAGATCCCCAGAATTCCAGATAAAAGTGGGATTATGCGTCTGCAACCAAGGGAGGCCTAAAATCAAATCGGACGATAACCCCTGCATCACTAACACAGAACACTGCTCCAAATGAATGGAGCCAACAATGAGTTCAAAAACAGGGGTATGCTGCATAAAATAACCATTGGCAAGCAGTGTGGAGTCTATACCCACTACCGGGACAGGTTTAGGCAAATCAATTAGTGGCATAGCTAGAGACATAGCAAATTCCACAGACATAATATAAGCAGCAGACCCTGAATCCACGAAGGCACTCCCGGTGGCAGACCTACCATCAAAAAAAACCTGAAAGGGAAGCAAGATTTTATTAGGCTTCATGTTTACGGGAAATACCGGTGCGCCCAAGCGACCTCCCCGATGGTCACTTAGGCGCGGAAGTTTTCCGGCTGTTTATTCTTGCGCATGGGACAGGAGTTCAATTGATGCTTGTCATCCCCACAGTAGAAGCAGAGACCATTCCTCCTGCGGAAATCTCTACGTTGTTGGGGAGACACGGAGGCCCCGAGTTCTCCGTGGAAGAACGAAGCAACGGAACCTCTGGAGCCATCATAGGGGAGCCAAAGGTGAAGGCACCAGAACGTTCAAGTCGTCGTTCCCTGAGACTTCGGTCAAGACGTACCGCTAAAGCCATAGCCTGATCTAGAGAGTCTGAGGAGGGATAGCTAACTAACAGGTCTTTCAGGGCGTTCGACAGACCCAATCTAAACTGGCACCTCAAGGCAGGGTCATTCCACCGAGAAGCTACACACCACTTCCTAAAGTCAGAACAGTACTCCTCAACGGGTCTCTTACCCTGACGTAAGGTCACCAGCTGACTCTCGGCCAAGGCAGTCTTGTCAGTCTCGTTATAGATGAGCCCGAGAGCAGAAAAAAAAAGATCAACAGAAGAAAGTTCAGGGGCGTCAGGAGCCAAGGAGAAGGCCTATTCCTGGGGGCCGTCCTGGAGCCGGGACCTAATTATACCCACTCGCTGGCTCTCAGAACCTGAGGAGTGGGGTCTTAATCGAAAATAGAGTCTACAACTCTCCCGAAAAGAGAAAAAGGTCCTCCGCTACCCTGAGAACCGGTCAGGCAACTTGAGGTGGGGTTAAAGAGGTGAGGTGAAGGGCACTACCAGGGTAGCATCACGCTGGTTGAACCTCTGAGCGAGGTCTTGGACCTGTAGGGAGAGACCCTACATTTGCTGAGCCAGGGCCTCAAGGGGGTCCATAGTAGAGTCAGGGACCAGGGTAAAAAAAGGTATGGGGCCTGTGATTATGTAATGAATCGGGGTAGGGAGACGGACAGGTGAGCCTACCCTGCATCTACCTGCAACTCAGTCCCTGCCTACTTGCATGGCCCGTCCTAAGTGACGGCATACAACTGGGCGATGGTCCCTACGCTCAGTAAGTGCAAGACAGACCACACAAGACAAGGCCACACAGAAGCAAGGGGGGGGTAGGGGCAGTTGCCTTTGGAGATACCGTGAGCAACAGGCAGTGGTGAACGAGCCAAATCAAACCAGGGAAGTACGTAGTAGCAAAATCAGAGCAGGAGAATAGTCAGACAGGTCAGGGAAAATAAGTAACAGCGGTCATTCGGGAGAATAGCAGGAATCGCAGAGCCAGGAAACCAGACAATCACAGGCAAGGAGCATGCTGCAAGTGAGGGAATAAATAGACCAAGGGCGGGAGCTAGAACTGTCAGGTCAGGCTGTGATAGGTTCTCCCTCTCCTCAGCCTGCACGCCTGAGTGGTAACAGATCGCGTCACTCTAGCAGACCTTGGAGCTGATGAGGGCTGATTAACCCCGGGCGTCGACACAGAACCTGTGTCTGGCAAACCCTTTACAGGTAACTCTCTGAGTACACATAATGTAGTAGATGTTACCTGCAGTCCTATGTAACACCACAGATAACACACAGCGATAACTCTCTGAGTACAAGTAATGTAGTACATGTTAAGCCAAAAAAGAATACCTATAAATTCAAGGTCATATATCAATGAGTATAATTGCATACATTGGACCCCATGCATAGAAACACCAAAAAATTATCCCTACATGCTATAATAAGACCACATCAAACGTATCTTAGAAAAATACAAAATGACTTTATTAAAGACAAACAGCACAGTTGATTAAGACACTTTAAAAATTAACAGCCATAAAAACAATGTACAATAGTACACAGAAAGTAGACAGTGTTGAATATAGGGCAGGGCAAATAATGGTAGTATAATGCATACTATATCATAGACTATAAAGTATGTATCCTGAGTATAAATATACTGCTAATAAACACCACAGCAAAGGCCTATAATATCACGACAAAGATTGTAAGGTAACAGTCATAGAAGAGAAAAAGTCATAAAGACCTCAAGATACGCATACCAAAAATCCACCATGTGCCATTCCACTGCCACAACACTGTCAGAACACCCCAACGCGCGTTTCGCACCTGGCTTCGTCAGGGGGTGCTGAAAGAGTGTGCTCAGAGGGTTTAAATAAGGGGTACACAGCTGAACAGTGTACCACACTTACTTGTCCATAGGATGTTCAGCTGGCGCCTGCACGAGGAGAGGCGGCACCTCAAACACGCAGTACACGGCGTCCGGAAGTGAGCAGTGCGCAACTGCACAGAGCCCAAGTCCATGTTGCGCCGTGAACTGCGTGATGAACGGCCCCCCGCCCCGCGCATGCGCACAACAACCACAGACCACCGCATCCATCTTGGAATAGGGCAAGGCATCCGCAGTTGCCCATGTCCAAGAATAGAAAGCGGTATGTATACAGGAGCGCTATTAACAATTTGAAAAAATGTCTAAACACTTTATATATATTTACAGAATGACAAAGATGTTATAAATAAGAGCATATTTAGACATTTCAAAATATATAGATATAACATGAATCAAACATGGTTCCGACGGATAGAATTCAGGCAACAGCACATTGTGCAGTAATGTAGATGAACAGAGTGTACAGAGGGGGACCCAATGCATGCCTAGGAGCCCACTGTGCACACCAATCATAGATATTTAAGGTGAAATGTCACCATATATGTAAATTATATGACCAAACATCATACCAAATGGAATAGATAGATCAAAATATATAAATGAAAATGAATGAAAATAAGATAAAAGAATCAAAAATAACAAATGTATGAAGATATAAGAGTTGTGACATAAGTGGTTTAGTTACATACGTGAAAACCGAATAAATATATGAAAGAATACACATTTGAAACAAATGTATATAGATAAGTAGTCATATATAATCTAAACGTGCATAAATACTTATATGTGTATATAGCCATATGCATGCACAATAGAAAAAAATTGAATAATATTTAATAAATGTATGGACCAAAAAGGTCACAAAAAATGTGAGAGTCTAAGAAAATTAGGAGTGCAATTAAAGCACATAAGTGTGACAACGAAACAACAAAAATAATAATAATAAAAATAATAAAAAAGGGTGAAAAGACATATGGATAGAAAAAAGCATATGATAGTCAAAAACGTGTTAGAGCGAAACATCCATCAGTGTTATAATGCATCAATGAAATGCCGGGTATAAAGACAATCCACTGCAAAAATAACTGTACCAGATCATGAGTAAAAATATCACTATTACTACCTAATGCGATCATCGCATAACCACAGAATCATAAAAAAAAAGGTTAGAAAAACCAATCATTATATTACAAATATTAGCAGATAATATTAACAACGGAACCTCATTTGTATCAGAGAATATAAGATAGCTATCGTAATGTGCCTTCAATGCAACCATGCACCTTAATATAAATATGCACCTCATGCGCCTCCAATGTGACCGATATAGTCCACTCTGAAAAGACAAGCAAGCAGAAGTTAGATAATGGATCCTCCCTACACACAAAAGGATAAAACATAACAGAGGTTGGCACCTACTAGAGATTAGCATTATAAAAACGGAGCGAAACTGATCATTTCATTAAGCCCCTTGGGAAAGACGGTCTGTAGTTTCACAAACCATTTGCATTCGCGTTGGGCAAGGATTCTCTGAACATTACCCCCTCTGTTTCCTAGAGAGATCTTATCAATTCCCCTGAAGGTGAGAAGTCTCCAATTACCTTGGTGGTGGTCACGAAAGTGGCGAGGTATCGGTTTCAGTTTGCTTAACTTTTCAGGATCATCAGTTTTCATAGCACCCTTTATGTCCCTTACATGTTCAAGGATTCTCACACGAAGTTCTCTAGAAGTGAGACCCACATATATAAGTCGACATGGACAAATGGCATAGTAAACCACAGCAGTTGAACGACAAGTGATGTTGTGACAGATCTTGTATTCTCTTGACCCAGAAGAATCACTAAAATTTAGAGATCTAGTCATAAGGGAACATGCCCCACAGTCACCACAGGGGTATGAACCCCACTTTGGTCCTTTGGAATTAAATATAAATCCTGAGGTAGGAGCTATATAATGGCCCTTGACTAATATATCCCTTAGATTACGTGATCTACGTGAAGTCATAAGGGGATAATCTGATAGCACTACACTCAAGTCCAAATCAGTATGGAGAATTGGCCAAAACCTCTCAAAAATCGATTTCATTTCTCTCCATTGGGCATGATATCCAGTAATGAACCTTACCTCTTCATTGCTGTTCTTTTTCTTAGATTTAGGTATGAGTAGGTCGCTTCGTTGCGTATTTTTGGCTCTCATGTAACCTTGCTCAATATCCATAGATTTGTACCCTCTAGCACGAAACCTGTTTGAGAGGTCAACGGCCTGATTCTCAAAGGCTGATTCTGTGGAACATATCCGACGTGCTCTTAAAAATTGTCCCGTTGGAACTGCTCTCAGTGTCTGTGGGGGATGAGATGATTTAGCATAAAGGAAAGAATTAACTGATGTACTTTTCCTAAAAATGTCAGTAACAATTGATCCATCTATGTCATTATTGAGTCTGATGTCAAGAAACTCAACATCAGTGTGACTTATTTTGGAAGTCAGACGGATGTTGAGCTGGTTGACATTCAGATCCACCAGAAACCTGTCAAGCTTCTCTCTCTCACCATGCCAAAGAAATAGTATGTCGTCGATGAAGCGCATCCAAATCAGGACGCCTCCATCATCAGCATCAGGCAACTGAAGATTCTGCTCCCAATGGCCAAGAAAAAAGTTGACATATGAGGGCGCACAAGTAGCCCCCATTGCCACACCCCTCTTTTGTAGAAAATATCGGTCCTTGAAAAGGAATAGATTGTGATGTAAAACAAAATCCAGTAATACAATCAGCAGATCAATAAGATCGGGTTCTAAGTTGGTCCCATTTAGATAGAACCTAGCAGCTTCAATGCCATGTTTGTGTTCAATTGAGGTATAAAGTGACTCTACGTCACATGTCACAAAGAAGTCATCATGACCCATAAAAACACCTTCTAACCTATTCAAGACATCCGTAGAATCACGAATATACTAAGGTAATCACATCTCACCATATTTATTATATATTAATATATGCACATATGGTTTTTTCATTTCTTTTCTTTGTTGCAGTATTTGTAATAATGCGTTTTTTTTTTATAATATATATTTTTAACATATATATACATATGTGGATGTAATACACATCATATATTTTATATAGTCTTGGTCTTTGTCCTAGATTTGTAGATTAATATTCCATTTGCAAATAGAACCTTTATATGCAATGTACTGGTATCATTCCGATTTTCTCCTTGTGCATCTGTCCAGTCGAATGTTCTGTTTACATACACAGAATACATTTGTATCCTGTGGAGACTGCTCCTGTGCGCTTGTGTCAGGGGGAGGTGTTTCGCTTCCTTCTGTGGGCGCGTCTTTATCAGAGTGGGCACGACTCATCGGCGTCAGCCGCCGGCGACCCGGCCCTCCTCTGATGACGCGTGGCCGGAAGTTCTTTAGCGACCATCTTCATTCCTGGCACATGACGCCGTCGTTACCGTCTCATGCAACACACTTGTGTTATACACACGATTGGACAGATGACGTCTTAAAAGGGTGACCCTGGCTGGAGAGACGCCACCCCCGGACGAAGGCATCCCGCCGAAACGCGCGTCGGGTCTGACGATCTCTCCTGCCTGAGACATCACCATGGGTATGTGATCAGCTACATTCATCCTTTTGTGTTGCTTTATTTATGGACCTGATCTGTACTGACATACAGAGATTTCACTAATGTATTTCATTCATTCATTTTTTTCACTTGTGCTGTACAAGTCTCTGTCTTGTCTGGTTTAAACTTCCAAATCCCATTTGTATGGTCCCTATATTCAACACAGCTGCTATTACCATACATATGTGTTCATTTACCCATGGTGCATTTGTATCTCTGGCATCAGATGAACGTTTTATTCTCATGCTGTGCATGACTCATCTTTTTAATCCTGTTACTTTTTCAATAAAGATTGTTATTCTTTTTTCTGCTACATTGTTGTGTTAATTGTACCCCACACCTATAGGCTTTTTATAAGGTAATTAAGATAATGGTCAATGGTCAATGGTCAATGGTCAATGAAGCGACAAACAGTTTCACACAAACTTCCATTGCCCGAAACTATCGGTCTTCCCGGGGGATCCACTAGATTTTTGTGGACCTTGGGGAGCAGATACAGGGTTGCTAGGATAGGTTTATCAACAATAAGACCATCAAGTGTGGTTTTGGGTATAATGTTAGATTCAAAAGCCTGCCATAGAATATGGTCTAATTGGGTCTGAACACTGCCAAGAGGGCAACCATCCAATTTTTGATAACATGACACATCATTAAGACTCTCACATTTTTTGTGACCTTTTTGGTCCATACATTTATTAAATATTATTCAATTTTTTTCTATTCTGCATGCATATGGCCATATACACATATAAGTATTTATGCACGTTTAGATTATATATGACTACTTATCTATATACATTTGTTTCAAATGTGTATTCTTTCATATATTTATTTGGTTTTCACGTATGTAACTAAACCACTTATGTCACAACTCTTATATCTTCATACATTTGTTATTTTTGATTCTTTTATCTTATTTTCATTCATTTTCATTTATATATTTTGATCTATCTATTCCATTTGGTATGATGTTTGGTCATATAATTTACATATATGGTGACATTTCACCTTAAATATCTATGATTGGTGTGCACAGTGGGCTCCTAGGCATGCATTAGGTCCCCCTCTGTACACTCTGTTCATCTACATTACTGCACGATGTGCTGTTGCCTGAATTCTATCCGTCGGAACCATGTTTGATTCATGTTATATCTATATATTTTGAAATGTCTAAATATGCTCTTATTTATAACATCTTTGTCATTCTGTAAATATATATAAAGTGTTTAGACATTTTTTCAAATTGTTAATAGCGCTTCTGTATACATACCGCTTTCTATTCTTGGACATGGGCAACTGCGGATGCCTTGCCCTATTCCAAGATGGATGCGGTGGTCTGTGGTTGTTGTGCGCATGCGCGGGGCCGTTCATCACGCAGTTCACGGCGCAACATGGACTTGGGCTCTGTGCAGTTGCGCACTGCTCACTTCCGGACGCCGTGTACTGCGTGTTTGAGGTGCCGCCTCTCCTTGTGCAGGCGCCAGCTGAACATCCTATGGACAAGTAAGTGTGGTACACTGTTCAGCTGTGTACCCCTTATTTAAACCCTCTGAGCACACTCTTTCAGCACCCCCTGACGAAGCAAGGTGCGAAACGCGCGTTGGGGTGTTCTGACAGTGTTGTGGCAGTGGAATGGCGCATTGTGGGTTTTTGGTATGCGTATCTTGAGGTCTTTATGACTTTTTCTCTTCTATGACTATTACCTTACAATCTTTGTGGTGATATTATAGGCCTTTGCTGTGGTGTTTATTATCAGTATATTTATACTCAGGATACATACTTTATAGTCTATGATATAGTATGCATTAAACTACCATTGTTTGCCCTGCTGTTTGTCTTCAATAAAGTCATTTTGTATTTTTCTAAGATACGTTTGATGTGGTCTTATTATAGCATATAGGGATAATGTAGTACATGTTACCTGCAGTCCTATGTAACACCACAGATAACACACAGTGACAACTCCATGAGTACAGATAATGTAGTAGATGTTACATGCAGTCCTATATAACACCACAGATAACACACTCTGATAACTATACCCACACAGGCACATATAAACACACATAGAGACATATATATACACTACCGTTCAAAAGTTTAGGGTCACTTCAAAATTTCCTTATTTTTGCAAGAAAAGCACAGTTTTTTTCAATGAAGATAACATTAAATTAATCAGAAGTACGCTCTATACATTGTTAATGTGCTAAATGACTATTCTAGCTGCAAAAGTCTGGTTTTTAATGCAATATCTACATAGGTTTATAGAGGCCCATTTCCAGCAACCATCACTCCAGTGTTCTAATGGTACATTGTGTTTGCTAACTGTGTTAGAAGGCTAATGGATGATTAGAAAACACTTGAAAACCCTTGTGCAATTATGTTAGCACCGCTGTAAACAGTTTTGCTTTTTAGAGGAGCTATAAAACTGACCTTCCTGTGAGCTAGTTCAGAATCTGGAGCATTACATTTGTGGGTTCGATTAAACTCTCAAAATGGCTAGAAAAAGAGAGCTTTCATGTGGAACTCGACAGTCTATTCTTGTTCTTAGAAATTAAGGCTATTCCATGCGGGAAATTGCCAAGAAACTGAAGATTTCCTACAACGGTGTGTACTACTCCCTTCAGAGGACTGCACAAACAGGCTCTAACCAGAGTAGAAAGAGAAGTGGGAGGCCCCGCTGCACAACTGAGCAACAAGACAAGTACATGAGAGTCTCTAGTTTGAGAAATAGACGCCTCACAGGTCCTCAACTGGCAGCTTCATTAAATAGTACCCGCAAAACGCCAGTGTCAATGTCTACAGTGAAGAGGCGACTCCGGGATGCTGGCCTTCAGCACAGAGTGGCAAAGAAAAAGCCATATCTGAGACTGGCTAATAAAAGGAAAAGATTAATATGGGCAAAAGCACACAGACATTGGACAGAGGAAGATTGGAAAAAAGTGTTATGGACAGCCGAATGGAAGTTTGAGGTGTTTGGATCACACAGAAGAACATTTGTGAGACGCAGAACAACTGAAAAGATGCTGGAAGAGTGCCTGACGCCATCTGTCAAGCATGGTGGAGGTAATGTGATGGTCTGGGGTTGCTTTGGTGCTGGCACTATCGTAGCTATAGGGGTCGCAGCGGTCGCAATTGCGACCGGGCCCCAAAGCCAGGGGGCCCACAGCCCCCCGCACCACATCAATAAAAAGTTACTATAGTAACTCAGGCCGCGGGCCCCTGTTACTATAGTGACAGACTTTACTTACCTTCCTGGTTCCGGATCGCAGCGGAGGTCCTGACGTCAAGCGCTGTGCGCAGCGCATGACGTCAAGCGCTATGCGCCGCGCACAGCATCGAGACGACAGAACTCCCGCCGTGGCTGAAGAGGAAGGTAAGATTAGCCCTGACTGGCGGGTTCCGACTCCCGGGACCCGCCAATCAGCTGTTTTGAAGGGGCCGCAGCACTCGTACGAGAGCTGCTCCCCTTCATTCCGGTCACTTCATTCCGGTCACACTGTGAATCGGTGTCGGCGATTCACAGTGTGAGTGAGTAGTGAAATGCAGGGGAAGCAGCTCTCGTACTGCGGCCCCTTCAAAACAGCTGATTTGCGGGTCCCGGGAGTCGGACCCCGACATATCATCTATTGATGGCCTAGCCTGTGGATAGGCCATCAATGTTTAGGGACTGCACAACCCCTAAGCCTACGATGTAGCAGGCTTAGAGGGCCCTTGTGGTAGGCTTAGATACAGGGTCCCACAGACAGTATCACACATGGGCCCTGTATCTAAGCCTAACATATGTTACTTATCGTTTTTCTTGTGTGTTTTCTTACAGGTTCGGTCGTTGGACTACGGCGGATTCGAGGACTACTTCGATGACGGATTTTTTTTTTATTATCAATAAAATGGTTAATGAGGGTTGTGTGTTTATTTTTTTTTTATTTCAATAAAATATTTTTTCTATGTCTTTGTGTTTTTTTTTAAACTATATTACTACCGCCTTAGTAATGGCCGCCGGCTGATTGACGGCATCCATTGCTAAAGCGGGGCTTAGTGTTAGCCGGTGCAGAGGCGAACACTAACCCCCTTTATTACCCCAGTACCCACCGCCACCAGGGGTGCTGGGAAGAGCCGGGTACCATCCAGTACTTGACCATCTGTAGTGATGGTCGGCCACTGGGGTGGCCGCAGGCTGGTATTATCAGGAGGGGAAAGGCCAGATACAGTGGCCCTTCCCACCCTGGTAATGCTAGGCTGCTGCTGCTTTATTGTATCTGGCTGGTTATGAAAAATGGGGGGGGACCCAACGTCATTTAAAAAAAAAAAAAAAAAAAAATAATTGGAAAGAACGATGTGGGGTTCCCCCCAATTTTCATAACCAGTCAGATACAACACAGCAGCAGGCAGCATTACCAGGGTGGGGGGGCCACTGTTTTTGGCCTTCCCCTGCCTAATACTACCAGCCTGCAGCTGCCCCGGTGCCTGTCCGTCACTACAGATGGTCGGGTACTGGTTCGTACCCGGTTCTTCCCAGTACCCCTGGTGGCGGTGGGTACCGGGGTAATAATGGGGGTTAGTGTTGGCCTCTGCACCGGCTAACATTAAGCACCGCCTTAGTAATGGAGGTTGTCAATCAGCCAGCGGCCATTACTAAGGCGGTGATATTAAAGTTTAAAAAGATACAAGCACATAGAAAAAATATTTTATTGAAATAAAAAAACACAACCCTCATTAACCATTTTATTGAGAATAAAAAAACTCCGTCATTGAAGTCCTCGTATCCGAAGTCCAACAACCAGGGCCGCCATCAGGGGGATATTAGGGGTACTGATGTGAGGGGCCCGGCCAAAGCTAATTGAAAGGGGGGGCCCGGCAACTGGCGCGACTTGCCATTGGTAGAAAAAAACAGGCCCCTGCAAAGGGGCCCGTTTTTTTCACCAAAAGAATGTCGTGAGCTGCGGGCCCCCCCCTCTCATGGGGGCCGTCAAACACCGCCAACCGATCGCGCGCACCCGCAAACTCCCACGCGTGCGCACTCGCGAGCGCCCGCGAGCGCGCACCCGCGAACGCCCGCACTCGCAACAGCCCGCGCGCGCACCCGCGGAAGCGCGCACCCTTGACAGCCCGGGCGCTCGCAGACGCAACAGCACGCGCAATCGCAGCCGCGCGCACCCGCGAACGAAGCGCGCGCAGCTGCGGACACACATGGACCCAACTTACCTGGAGCCTGGCTGGAGATGAAGGACTGGACGTCTGGACCGAAGGCATCGCCTGGAAGACATCGCCTGACGAGGACTGGAATGGGAACAGCAGCTCTTCTGACACAGTGAGTAAAGTGTCTCAAAGTGCTGTTTAAGTATGGCCCTGTTCACACAGAGTATTTTGCAGGCAGAAAAAAATCTGCCTCAAAATTCCTTAAAGAATTTTGAGGCAGATTTTGACCTGCCCACACTATCTTGCCGCGTTTCTTTTCTGCGTTTTTTGCCTGCGGCGATTGAGGACAGCAGACAAAAAACGCAGCGAAAAATGCATTTTCTGCCTCCCATTGATTTCGATGGGAGGTCAGAGGCGGAACCGCGGCAAGAAAGGACGTGCTGAGCCACTGTATCTAATCCTATCATGTGTGATACTGTCTGCTCAGCCACTGTATCTAATCCTATCATGTGTGATACTGTCTGCTGAGCCACTGTATCTAATCCTATCATGTGTGATACTGTCTGCTGAGCCACTGTATCTAATCCTATCATGTGTGATACTGTCTGCTGAGCCTCTGTATCTAATCCTATCCATAGTTTATAGGGTCGTAGTGCTATAGATATGCTATGCTGTCTCCTATGCACACATTTTTTTTTTGGGCGGACACATATGTATTGTGGCTATTTCCCCTGACATTTTAAGCCCTGAGGGTATGTTCACACGGCAGCTTCCGCTACGGCTGAAGTTACGGAGCTGTTTTCAGGAGAAAACAGCACCGTAATTTCAGCCGTAAAGGCATGTGCAGGCGTCTTTCGCTGCGTCCATTACGGACGTAATTGGAGCTGTTGTTCCATGGAGTCCATGGAAAACGGCTCAATTTACGTCTGAAGAAGTGACAGGCACTTCTTTGACGCGGGCGTCTTTTTTACGCGCCACCTTTTGACAGCGGCGCGTAAAAAAAATGACCGTCGGCACAGAACATCGTAAGACCCATTCAAATGAATGGGCAGATGTTTGCCAACGCTTTTGAGCTGCATTTTCGGACGTAATTCAATGCTAAAACGCCCGAATTACATCCGTAAATAGGGTGTGTGAACCCAGCCTTAGTGACGCCCCGGCTGCTAGTGCTGCATTGTTGGGTCACTTAGGAGACCCAGGGACTGTCGGCCATGAGAAGTTTGCGGGGGGGCCCAATAAGAACTTTTGCATTGGGGCCCATGAGCCTTTAGCTACGCCCCTGGGTGCTGGTAAAGTGAGAGATTTGTACACGGTAAAAGGGATTTTGAATAAGGAAGGCTATCACTCCATTTTGCAACGCCATGCCATACCCTGTGGACAGCGCTTGATTGGAGCCAATTTCATCCTACAACAGGACAATGTCCCAAATCACACCTCCAAATTATGCAAGAACTATTTAGGGAAGAAGCAGGCAGCTGGTATTCTATCTGTAATGGAGTGGCCAGCGCAGTCACCAGATCTCAACCCCATAGAGCTGTTGTGGGAGCAGCTTGACCGTATGGTACGCAAGAAGTGCCCATCAAGCCAATCCAACTTGTGGGAGGGGCTTCTGGAAGCATGGGGTGAAATTTCTCCCGATTACCTCAGCAAATTAACAGCTAGAATGCCAAAGGTCTGCAATGCTGTAATTTCTGCAAATGGAGCTTTCTTTGACGAAAGCAAAGTTTGAAGGAGAAAATTATTATTTAAAATAAAAATCATTATTTCTAACCTTGTCAATGTCTTGACTATGTTTTCTAGTCATTTTGCAACTCATTTAATAAATATAAGTGTGAGTTTTCATGGAAAACACAACATTTTCTGGGTGACCCCAAACTTCTGAACGGTAGTGTATGTGGTAATAAAGTGCTGTTTGGACCCACAGCGGGGCTTAGAAGGCAAGGAGCGCTATTTGGCTTTTGGAGCTCAAATTTAGCTGGAATAGTTTTTGGGTATCATGTCGAATTTGCAAAGCCCCCGAGGGACCAAAACAATGGACGCCCCCCAAAAGTAACCCCATTTGGAAAACGACACCACTTAAGGAATCTATCTAGGGGTATAGTGAGCATTTAGACCCCACACGGTTTTTGCAGAATTTATTAGAATTAGGCCGTGAAAATTAATATCAACATTATTTCCACAAAAATGTAGAATTTTTTCAATTTCACGAAGGATAAAGGAGAAAAAGCAACCCAATATTTGTAAAGCAATTTCTCCCGAGTACGGCTATACCCCACATGTGGTCATAAATGCTTTTTCATTAGAAAGTAATTAACCCTTTCCGGACTGATCCATGTTTTGCTTTTTCTTTTTAATTTTTCCCTCCCCGCTTTCCGAGAGCCATAACTTTTTTATTTTTTATTTTTCTGTCAATAGAACGGTGTGGGGGCTTATTTTTTGCGGGACGAGCTGTAGTTTTTATTGGTACCATTTTTTGGTACATACAACTTTTTAGCACTTTTTATTAATTTTTTTGGTAGAGCCAAGGTGACCAAAAAAAAGCGGATTTGCCGTTTTAAATTCTTTATTTTTCACGGCGGTCACCGTGCGAGTTAAATAATGGTATATTGTAATAGTTTGGATTCTTATGGACGCAGCGATACCAATTTTGTGTATTTTTTTTACATTACTTTAGAGAAAAAATGTGAAAAGGTTATTTTTTTTTTACTTTAAATATTTATTTAATTTTTTCCACTAATAATAACTATTTACTTTTGTTTTTACAAATTATATTAATCCCCATAGGAGACTTGAACCAGCGATCGTTAGATCACTGGTAGAATACACTGCAATACTAACGTATTGCAGTATATTTTCATTTTGACATGCTCCTGTAACAGCGCGATCGCTGTTTCTGTCCGTTAGTCTCGGGTATCAGCTGCAATACACAGCTGACACCCGCAGCGTATGGCACGGGCTCAGTGAGTGAGATGCTCCATACATCACCCCCCACACCACGACATGCTATTAAGTCATGGTGCGCAAAAGATTTCACGTGCAGCGGATGGTGCAAAGTGAAAATTAAAATTTTCGACTGATGTGCCATTTTAGTGCACTTTACGTTGTGCCCAGTTTGTGCCACAAATACCACAAATAAAATATTAACAGGGTTCTCCCGGGTATGGCGATGCCATATCGGTGGACGTAAACGGCTATTTGGGCACGCTGTAGGGCTCAGAAGGGAGGGAGCGCCATTTGGCTTTTGGAGCACAGATTTAGCTTGGTAGTAGCTCTGGCGTTTTGCTGGTATTTCAGTTCATAATGTGGGGGTACATGTCGGCTCGGCAGAGTACATCAGGAGCATAATAAGAGCGTATAATAATGGGGTAAATAAATAATAATCTGCAGATATGTGGCCAGTGTCGCACTGATAAATGGCGTCCGGTCTTATCCGCTTTTGGAACACTGCACATTTTGCATCGCTATATTCTGGGAGCCAGAACTTTTTTTATTTTTTCACCACCGGAGCCGTGTGAGGGCTTATTCTTTGCGGGACAATCTGTAGTTTTCATTGGTACCATTTTGGGGTACATGCGATTTTTTGATCACTTTTTATTGTAGGTGACCAAAAACCATCAATTCTGACAATGTTTTTTATGTATTTTTTACGGCTTTCACCCTGAGCTATAAATGACCATTATACTTTATTCTGCGGTTCGATACGATTACAGCGATACTATATGTATATCGTTAATTTTACATTTTGCTGCGTCTGCGCAATAAAATAACTTATTTATAAAATAAACTATTTTTTGTGTCACCATATTCTGAGAGCCATAACTTTTTTATTTTTCAGTCAAAAAAGCTGTGTTAGGCTTTATTCAGACGAACGGGAATTACGTCTGTGCAACGCGCGTGATTTGCACGCGCGTTGCACGGACCTATATTAGTCTATGGGGCCGTGCAGACATGTCAGTGATTTTTACTCAGCGTGAGTCCGCTGAAAAAAAGTCACGGCATGTCCGTTCTTTGGACGTTTTGCGCAAATCACGCACCCATTGAAGTCAATGGGTGCGTGAAAACCACACATGTCGCATGAAAGCACTTCCGTGCGAACAGCGTGATTCGCGCAACAGCTGTTTACAAACATCCAAATGGAGTGTCATAATGATGGCGGCTGCGCGAAAAGCACGCAGCCGCGCATCATATGCTGCTGCCACACGGAGCTGTTAAGTGGCTTTTGCGTAGGCAAAACGCCGCATTTTTGCGTGCGCAAAAGCGCCACGCTCGTGTGAATCCAGCCTAAGGGCTTGTTTTTTTGCGGGACGGGATGTAGTTTGTATTGGTACCATTTTGGCGTACATGCGACTTTTTGATCACTTTTTATTGTATATTTTGGGAGGGGTGGTGACCAAAAAATAGTGATTCTGGCATTGTTTTTCGTTTATTTTATTTGCGGTGTTCATCGTGCGGGAAAAATACTATTATAGTTTTATAGTTGGGGTTGTTTTTATTCTTTTTTTTACTTTCTTTACTTGTCCCACTAGGGGACACTTCTGATCGCTGCTGGAATACATTACACTACACACGTAGTGTAATGCATTCCAACTGTCATTGTGACGTGACAGTCACACTGACAGGAAGCCTATGACGACCACCCTCCGGCTGGTCCTCATAGGCTTCTGTACATGGCAGTCCGGAAGCCATTGTCTGGCATCCGGTTGCCATGCGTACCATCGCCAGCCCCCGTGATTTCACGTGGGGGCTGCTGATCTCCGCTAAACTCCTTAGATGTGGCGATCGGAATCGACCACCGCATCGAAGGGGTTAACTGCCGAAATCAGCGGCGATGGGCCGCTGATCGGCAACAGGGAATGCAGGGCAGACACCCTGCACAGTTAACAGCCACTGCGGTTAACTGTCAAAGCACTGACGTAACTGCACGTCGAGATGCGCAAAGTTACTGCTCACCTCTACGTGCATTAATGGCAAGATGCGGGAAGGGGTTAAAGACACAGACGCTTCCTAACAATTTGTTTGTCATGTGACAGGTGAGCGCATGCTTCCTAATGCATGTACGATGCAAGGAGTCCCTGCCTCTGCGTGGAACTACTGTCCCGTACTGTAATCATGATTACAGTACGGGACAGTTGTCCTGCAGCGAGGCAGGGACTCCTTGCATCGTACATCACTATGATGGTAGGAGCCCGGCTCCCTGCACTGTGTTTGGTCCGGGTCTTCCGGCCGAAATACGTTCTGTACATTACGGACGTAACATGGTCGTGTGAACCCAGCCTAAGGGTGAGTTAAAAAAAACCTCTGTTAGGCCAAATGCACGCGATGCTTCTAATTACGTTCTAATTTGGCGCGGGTATTTTAGTGCGGCAAATCCGCAGTGTAATACAGTACCAGCAAAGTAAATGAGATCAAGAAATCTCATCTACATTTTGCAGATTTTTTCTGCACAAAAATTTACCTGCGGTGCAAGAAAACGCTACACGTCAATTTATATTGCATTTACGCTTGCGAATTGTTTCTGACTAGTTTAATTTTTTTTTAAAACATCTGCAGCATAAAACCTGCACCTATTTCCGCATCAAAATGTAAAAACCGTACTATTAGGCCGGGTTCCCACGTAGCGTAAACGTAGCGTAAATTTCTACAACAGAATTATGTGCGTTAATGCCGCAGCGTTTACCGTAGCAGCAAAGTGGGTGAGATTTAGTAAATCTCATACTCATGCTGCTGAAAAAAAACCAGCGTAAACATTAATAAATTGACCTGCGGTGCGGAATTTAATTTTGCAGAATGTCAATTTATGCTGCGTTTTCATTGATTTTCTGCTACAGGTTTTCCCCATTGAATTCAATGGGGATGCAAAACCCACAACAGAAAGCCATGTGTTGCGACTATTGCGGCGTATTCGCAGCGTTTATGTGGTCTATGTGGTGTGATTTTTCTGCTGGAAAGTCCTCCGGGTTCCAGGTTCGATATGCTGCGTGTTTTTTACGCAGCGTATCCGTCCCGTGGGAACTTGGCCTTAGGTGCAGATTTTACCTGCGGAATTACCTGCAGTTTTGATGCAGATTTTGTGTACCAAATTCCTCAATTGTAGCCTTACAGATTTTGCTAGGGATTTACAGCAAATTAACCCTTTACATTGTAAAGGATGAAATACGTTACAATTCTGCCACATGAGGGTATGTTCACACGCTAAACTAAAAACGTCTGAAAATACGGAGCTGTTTTCAAAGGAAAACAGCTTCCCTGATTTTCAGATGCTTTTTAAGCCACTCGTGATTTTCGCAGCGTTTTTCGCAGCTTTTTATGGATGTTTTTGGAGCTGCAAAAACGTCCCAAGAATTGACCTGCACTTCTTTTTCGCGGCCGTTTTTTTACGCGGACGTTTTTCAAAACGGCCGCGTTAAAAAACGGCCCGTCGGAACAGAACGCAGTTTTTCCCATTGCAATCAATGGGCAGATGTTTGGAGGCGTTCTGCTTCCGATTTTTCGGCCGTTTTTCGGCCATGGCAGCCCGAAAAATGGCTGAAAATAGACCGTGTGAACATACTCTTATAGGCATGCAGCTGATTTAAAAATCAGCAGCACGTACTAAATTACATGCAGATTTTTTTTATGCTGCATGTGCATGGGGTTTTGAAAACCTCATTTATATGAGTTAGGGCTCATTCAGACGAACGTGTTAATCATCCGTGTGAAAGACGTTTTTTTTGTTAACGGCCGTCGCATGGCTGCATGTATTTCTATGATTCTATTCACATGGCTGTTGTTTTAACGGACCATGTGAAGGGCCTGTAAAAAAAAATAGGACATGTCCTATTTTTGTCCATTTTCATGGATCCCTCAATAGACTCAAGTCTATGAGAAATCTGTGAAAACGGGTCCTGCACGGCTGCAAATCGGCCATGAAAAACGGCCGTTATTCACAGCTGATTTCGCACACGTTCGAATGTAGCCTTATATTGTAATTTGTAGTGAATTTTCAGTGCGCAATGTGCACCAAAAATAGAAGACAAGTGGCCTTATTCAGACGTCCATGTTCTGTCTGTGATATACGTATTTCCCAGACCGACCAAGGTTCAGGGATGTGGGAATACTGTCCCCGATCCCGTACTGAAAACATGATTACAGTACCGGACAGTATTCCCACAGAGAGGCAGGGACCCCTATCATTATAGATAACTATGATGCCAGAAATCCGGCTCCCTGAACTGTGGTCAGCCTGGGAAATACGGCCAATACAAGGTCCGTAGATCAAGGCCCGAACACGGCTGTCTGAATAAGGCCTTAATCTAGTTACACAGTGAGGTCAAATCTAATTTTTTTGCCACATTTTTGCAGAATCGCGGCAAAAACGTGATTTGACCGCACTATGACAATATAGCCTAACAGCACTATTTTTTCATGTTTTGTATCCTTTTATATGCAATTCTCCTAATCGTGGCACAAATCACGCTTTTGCCACAATTTATATATAACCGCGGCAAAACTGCGCCATTTTTGCCGCTATTATGAAAATCGCAGCAAAAACGCTCGAGAAACGAGAAAAAACATTTTAACATACTGTACTTTATATATTCTACAAGTGGGGTAAGGAGAGATGTGAAGCAGGATGGAGAGGGGGGGACACTCCAGTCGGCTGTGTAGAGAAGGACCTGTCTGGTGGGCGGCTCTCTCCACATGCAACGTCTGCTTCCATGCAACATATTCCTCTTCTATAATTCCTCTCAGGGCCCCAGCGTTAGTTACTTCAGAGTAAGGAACGGCCCTATTACACTGCAGGGTCCGTACCTTTCTCCAAGTGACTAACGCCAGAGCCCTCATTCAAATGTTTAAAGCCGCTAAAAAGCGGACGGGCCCCTTTTTTTCATCATTATGGCCGGGCCCCTGATGGCAGTACCAGTAGTACTGCCCTGATGGCGGCCCTAGATGGCAGATACTATGTCTGCATTTTAAAAAAAGGCTAGAAGATTATTTACTGGCAAATGGCATTAAGGGTTATAACTAATCAAGCAATGAATGAAAAGTAATTGATTGAGAAAGGTGGAAATTGATGGGCGTACAGTATGTCTTTTTATAACCTATGTAACTATGTATCTATGTAAAGATGGAACTACGAGTAATGGGAGATAGGTGGGCTCCCAATCCTTCCAGACAGTCCATTCTTTGGGCTGCCTGATGAGCCTAATTAGGTGTCATGTGGGAGAGCTCAGAAAATAAATTGTGAGCTCTTCCCACAGTGCTCCGTGCCTAGGGAAGGCAAACATTGCAAGGCCTGTGGGAGTCACAACCATGTTGGTATGAATTGTGTTTGTTTTGAGGTACTGGGTAGTAGGCCTAGGGTCTCATAGTGAGGGACACTTTATGTGTTAAAGGAAACCTGTCACCAGCATTTCACCTATTAAATTAGCAATACCTGGTGGTAGTGGGTGAAAAATCATTTTGATATAACCTATAATTGTCTTCTTTGTTCGCTCTGTAGATTTAGTATTCAGTTTTTTAGTGTTCCCACTAATGAGCATAAAAGAGTCAGATCTTCAGTTGAAAAGAGTAAAATCTTAGTTTGAAAAGAGTCATATCTTCATTCCTCAAGTCTTTCCGAGTTTACCCCGCCTCTGTACTTTTGATTGACAGCTACTCACCTTCCCCCAGCACACTAAATCCTGCGTTTGTGCATTGATGTCCTCTTTTGGTGTGTGCGCACAAAGTGACACCGGATTATTACGATAAAAAGCGCAAAATGTTCATAGACCGTTATTTACAGTCAGAGGAGGAGTTTAGGAGAGGGGATAATGGCAATGAACTTTTGATAGCAGCGGCCAGTGAGGGATAAGTAAAGTTCAATAGGTGAAATGCTGGTAACGGGTTCCCTTTAAGGTAGAGTCTGGATGAACTAGGGTTTATTTTGCATAGTGTTTTAAAACAGTTTTGAAGTGTTTGATAATAAAGCTGGTTGCGGCAAGTTTTAAATCTAATCCACTGTGTTGGAGTGAGAATATATATATATATATATATGTATATATATTCATATATATACACACACACGGTCCAGCCATAACATTAAAGACATCTGCCTAATATTGTGTAGGCCCCCCTCGTGCCACCAACACAACTCTGACGCATTGAGGCATGGAATCCACAACACCTCTCAAAGTGTCCTGTGGTATTTGGCACCAAGATGTTAGCAGCAGATTCTTTAAGTCCTTTAAAGTGTAGCTAAACGTTCGACAAACTTCTGACATGTCATAGAGACATGTCAGAAGTTTGGATTGGTGGGGGTCCGAGCACTGAGACCCCCACCAATCGCTAGACTGAAGCAGCTGAAGTGCTCGTGTTAGCGCTCAGCTGCTTCGATTCTGTTCGGCTTTTTCCGGAAAGCCGACTTTCTATTGAGTCCGTACACGATACATTTATTTCCGGACGGACACGAAGAAGATGAGCGCTCATACGAGCACTTCAGCTGCTTCGTTCTAGAGATTGGTGGGGGTCTCAGTGCTCGGACCCCCACCAATCCAAACTTCTGACATGTCACTATGACATGTCAGAAGTTTGTCAAACGTTTAGCTACACTTTAAGTTGCAAGGTAAGGCATCCATGGATCAGATTATAATTTTTTTGGCAGCACATTCTATTGATCAGACAGAGATTTGGGGAATTTTAAGGCAAAATCAATACCTTGAACTCTTTGTCATGTTTCTCAAACCATTCCTGAACAATTTTTGCATTGTGGAGGGTGCATTATCCTGCCAAAGGAGACCATAGTCATTAGGAAATACCATTACCATGAAGGGGTGCACTTGGTTAGCGGTATGTGTCTTAATGCCAGGACACAAGCTTTCCCTGCAGAACATTGCCCAGAGCATGACTTAGCCTCCACCGACTTGCCTTCTTCCCATAGTGCATCCTGGTGCGATATCTTCCCCAGGTAAGCAAAAACTCAAAAGCACCACAGCACCGGATTAACGGAAATAGATGGATGCAAGCCTCAACAGGACTTAATACAAAGTCCCCTACTGTAAGATCCAAGAGAGACAAGGCAGCAAATAAAAAAAAGGGAACTCTTATTCACCGATGCAACATTTCAACTCCATAGAAACGTTGCATTGGTGAATTAAAGTTCCTTTTTTTTAATATGCTCCCTTGTCTCTTTTGGACTTCCTCAGGTAAGCAACGCACCCAGTCATCTTAATTGGAGATGAGCAAATCGATTCTAAATGTTTAGAATTCGGTCCGAATTTTTCAAAAACTTTTGGGGCTGGCCATCATTTCAGATTAGAAAGAGGAAGAGGAGAGAGAAAGAGAGATAAAAAAAAAATACCATACTCTTCTGGTCTCTCAGAGCAAATCATCCCTGGCGGCCTCCTGAGATGTTGTTCTTTTGTCCCATTTGATTGATGCAGCCAATCACAGGCTGCAGTGTTCACATGGGACAAAACTATGTCATCTCAAAAGGCCGACAGAGACACGTCGCTACGGAAGACCAGGGGCGCTGAGTATGGAAGATTTTTTTTATTTTATTGGGAAATTGCAAGTGCCCTGGTTGCCAGGGGCGTAGCTAGGGGGGGCAGTCGGGGCATGTGCCCCGGGCGCAACCCGGTGGTAGGGAAGGGGGGGTGCCGAAGAGCAGCTGATCGCTGCTGATAGGCGCCCCGTATGTCGGACACCTGCAGCAGCTTTAGGAAGAGCCAGGAAATTACGGCGTTCTGACTGGGGTCTGTGACGGCCAGGGAGTGGACCAGTCCAGTCACCTGACTTGTCACATGACCTCACATCAGTGACATGAGGTCAGATGAGACTCAGGTCAGGGGACAGGTCCACTCCCGTGCTGCAGCCTTCCAGCTCTGCTGTTACACATGCCGAGAAGCAGAGAGGAAGCTCCGCCCACAGCCCGTCTTGACCTGTGATGCTGTCAGCAAGGAGACACGGTGAGTGTCTGTGTGTTTATGTGTGTGTAGTGTGAATACAGTGTGTGTCTCTGTGTTTGTATTTGTATATGTTACAGTGTGTGTGTGTGTGTGTGTGTGTGTGTGTGTGTGGGTCTCTGTCTGTCTGTGTCTCTGCATGTGTTTGTCTCTTACATCTACTACATTATCTGTACTCAATGAGTTATCACTGTGTTATCTGTGGGGTTACATAGGACTGCAGATAACATCTACTACATTATCTGTACTCAGAGAGTCAGGGGTGTAACTAGAAAAAGGGCCCCCCCCCTCCCCTGGGTGTCACACAACCCCCCCTTGTAGATAGTGCCTTTTTTACAGCCCCCCTGTAGATAACGCCATACAGCCCCCCCCTGTAGATAGCACCATACAGCCCCCTGTAGATAACGCCATACAGCCCCCCTGTAGATAACGCCATACAGCCCCCAGCCCCTGTAGATAACGCCATACAGCCCCTGTAGATAACGCCATAAAGCCCCCCTGTAGTTAGCGCCATACAGCCCCCAATGTAGATAGCTCCATACAGCCCCCCTGTAGATAGCACCATACAGCCCCCTGTAGATAACGCCATACAGCCCCCAGCCCCCTGTAGATAACGGCATACAGCCCCCTGTAGATAACGCCATACAGCCCCCCCTGTAGATAGCGCCATACAGCCCCCCCTGTAGATAACGCCATCCAGCCCCCAGCCCCCTGTAGATAACCCCATACAGCCCCCCATGTAGATAGCGCCATACAGCCCCCCTGTAGGTAACGCCATACAGCCCCCCTGTAGGTAACGCCATACATCCCCCTGTAGGTAACGCCATACAGCCCCCCTGTAGGTAACGCCATGCAGCCCCAACCCCCCAAAAAAATCCTACCTATAGTGTGTCCTACAAAAGACATGTATCCCCTATCCACAGGATAGGGGATAGATGTGTGATCGCTGGCACTGATAAGGAGAACGGGGGACCGAAAGTCCCCTGAAGTTCTCCATGACTAACCTCTGACTTCCGGAGTCTGCGCAGCGCAATAAAAATGAAAGGAGCGCTGGTCACGCATGCGCACAAGTGCGACCGGCGCTCCATTCATTTCTACGGATCTGCCGACACAGACCCCGGAAGTCTGAGGTTTCTCATGGAGAACTTCAGGGGACTTTCGGTCCCCCGTTCTCCCTATCAATGCCAGCGATCACACATGTATCCCCTATCCTGTGTATAGGGAATACATGTCTTATGTAGGAACAACCCGTGTAATGGCAGAGCGGGGAGATACCTCCCTGCTCTGCCGTAGTGTTCAGAGGCGTCGCGCTGTAGCAGCCATAGCGTATATGTGTCTGTACGTCTATATATTTACCTGTATGTATATATTCCAGATGTGTGTATGTATATTTGCCTGTATGTCTAAATATCTATCTTTATGTATGTACAGTATATATGTTCCAGCGTGTCCATATATGTGGTTAATTTTTGGTTTGTATAGGGGGCGGCAATAGAGAGTCCCGCACAGGGCGCCATCCAAGCTAAGGCCGGCCCTGGCTGTCACCAACCCTAGTCAGAAGGAACTCCGTCGCTGCCTGCGCCGAATGAACTCCTCGGCTTCTCCGGTAAGTCACACCAGGCAGAGCGGAGAGTGGTAGCGGTAGGCTACCGCTCACCGGTCTGTTCACAGTGTGGCGCTAAGTACAAGGGGGGGGGAGTGTGGTGCTATTCACAAGGGGGGGGAGTGTGGCGCTATTTAAAAGGGGGGAATGTGGCACTATTTACAAGGGGGGGGGGAGTGTGGCGCTATTTACAAAGGGGCAGCGGGCTGTGTGTGGCACTATCTACAAGGGGGCTGTGTGTGGCACTATCTACAAGGGGGGCTGTGTGGCACTATCTACAGGGGGCTGTGTGGCCTCTTTAATTTATTTTCTTTTAATTTATTTTTATGTTAATTACATTATAGAACTACATCGCTTGTAAAATGTAGAAATGCTTTTATACTCGAGTTACATTAAAAAAATTGTGAAAAAAAATGTCACCTCATCGATTGGTAGGGAAAGAAAACATGGCGAGGGGGAAGGAGATGTCGGGAAATAAATGGGGGGTGGGGCGCCAATCTGAATCTTTGCCCCGGGTGCAGGAGAACCTAGCTACGCCTCTGCTGATTGCCCTGTTTGACTCTCTCATGTGTTCTAGGATTGTATCGAACTTATATCGCACCGAGCCAAATTAAACAGCCAATATAGATAGAATCGGCCCCGAAACTAATTTGGGAAAATTCACTCATCTTTAGTCCCAATGATGTGAAAACGTGAGTTGTCCGACCAGACAACCCTTCTATGGTCCAGTTCTGGTGCTCATTCGCCCAATGTCGACAGGGGTCACCATAGGCACTCTGACTGGTCTGTGGCTACGCAGTCCCAAATGCAGCAAGTTGTGATGCACTGTGTGTTCTGACACCTTTCTATCATATCAAGAATTAACTTTTTCGTTAATTTGTGCTTCCCTAGCCCTTCTGTGGGATTGAGCCAAACCGGCTGCTTCACGTTGTTCTTCCTTCAATAACTTCTAATAGGTACTAACCACTGCATAAAAGGAACACCCCACAAGACCTGTCGTTTTGGAGATGCTTTGACCCAGTCATTTAGCCATCACAATTTGGCCCTTGTCAAACCAAATTTGCTCAGATCATGGTGTCATGAATTATTTTTTTTAAATTAATTTATGTGTTTTTATTTAATAAAATTTTATACGTACTTTATTTATTTTTTCACATAAAAAGATTTTTTATTAACACTTTTTTAATTCACTGTGGGCTGCCATGTTTTATTTTCTCTGTGTATGTGTTTCTAATCGACACATACACGGATGGAATATGGCAGCTACAGGGCATAGGACATAACGAATGGATGTTCGTTACGTCCTGTGCCTCTGCCGTCTCGCCTTGTACTGTTCATAGCTACCCAGCATAGAAGCTGGTTTGTAGGGGGAAAGCCTGTGCCATTTTGGAGAAGACCGGCTGCAGGTAAGGTGTGTGTGTGTGTGTGCGCGAGTGTATGAGGCGGGGGCGCTTGATGTAGCAGCGGTGCTTGCATGCACACACACTACCAGCATGATTGGGGGGGTTTGTCTGTGTGTGTGTGGGGGGGCGCTCTATGGATTCAGCGGCACTCGCCACTGTTCCTTCAAAACAGCTGATTTGCGGCTATGAAGGATCAGCACCACACAAGCGCCGCTGATCCTTCACAGCCGCTTATCAGCTGTTTTATTGTATCTGGCTGGTTATGAAAATAAGGGGGACCTCACGTCATAATTTTTTTTTAAATGAATAAATTGATGAAAACGACGTGGGGTCTCCCCCATTTTTCATAACCAGCCAGATACAATAAAGCAGCCGCAGCCTAGCATTACCAGGGTGGGAAGGGTCACTGTTTTTTCCCAGACTAATAGTACCAGTCTGCGGCCGCCCCGATGCCTGACCATCACTACAGATGGTCCGGTACTGGATCTTACTCAGCTCTTCCCGATACCCCTGGTGGCGGTGGGTACCGGGGTAATAACGGGGGATTACTGCTAGCCTTTTTAATGGCTAACTCTAAGCCCTGCCTTAGAAATAGATGTCGTCAAACAGACAACTGCCATTACTAAGGTGGTAATAAAGTATTAAAAAACAGAGATATAACTCCCTGTTCACACAAAGCTTGCTGGCGCTGATTTTAATGCGGAAATCAGCGCGATAAAGCCACCGAAATCTCCCTGCATCGATTTCAATGGGAGGCGGAAGCTTTTTCCCGGGTGGTTATTGACCACTCACAGGGAAAAAAAGCGGCATTTCCTTTCTTGCGGCTTCCGCCTCTGACCTCCCATTGAAATCTTTTCAGAGATATTTTTCGTGGCGTTTTTGGCCATGGTTCTTGCATTAGCTTCAATGGCCATGGCCGAAAACAACCGCGAAAACAGCGGAAAAAAAGTGCAGGCAGTTTAAAATCGGCTTCAAAATTCCGGAAGGAACTCTGAGGCACATTTTTTGTCTGCCTGCAAAAAAAACTCTGTGCGAACAAGGCCTAAGGGTGTATTCACACAGTGCAGATTTTCTACGTCTTTCCCGTGCGGCTGAAAACCACATAGAATAGCGAATGTGTTTTTAGCACAATTTTTTCAATGCGGTTTTCGGCTGCGTGGCGAAAACGCTGCAAAACCGCACTGTTTAAATACACCCTAAGAAAATATTTTTTTTATTCAAATAAAAAGTCCCCCGCACAATCCTTGTTAATCATTATATTTAAAAAAAAAAAACTAGATCATCGAAGTAGTCCAACGTATCTACGACGTAGTTCAAACGGTCGAGCAGAATCTGCAAAACAAAAAAAATAAAGTTAGTAATATAAAAAATAAAAATCTTCTCACCTACAGCGAGTTCTGTCTTCTCCATGCACCGCAATAGAAACTACAGGTCAATGAAAAATAATTCCATTAGGGCATGTTCACACGCCGCTCAAAAAAAAAAAAAACACGTGTAGACGTGTCAAATGCACTTAAAATACAGGCGTGTTTTTTTAATGCATTTTGCGTAATTAGGAGTTCCATTGACTATGGGAAAATTTGGCGCGTTTTATGTGCCAAAGAATTGACAAGATGCTTCTTTTTTTCCGCAACGTGTTTTTTAAAAACGCTTGCGTAAAAAATCGTGTACTAACGGCGCGCTTTCCCATTGATGTAAATGGGAAGC
Source organism: Rhinoderma darwinii (assembly GCF_050947455.1). Taxonomy (NCBI): domain Eukaryota; kingdom Metazoa; phylum Chordata; class Amphibia; order Anura; family Rhinodermatidae; genus Rhinoderma; species Rhinoderma darwinii. Next base: position 281,376,123 of record NC_134687.1, on the reverse strand, counting down.
ATAAGCAAACATTTGACACATTTTTCGGCGAATAGAATGCGTCAAAAACCGAGTCCAATAGACGCCGTGTGAACCTGTCAACTGAAAAGTCATTCAACACAGGGGCTTCCCTCTTGACTTTCATCATTCTAAGGGTATGTTCACACGGAGTATTTTCAGCCGTTTTTCGGGCCATAAACGTCCCGAAAAATGGCTGAAAAATCGGAAGCAAGGAGCCTCAAAACATCTGCCCATTGATTTCAACGGGAAAAACGGCGTTCTGGTCCGACGGGCCATTTTTTCGTAGCCGTTTTTTAAAACAGCCGTGTAAAAAACGGCCGCGAATAAGATGTGCAGGTCACTTCTTCAGCTGTTTTTCATAGACTCTATTGAAAACAGCTCCAAAAACGGCCGTAAAACACGCAGCGAAAAATGTGAGTGGCTTAAAAAATGTCTCAATATCAGGAGCAGTTTTCCCTTGAAAACAGCTCCGTATTTTCAGAAGTTTTTGAGTTTGCGTGTGAACATAACCTTAGCCTTTTGGTGTGTCCTGTAGCTTCTGCCAAAAATACTCCCAAAATGGGTGCTGGACACTGCTTAGCATTTTGAAGACACCTTTTCCTGGCTTGTAGCCAAAAATAGGGAGGGGGGTGTGTGTCTCCCTACCAAATTTACAGCAGCTGTAAGTCAGGCTACTTTGCCTTATTCACCTTGCTGTAATTCTGGTAAGTGCTCCCTCTGGTGGCCAACAGAGGAAAACATGTCAAATTGTTATTTAATTTTTAATACTTTCCACCATGTGAAAGAAAAAACTAATTAGAGCAAAAAAAAAACGTTAAAAAATATAATAAAAATAAGTAACTTACAAAAATTTTTTTTTAATTTGGTGACACATTCCCTTTAAGCTTGCCCATTTCTCCTACTTCTAAACCATTAACTTCAATAACTGTCTGTTCACTTGTCGTGGCTGGTTTTCTTCAGTGGGTTAGGCAGTGGGCTTACACTTAGAGGCAATTTTGTCAGATCTGACAAAATTAGCTCAGAATGCAAGTGCTATTCTTGCCATCAAAATGATGGTAACCATGACGGAACCCTGATGAACCCCATTATGAGTCAACAAGTTATACAACTGATTTGGCAGAGCATTTTGGCTTCCATTATAAAAGGAAGCCACGACACATATGTCAACAGAGCCTAATCAATGTAAAATTATATGATGACTGAAATGCATAGCTGCATGTCGGTGTGTCTATTGTGGGAACCGGCAGCAAGCTTTATGTAGCATTAGTGCAACCTTATCTGGAATAAGCAGTTCATTTCTGGGCACCCAGTTTATTGAAAGAATGCCCTGAAGTTAAAAATGAACAAAGCAGAGCCAAGGAGCGTGAAGAACCTCAGTTATAAGGAAAATAATATAAAAAATATTAAAATAATGATATTCTTTTAGCGTTGAGAAGGAGGTACATGATAAATTTGTATAAGTATATAAATAGGTGATGCAAAAAAAATATGGGAAAAAGCTGTTCCATGTAAAATCCCCTCAAACAATAAAAGAGCGCTCCCTCCATGTTGAAGAAAAAAAGTTTAATCTCCAGAGGCCACAAACCTTCTTCACCATAAGAAATGTGAATCTGTGGAATAGTCGCCTCAGCAACTGGTTTGATCTGAAATAGTTAATCACTTCAAGAAAAGCACAAATAATTTCTTAGAACAAAATAACATTCATACTTATGTAAATGTATAGAATTCTTGTTTTAATTGTTGATTCAATCTCATGATCAGGGGTGGAATTTTCCCCTTTTAGGGCAAATTGGCTCATGTCTTTTGGGTTTTACCCTTCCTCTCGATCAATAGGGTGGGGAATATGTTTCTAGATTTAACCTTTCTCTTTCTTTTATCCACATCCTCTCCCCTTCCCTGGCTGAACTTAACCCCTTCCCGACATTTGCCGTACATGTACGTCATGGAAAGCATTGACTTCCCGCATCTTGCCGTACATGTACGCCGAATGTTTGGGACCGGCTCAGAAGCTGAGCCGGTGTCCATCATCACCGGATCTCAGCTGTATCTTACAGCTGACATCCGGCTGTAACGGCGGGGACCGAAATTAGCTTCGATCCCCGCCATTAACCCCTTAAGTGCAGCGCTCAAACGCGATCGCTGCACTTAAGGGTATGTGCACACACACTAATTACGTCCGTAATTGACGGACGTATTTCGGCCGCAAGTACCGGACCGAACACAGTGCAGGGAGCCGGGCTCCTAGCATCATACTTATGTACGATGCTAGGAGTCCCTGCCTCGCTGCAGGACAACTGTCCCGTACTGAAAACATGATTACAGTACGGGACAGTTGTCCTGCAGCGAGGCAGGGACTCCTAGCATCGTACATAAGTATGATGCTAGGAGCCTGGCTCCCTGCACTGTGTTCGGTCCGGTACTTGCGGCCGAAATACGTCCGTCAATTACGGACGTAATTAGTGTGTGTGCACATACCCTAAGGTGTTTGCAGCTCATTGGAACCCCAGTAATTAAATTGCCAGGGTTCCGGTGGCTGCAATGGCAACCGGAGTCCTAATACTGGCCTCCCGGTCTGCCTAGCACCGAAGCCGGTCAAGATCCGCCCGGCGCCGGAGCCTGATCGGCTTCCGTAGCTGCCGGCAAGATGGCGCCGGGTCAGGAGCTGACCCGGCGTTATCAGCGGTGGAAGTCAGCTGTACTGTACAGCTGACATCCACCTGTAACGGCAGGAACCGGAGCTAGATCCGATCCCTGCCATTAACCCCTTCGATGCAGCAATCGAAAGCGATTGCTGCATCGTAGCGGTTACTAGCAGATCGCCAGCCCTGACAGGCAATCAGGACTGGCGACTGCTGTTATGGCAACAGGAGACAAAATGGTCTCCTGCTCTGCCATTACGGAAGCCGATTTAGGCCCCGCCGGGAGGCGAAGCCGAATCGGCTTGCTGTCAGTGAATGACTGACAGATCTAATACATTGCACTACATAGGTAGTGCAATGTATTAGAAAAAAAAAAATATGACCGTTGGACCTTCAAGTCCCCTAGTGGGACTTGAGAAAAAGTGTAAAAAAAGTATAAAAAAGTGTAAAAAAAAGTGCAAATAATAAAAGTTTGAAAACAATAAAAGTTTCAAGTAATCAAATAAAACGCAATCCCCCTTTTACTCTTATCAAGTCCTTTATTATTGAAAAATAATAATAAACCATATGTATTTGGTATCGCCGCGACCGTAACGACCTGAGGTATCAAAATATTATATTATTTATTGCACGCGGTGAACAGCGTAAAAAAAACGTAAACAACGTTACCAGAGTTTCTGTTTTTTAGTCACTTTGCCCTACAAATGTTAGAATAAAAAGTGATCAAAAAGTCGCACGTATCCAAAAATGGTACCTATAAAAACTATAGCTCGTCCCGCAAAAAACAAGCCCTCATACACCTCCGTTGACCAATAAATTAAAAAGTTATGGATCTCACAACTTGGCGACAGAAAAAATACATTCTTTTTACAAAAGTAATTTTATTGTGCAAAAAGTTGTAAAACATAAAAAAGTGCTATAAATTAGGTATCTCCGGAATCGTACTGACCCGCAGAATAAAGTTAACATGTAGTTTATAATGCGTGGTGAACGCTGTATAAAAAAAAAAGGAAAAATCTGTGCCAGAATTGCGTTTTTTTGTTTACCTGGCATCCCAAAAAATAGGATAAAAGGTGATCAAAAAGTCACATGTACCCCAAAATGGTACCAATAATAACTACAGCTCGTCCCGCAACAAACCAGCCCTCATACCGCTACGTCTATGAAAAATAAAATTAGTTATGGCTCCAATAAGTCAGGAAATAAAAAAATATGCAGTTGTGCCCGAGGGGAACATTTCTTCTGTTTGAAGAGGCGATTTATCAAGGACCTAAAATTAGGGAACCAGGAAAGGGAGGGCCCAAACATATCCGCTGGAAGCGACGGTGCCCGTATTATACCAGGACAACACTTCCTAGCAAAATTACCCAAACTACAAAGGCGCGGAGTGTGGATCAAAAGGGGGATAATAAAGGACGCCATATATCAGTGCGACTCCGGCCTGTGCAGAAAGGATTGCTTCACAGCGTAACACACATCTATGGATTATTTTATTGTTTTTTTTTACCCCATTATTATACCACCTGACTATGCCCCTTATATACTCCGCCCGGCTTACAAATGCCCTACATTATAAACGGAAACACCAGTAAGACTCCAAACAAAACTACTACCAAGCAAAATCCACGCTCCAAAAGCCAAATGGCATTTCCTCCCATCTGAACCCTACAGCGTGCCCAAACAGCAGTTTCCTTCAACATATATGGCACCGTCATACCCGGGAGAACCCTTTTAGCAATTTTTGGGGTGTGTGTCTCCAGTGGCATAAGCTGGGCACGACATATTTTCCACTGAATGGCATATCTAGGGAAAAATATAAATTTTTAATTTGCACCATCCACAGCGCATTCATTTATGGAAAAGACCTGTGGGGTGAAAATGCTCACTACACCCCTTAATAAATGCCTTGAGGGGTGCAGTTTCCATAATGGGGTCACTTCCCAGGGGTTTATTTTTATTATTTCACGTCTGAGCCTCTGCAGTTGTGAACCAATACTTTGTAAATCGCCAAATTAGGCCTCAATTTTACATGGTACGCTTTCACTCCTGAGCCTGGTCGACTGTCCAGGCAAGAGATTAGGGCCACATGTAGGGTGTTTCTAAAACCAGGAAACCCAGCATAATAATTAGAGAGCTGTGTTGTTATGGTGGCACAAGCCGGGCACCACATATCTGTGGAAAAAATCCAATTTTCACTCTGCAACATCGAGTTCACACTAATTTCTACAAAACACCTGCAGGGTTAACATGCTCACTACACCCCTAGGTAAATGCATTGAGGAGTGTAGTTTCCAAAATTGGGTCACTTCTGGGGGGTTTCCACTGTTTTGGGCCCACAGGCGCCCAGAAACCAATCCAGCAACATCTGCACTCCAAGTGGCGGTCCTTCCCTTCTGAGCCCTGCCGTGTGCCCAAACAGCAGTTTATGACCACATATGGGGTATTGCCGTACTCGGTAGAAATTGCTTTACAAATGTTGGGTTCTTTTTTTTCCTTTATTTGTTGCGAAAATGAAAAAATTTGCGCTAAAGCTACGTCTTATTGAAGAAAAAGGATTGTTTTTATTTTCACTGCCCAATTCTAATAAATTCTATGAAGCATCTGTGGGGTCAAAATGCTCACTACGCCCCTAGATGAATTCCTCAAGAGGTGTAGTTTCCTAAATGGTGTCACTTTTTGGGCGTTTTCATTGTTTTTTCCCCTCAGGGGCTTTGCAAATGTGACATGGCCGCCGCAAACTATTCCTGCTCAATGTGATCTCCAAATGCCAAATAGCGCTCTTTCCCTTCTAAGCCAAGCCGTGTCTCCAAACAGCCGTTTATTACCACATGTGGGGCATTGTTTTACTCGGGAGAAATTGCTTTACAAATTTTGTGGTGCTTTTTCTCCTTCAGTCCTTGTGGAAATTAGTAAAAATAAGCTAAACCTACATTTTCTTTGAAAAAATGTTGATTTTTATTTTCAGGGCCTACTTCCAATAATTTCTGCAAAAAAACCTGTCTGGTCAAATCGCTCACTATACCCCTAGATAATTTCCTCAATGGGTGTAGTCTCCAAAATGGGGTCACTTGTGGGGGGTTTCCACTGTTTTGTCTCCTCAGGGACGTCGTAAATGTGACATGGCCTCCTCAAACCATTCCTGCTAAACTTGAGCTCCAAAAGCCAAATAGCGCTCTTTCCCTTCTCAGCCCTGCCGTGTCTCCAAACAACCATTTATTACCACATGTGGGGTATTGTTTTACTCGGGAGAGATTGGTTTACAAATTTTACAGTGCTTTTTCTCCTTCAGTCCTTATGGAAATGAGAAAAAATTAGCTAAACCTACATTTTCTTTGAAAAAAATTAGATTGTCATTTTCAGGGCCTATTTCCAATAATTTATGCAAAAAACCTGTTGGGTCAAAACGCTCACTATACCCCTAGATAATTTCCTCAATGGGTGTAGTTTCCAAAATGGGGTCACTTGTGGGGGGTTTCCACTGTTTTGTCCCCTCAGGGGCTTTGTAAATGTGACATGGCCTCCGCAAACCATTCCTGCTAAACTTGAGCTCCAAAAGCCAAATAGCGCTCTTTCCCTTCTCAGCCCTGCCGTGTCTCCAAACAACCGTTTATTACCACATGTGGGGTATTGTTTTACTCGGGAGAAATTGCTTTACAAATTTTACAGTGCTTTTTCTCCTTTAGTCCTTGTGGAAATGAGAAAAAAAATCGCTAAACCTACATTTTCTTTGAAGAAATGTTGATTTTAATTTTCACGGCCTACTTCCAATAATTTCTGTAAAAAACCTGTGCGGTCAAAATGCTCACTGTACCCCTAGATAATTTCCTTGAGGTGTGTAGTTTCCCAGATGGGGTCACTTTTGGGGGATTTTGACTGTTTTGGCACCGCAAGAGCCCTTCAAACCTGACATGGTGCCTAAAATTTATTCTAACAAAAATAAGGCCCCAAAATCCACTAGGTGTTCCTTTGCTTCTGAGGCCGGTGCTTCAGTCCAGTAGCACGCTACGGCCACATGTGGGATATTTCCTAAAACTGCAGAAACTGGGCAACAAATATTGAGTTGCATTTCTCTGGTAAAACCTTCTGTGTTATAAAAAAAATTGTACTAAAAATTTATTTCTGCAAAAAAATATGACATTTGTAAATTTCACCTCTACTTTGCTTTAATTCCTGTGACATGTGTAAAGGGTTAAGACATTTTCTAAATGCTGTTTTGAATACTTTGAGGGGTGAAGTTTTTAAAATGGGGTGACTTTTTGGGGGTTTCTAATATATAAGGCCCTCAAAGCCACTTCACAACTGAACTGGCCCCTGTAAAAATGGCCTTTTGAAATTTTCTTGAAAATGTGAAAAATTGCTGCTAAAGTTCTAAGCCTTGTAACGTCATAGAAAAATAAAAGGATGTTCAAAAAACGATGCCAATCTAAAGTAGACATATGGGGGATGTTAATTAGCAACAATTTTGTGTGGTATAACTGCCTGTCTTACAAGCAGATACATTTAAATTGAGAAAAATGCTAATTTTTGCAATTTTTCGCTAAATTTTGGTGTTTTTCACAATTAAATACTGAACATATCGAGCAAATTTTGCCAGTAACTTAAAGTCCAATGTGTCACGAGAAAATAATCTCAGAATCGCTTGGATAGGTGAAAGTATTCCGGAGTTATTACCACATAAAGTGACACATGTCAGATTTGAAAAATGAAACTCGGTCAGGAAGGTCAAAAGTGGCTAAAGAGGGAAGGGGTTAATGGTCATTTCCTAATCGTCCTTGCAGCACAACACAAATGGGTTTTAGTCCCCTAGGTACAATTAAGCAGAGACAGGTTAATTAGCAATAAGCATTAAATAATTAAACAATCAAGGACTTCCCCTATAAGTATGTACCGGTGACCGGGCCCCAGCATATTGTTTCTTTCTCTCTAGGTTCGGTTCGGAGACAGTTTCCTATCCTACCGAAGGAAAAGATTTTATCCGGGCTGTATACAGAGATGGGTCTCTGTCCCTTAGCCTCGAAGGTGTACCAAGATGGCGGACGTTTCTTTGGTACACGGTGATTGGGCACTCGCTTCTTCTGAAAGTGGCGGCATCAGGAAGAGGTATGGTTCCTTCCTAGTGCACACCCGTCACCGAGGTCCGGGACGAGTTGCCGAACCACTTGCCTGCGCTCTTCCGGTGACCGGAAGTGCTGCTCGGCGTTACAGAGCCATGGTTGGGGGCAGAAGTGATATCATCCCCTTGCTCCACCCCCGGATATGATGCGCGGATGCGGCAGGCTTAAAATGCCGGCGAATTTTGAAAGGATGGTGCGCTATGCCTCTGGTTCAGCCCTCTGCTTGCTAAGGTTGGTACGGCTGTCTGATTTATGGGTCTGCATGTTTCTCTATGCTGTCGTTTCTAGGCACGTATTGTTCTACCATATGTTTTGTCTCTGCTCTTATCTAGATGTCGGCCTCTAGAAGAGTAGGTAGGAAAAGGACACACAAATCAAGGCACAGACTTTGCAGCCCCTTCCTGATTATATTGAGTCAGATTTCAGTTTATTGTGCTCCACCCCAGTTAATTCCTCTCCCAGGGAGGATTCCAGGGGATTTATGCAGTGGTTCAAGCAACAGTTACCTGTAGCTTTTGAGGAAGCCAATTCATCACACCAGGGTGTGCCGTTACTAACAGACTGCTGCTGGGTCTTACTAGACCCAGCACAGCCCTATTAGTGACAATCGTCACTATGAGAGGGCTGATTTCCCCTGTAACTGGGGCTGCTGTGCAGCTCCAGTTACAGTGGAAAAACATGGTGTAAAAGAAAGAAAAAATATATATAAAGTTCCCCAAAGGTCTTCTTTGACCTTTGGGGGACAGACCATAGTAGTAAAAAAATAATAAAGTAAAGTGCAAAAAAATTTTAAATAATAAATACACATAAAATAACCACCCCCAAAAAAAAACGTTCCCCCCGCCAATCATTGTTGGAACGCTAGCGCTGACCCAATTACCCTAATATAGACATGTACTATATTAAAATTTACGGTAAACAATGACGATTACAAATAAAAGGTCTATTTTAGGGTAAAACTGTTATTACCAAAAAAATAAATAGCTGAAACGTAAAAAAGCTTATTTTTTTTACTATTATTTTCAAACTTTATGAATAAAAATTCTAAAATAGCAAAAAAGGTGTGTATAAAAACGATAAAAAAAGAAACCTGCATTGTATACGGAAAAAACGTCGCAAAACTCACGTCGTTAGCCCAACAAATAAAAAAGTTATAGCCATTTAACTAACGCGTGCTAAAAACGTATATACGGTGTCTGGTCCTGAAGGCTCAAAATAGCCCGGTCCTGAACTGGTTAAAGTCACTGGCCAACGCTAGGTGGGGGATTATGCAGTAAGGGGGGGAGGGCTAACCATCTAACTGACGGCAGCTAGCTCTATGGGGGGGATAATAGTTTCCCCCCATAGAGCTCTCTTCAGTCAGTTAGACGCTCAAACCCCCCCCCCCCCTTGCAGTATAGTAACTACTGAGGACCCTATGAGGGAAAGCGGGATTATTCCTAGAGCCCTCTGCCTGCAGTCGGATGGTTAGACCCCCTTGCAGTATAACTCTCCCCCCCCCCATAGAGCTCTCAGCAGTTATTATATTTTTTATTTTATTTATTTTTTATAAAAATGTGTGTTTGGTGCAACTTTGTAATTACGTTTTATTAAAAAATATTTTCACTTTTTGAGATACAGCTGCTTTGTATCCTGTATCCGTCAGGTCAGCAGGACTGACGGGATCAGTGAAACGGGCCCTGCGCTAAATTATAATCTTAGATGTGATAGATTTGAGGTGGATCCTGCGTGTCACTCATCCTGTCAATCCTGCTGACCTGACGGATACAGGATACAAAGCAGCTGTATCTCAAAAAGTAAAAATATTTTTTAATAAAATCAATCAATCACACTGATACACACACATACATTTTATATATATATATATATATATATATATATATATTTATATTTATAATATAAAGTTTTTAAATGTGCACATGTGGCACTATATACAAGTGGGGAGCGCTGTGAGGCACTATATACAAGGGGGAGCGCTGTGAGGCACTATATAAAAGGGGGAGCGCTGTGTGGCACTATATACAAGGGGGAGCACTGTGTGGCACTATATACAAGGGGGAGCGCTGTGTGGCACTATATACAAAGGGGGAGTGCTGTGTAGCACTATATACAAGGGGGGGCTGTGTAGTGCTATCCACAGTGGTATGTGTGTGGCGCTCTTTATAGGGGGGGCTGTATGGCACTATCTATAGGGGGCTGTGTGTAACGCTCTCTACGGGGGGATGTGTGATATATAGAGGGGGCTGTGTATGGCGATATCTATGGGGGTGTGTAATATCTACAGGGGCTGTATGTGGCACTATGTACAGGGGGCTGTGTGCATGTGGTGTTTTACAGTGTGTGGTATTATTATATTCAGGCGCGCAGTGTTTGGTGCTATTATATTTAGGGGTACAGTATGTGGCACCATGATAACTTTATTTTCGCTTATAGGTGTGGAAATGTTGTAAAAGTGAGGAGACGTCTGAGTGGCAAATTCTGCAGAAATGAGTCATGGCCGGAGAAGTCGTCATGAGCGCTGGACCGGATGGAGAAGAAAAGAGTAAAAAAACTACTAGAATCTGAGACGTCGTCACCTGTGAGTCACTAGATTTATAGAGAATCTGTCACCTCTCCTGACATGTTTATTATAGGAAATCCTTGTATTTCACAAAAAGTCTTTCTGCAGTCCAGGACTGATAGACAATTCCCCTTGTCAGGCGGATGTGTCCCTGCTCAGTGTGATACTGTCAGTATGTAGGGACACAGCCCTGTGACAAGGGAAATCATAACACTGTTAATGCTTGCCCAAAAAAGTAGTGTTAAAAATAGTTACGGCGCGGCAGGGCGGCGGTGAGGAAGGGGGGCCCAAGTTTGGGTAACAGCCCAGGGCCCATGGTCTACTTAATCCGCCACTGCATCACACCATTCTAAAAGGGCCAGACACTCTTCCTCTCAACCTCCTCAGTACCAAGGGGTTTCCTCCTCAGCAGGGGGTTCAGATTCAGAGTTGGTCTCTGATGCTCCAGATTCTAACGACCCTGAGGAATATTATATCTTGAATACAGATAAACTCCATGATCTTCTCAAAGCAGTGAAAGATACATTGGAGATGGGGAAAGAGGTTGGACACAAACCTAAAAAGGACAGACTTTTTTATTTTCCTATTTCCAAAGGGAAACATTTTCCTATTCATCCTGTCCTAACGAGATGGATGAAACGAGATTAGGATATGCCAGAAAAGAAGTCAGATCTGGGGGGCGGAGCCTGACCACGGAGAGTGATGGCAGCTTAGTTCTTCAGCTCCACACACACACACACACACAACCTAGTATCACTGAAATAGAAAGGCACAACGACCGAAATGGTGAAAATTGGCAAAACCGATACAAGGGAACAACAGGGGACGTTGAAAACCCACAAAGGTCAGGCCGATCTGGACAAATTCTTAAAAATTAAACCGTCTCAGAGCCAGGCCCACCAACCTAAAATGGCGCCGCACACCATCCCAGAGACGAGACCAGAAGACGACTCTGAGGAGGACAGTGATCAGGAGACTGCTTCTGATTCTACAGCCTCGAGCCCTGAGAAAGCCCCGATTTCTCTGGCTTACCTTAAGAAAACTATTTTGCAAGCACTTACGCCGATGATGAAGTACTTCTTAGACATCAAGGCGGACGTCTGCCATATCGGCAACGGCGTGGAGCATTTGGAGTCTGTGATCATGGACTCGATCAGCTTCTGTGACTCATTGAGCCGCAAGGTACAACAGCAAGAGGTTCAACTCAATCATGCGATGACTCTCCTGGAAGATCAGGAAAATAGAAGCAGGCGAAAGAACGTTAGATTCAAGGGCATACCTGAATCCTTTGCATCTGAGGCCTTACACGCGGTGGCTATGCGGATATTTGCGGACCTGCTGGGTAAAGAACGAGCTTCCGCCATTGTTATTGAGAGGATTCACAAAGGATTGTGTCCTGCACCGAAAGGGTCACACCCTCCTAGAGACGTTGTCTGTGGTTTACTTAGCTTTGTGGACACATCGGCCATCTTACAAGCTTAGAGAGCACGTTAAGATATTTTGTTGGAAGGTGTGAAGGTTCAACTATTTCAAGATGTAGCGGTATCCACTCTAAAAGTGCAGAATGATGCATCCCTTACTTCTCAAACTACTGGACATGCGGATCTCATATAATTGGATGTATCCCTTTGGTCTAGCCATATTGAAAAACCGTAAAAGAATCGTAATATATACACCCGAAGATTTGCAAAATGCCTGGGAAAAACTGGGTATTGCTCCTATGGATATTCCCTCTTGGATGCCTGCTCATACTGACCTACGTCTGCCGCATCTACCACAGCTCACTCCATGGTCGACGGCGGGAAAGCTGAGATCTCCTAGGCCCAAGAAAGCTCAAGCAAGAGTTGAAAATAAGGACTTTACTTGAGTATAACTTTCCTTTGTTGATATCTCTTGCGGTTCATTTAATGTCTATGCATTATTGTTGCGAATAAAAAAAAAGGGTATACCATAGTTGATTGGGAATTCCCTCATATAATGCATAAGATTTTCTTCTTCATTCTGATATTATATTGTGCCTTACCAATGTGTATATTGATATAGTGGTTCTAGGTCAGGTATTGGTCCAGGGTAAATGTATCTCCGTTCCCCACACTCTTTCTCACAGTCTTGGTCCAGTAGGGGTTACCCTAATGCTATATACATGATGTATTTTACCACGATAACTCGTGACGTGCTATACTTGAGCAAGGCTCATTTGCTTGCCCCAGGGTCTGAGAGCCGAGGGCTTCCTGATAGAGGTTTGATTCTTGGTCTCTGGCTGCATTCTCTTTTTGTTATGTACATAAATTCTTTTTCCCTGTATGTCCTCCGTCTTACCTCGTTTTCCCACCCCCTTCTATTCATGACAATTTCTACAATACTACAGTTGGTGATGTTGAGTCACGGACCTGACAACTCTGCGATATTATGGCTGAAATTAATATAGTTACTTATAATGTTAGGGGTTTGAACTCCCCTAATAAGCGGAACCATGTATTGACGCTGTTATAAAAAGAGAAGGCTTCCTACAGTGAAGGAAATAAGTATTTGATCCCTTGCTGATTTTGTAAGTTTGCCCACTGTCAAAGATATGAACAGTCTAGAATTTTTAGGCTAGGTTAATTTTACCAGTGAGAGATAGATTATATTTAAAAAAAAACACAGAAAATCACATAGTCAAAATTATATATATTTATTTGCATTGTGCACAGAGAAATAAGTATTTGATCCCTTTGGCAAACAAGACTTAATACTTGGTGGCAAAACCCTTGTTGGCAAGCACAGCAGTCAGATGTTTTTTTGTAGTTGATGATTAGGTTTGCACACATGTTAGATGGAATTTTGGCCCACTCCTCTTTGCAGATCATCTGTAAATCATTAAGATTTTGAGGCTGTCGCTTGGCAACTCGGATCTTCAGCTCCCTCCATAAGTTTTCGATGGGATTAAGGTCCGGAGACTGGCTAGGCCACTCCATGACCTTAAGGTGCTTCTTTTTGAGCCACTCCTTTGTTGCCTTGACGGTACATGGCTCCATCCATTCTCCCATTGATGCGGTGAAGTAGTCCTGTGCCCTTAGCAGAGAAACACCCCCAAAACATAATGTTTCCACCTCCATGCTTGACAGTGGGGACGGTGTTCTTTGGGTCATAGGCAGCATTTCTCTTCCTCCAAACACAGCGAGTTGAGTTAATGCCAAAGAGCTCAATTTTAGTCTCATCTGACCACAGCACCTTCTCCCAATCACTCTCAGAATCATCCAGATGTTCATTTGCAAACTTCAGACGGGCCTGTACATGTGCCTTCTTGAGCAGGGGACCTTGCGGGCTCTGCAGGATTTTAATCCATTACGGCGTAATGTGTTACCAATGGTTTTCTTGGTGACTGTGGTCCCAGCTGCCTTGAGATCATTAACAAGTTCCCCGCGTGTAGTTTTCGGCTGAGCTCTCACCTTCCTCAGGATCAAGGATACCCCACGAGGTGAGATTTTGCATGGAGCCCCAGATCGATGTCGATTGACAGTCATTTTGTATGTCTTCCATTTTCTTACTATTGCACCAACAGTTGTCTCCTTCTCACCCAGCGTCTTACTTATGGTTTTGTAGCCCATTCCAGACTTTCGCAGGTCTATGATCTTGTCCCTGACATCCTTAGAAAGCTCTTTGGTCTTGCCCATGTTGTAGAGGTTAGAGTCAGACTGATTAATTGAGTCTGTGGACAGGAGTCTTTTATACAGGTGACCATTTAAGACAGCTGTCTTTAATGCAGGCACCAAGTTGATTTGGAGCGTGTAACTGGTCTGGAGGAGGCTGAACTCTTAATGGTTGGTAGGGGATCAAATACTTATTTCTCTGTGCACAATGCAAATAAATATATATAATTTTGACTATGTGATTTTCAGTTTTTTTTTAATATAATCTTTCTCTCACTGGTAAAATTAACCTAGCCTAAAAATTCTAGACTGTTCATGACTTTGACAGTGGGCAAACTTACAAAATCAGCAAGGGATCAAATACTTATTTCCTTCACTGTATGTGTTTCTTGAAAAAACACTATATATTTTTTCAAGAAACACATTTTAAAGAAGGAAAGATACCTAACTTGCCAACTCATTACTTCAATAAATGGTTCCACTCTGGTTCGTATAGCTCTGCATTGCGAGGAGTATCCTTTGCATTACATAAAGAGATACCTTTCTCTCTTATTGCACAATATTGCTCCACTGATGGTAGAGCGCTTTTTTAAAAGGACATATTGGTAATGCGGTGTATACGCTTGTAAAATTGTATGCTCCTAATAATTCCCAATCAAGATGGTTTGAAAAGATCTTCGATACTTTGACTGTCTTTGCAGAAGGACCTATTATTTTAGGAGGGGACTGTAATGTCACATTGAATCCATTCAGTGACTCCTCTACTAATAGGTCTGCGTTATCGTTTGCTACATTAGGTACAGTGGCGTAACTACCACAGTAGCAGCCGTAGCAGCTTCTACGGGGCCCGCGGCATGGGGGGGCCCGTGTCGCCCTGACAGTCACATTACATTATGTGGCAGGCCTTGAGGCACGGGCCCCCTCATGCATCACGACACCAACGTTACACTAGGCATCCGGGGGGAGGGGCGGGGGCTCGGTGATAGCCGCGGGGGGGGGCCGAGGGCTCGGTGATATCCCCTGCACTGCATACTGTGCACTGACAGTCTGCCACACACAGTTGAATGGGACGGCGATAGGTGGTAGGAGGAGCGCTCAGGCAGGGGAGAGGACAGGGGCGAAGCTAAACGAACGACGCGAGACTTCGGGCGGAGTACAGTACAGTCAGGAGCCAAGACTAGTATCCCATAGGACGGGCGGAGGACAGTCACAGGACGGGAGGACGTGCAGACTGCAGAGGACAGGTACATCAAGTTAAAAAGTTCATAGGAGAAGGGAAAAGTTTTTAGGTAGAAAAATTTGCCTCATAATTCCTTCTGGAATTTTGAGGCATATTTTGAACACTTCCCGCGTTTTTCGTTGCGTTTTTTGTGAAGTTTTTCGGCCATCGGGGCGTGGGCAGAAAAACGCAGCAAAAAACGCATTTTCTGCCTGCCATTGTTGTCAATGGGAAGTCAGAGACAGAAACGCCCAAAGAAAGGGCATTAGGCTATGTTCACACGGAGTATTTTGATGAGTTTTTTGATGCGGAAACCGCGTCACAAAACTCGTCAAAAACGGCCCGAAAATGCCTCCCATTGATTTCAATGGGAGGCGTCGGCGTCTTTTTCACGCGAGCAGTAAAAATGCCTCACGGAAAAAGAAGCGACATGCCCTATCATCGGGCGTTTACACCTCTGACCTCCCATTGACTTCAATGGGAGGCAGAGAAAGCGTATTTCGCGGTCTTTTATGCCCACGGAGCTCAATGGCCGCGGGCGAAAAACGCCACGAAAATCGGCATGCAGGGAGAGGAAAAGCTGCCTCATACTTCCAAACTGAATTTTGAGGCAGATATTCTGCCTGCAAAAAAACTCAGTGTGAACATAGCCTAACGCTTCTTTTTCCCGCAGGCGTTTTTTACTGCTCGCAGGAAAAATTTCCTGGATTTCAATGGGAGGCACTTTCCCCCTAACACCTATACTGAAGCCTGAGGGCGGATTCAGACGAACGTGTTTGGCGTCCGTGCCGGCCGCGTGGTTTTCACGCGGCTCGCGCGGACCTAGAGAAGTCTATGGTGCAGTGCAGACAGTCCGTGAGTTTTGCGCAGCGTGAGTCCGCGGCGTAAAACTCGCGACATGTTCTATGTGTCTGCGTTTTTCGCGCCTCACGCACCCAGTGAAGTCAATGGGTGAGTGAAAATCACGCATGCCCCACGGAAGCACTTCCGTGGGACGCGCGTTATTCGCGCAATAACAGTAAAAGAATGAATGTAAACAGAAAAGCACCACGTGCTTTTCTGTTTACAAACATTCAAACGGAGTGTCATAAATATGGCGGCTGCGCGAAAAGCACGCAGCCGCGCATCCATATGAACAGGGCACACGGAGCTGTCAAGTGCATTTTGCGCACGCAAAACGCTGCGGTTTTTGCGTGCGCAAAAACGTCACGTTCGTCTGAATCAGCCCTTAAGGTCCTGTTCACACACAGTTTTTTCCAGGCAGAAAAATCTGCCTCAATGTTCCTTCTGTAATTTTGAGTCAGATTTTCACATGCCGTGTTTTTTGCTACGTTTTTTGGCTGCGGACATTGAGCGCCGCGGGCAAATTTCTCTGCCTCTTATTGTCAATGGGAGGTCAGAGACGTAAATGCACGAAGATAGGGGCAAGTCGCTTGTTCCCGTGAGCGGTTTTAGCGCTCGCTGGAAAAAACGCATCCGTTTCCGTCTGTTTTTTTACACGTTTTTCCGCGTCAAAAAGCAAGCTGAAAAACTCAGTGTGAATTCCCCCTAACACATATACTGATGCCTGCCTGGCCCTGCCCTCTGCCACGTTATATAACTTCAAACTTCACACACATTACATTAAAGAAAGGGGTCCTCTGGGCATTTTATATTGATGGCCCATCCTTAGGATAGACCATCAATATCAGATCAGTGGGGGTCCGTGATTGATGGGACCATAGCGTTCGTCTGACTTTTCCCAGTTAACAAGCACAACACTATACACACACGGGGCGACTGTGCCTGGGATTGCATTCAAGTGAACGGGACTGAGCTAAAATCCCAGGCGCAGCTGCTACCGATGTGTACGGCGCTGTGCCTGGTAAACACTGAAGAGGCCAAGGCGACTAGTACTACTGCCCCTCCAAAAAAGCTGATCGGTGGGTGTTCCAGGAGTTGGACCCCCGCCGATCTAATATTGATAACCTATCATAAAGATAGACCATCAATAAGAAATGTCCAGAGGACCCCTTTAACACCCTAACGACATGCCACGTACATGTACGTATAGCAGCCATCATGGGGAAGTATGGAACGGGCTGAGCGCCCCCATACTCAGCAGGGGTCGGCTGTATAATACAGCCCAGTGTCGCAGTGTAGCTATAGGGGTCGCAGTAGTCACAATTGCGACCTGGCCCCGAAGGCAGTGGGCCCGTTGCCCAACGCGCCATGACTATTATAAATTACTATAGCAACCGGGGCCCTATGTAATAAACTACAAGGACCCCTGTTAGTATAGTAACAATATACTTACCCTCCTCGTTCCCGAGCGCAGCTTTGGTCCTGACGTCTTTTTACATCTTGACGTCGCGGCGCTGGATGGCGTCAGGACCTTTGGTGCGCCCAGAGCTGAAGAGAAGGGTAAGTGAAACATTACTATCTGCTGGGGCCCTGTATCTAAGCCTACCACATGTGTTACTAATGTGTTTTTTCTGTGTTTGTGATTTTTTTACAGATTCGGTTGTTGGACTACGTCGGATTTGAGGACTATTTCGATAACGACTTTTTTATTGTAAATAAAATGGTTAACGAGGGTTGTGTGTTTTTGTTTTATTTCAATAAAATATTTTTTCTATGTCTTTTTATTTTTTAAACATTTTATTTCTACCTCTTTAGTAATGGCCACTGGCTGAATGACAGTGTTCATTACTAAGGAGGGACTTAGTGTTAGCTGATGCAGAGGCTAACACTAACCCCCACTATTACCCCGGTACCCACCGCCACCAGGAGTGCTGGGAAGAGCCAGGTATGATCCAGTACCTGACCATCTGTAGCGATGGTCGTACACTGGGGCGGCCGCAAGCTGGTATTATTAGGCTGGGAAAGGCCAAATACAGTGGACCTTCCCACCCTGGTAATGCCAGGCTGCTGCTGCTATGTTGTATCTGGCTGGTTATGAAAACGGGGGGGGGGGGGGACCCCATGTCATTTTTTTTTTTAAATGGTAATAAATCCCCTGCACCCCCCCCCCCCATTTTTCATAATCAGCCAGATAGAACACAGCAGCAGCAGGCTGGCATTACCAGGGTGGGAAGTGCCAATATTGTTGGCCTTTCCTAGCCTAATAATATCAGCCTGCTGCCTGCCCAGTGCCCGACCGCCGCTACAGATGGTCGGGTACTGGATCGTACCCGGCTCTTCCCGGCACACCTGGTGGCAGACGGTACCTGAGTAATAATGGGGGTTAGTTTTAGCCTCTGCATGACTAACATTAAGCCACGCCCTTAGTAATGGACATTGTCAATCAGCCAGTGGGCATCAGTAAGCTGGTAGTAATAAAGTTTAAAAAAATGCAAGGACATAGAAAAAATATTTTATTGAAATAAAAAAAAAACACCACACAACCCTTGTTAATCATTTTCTTGAGAATAGAAAGAACTCTGTCATTGATGTAGTGCGACAATCGAACCTGTAAAAAAAAAGGCAAAAAAAAATTAGTAACACATAAAAAAGAAAAGCAATTATTATCTTAAATTTCCTGGTCCAGCACTGGAGCCGCAATGTCAGTGAGATGAGTCCTATACTGACTGCTGAGCTGACTGTATCTAATCCTATCATGTTTTTTTAAATTAACTATGAAATAACATAATTAAGTGATAAAAAAATGTTTTATAATATCAGTGCTTAACTGTTTGTTACATTATTTGTAACCCAGTAACTAAAAGGTTAATAAGAGTACACTTGGCACACAGAACTGATAAATGTTCATTGTCGGGAAGGCGGGAGTTGCGGCGCCGTTGGTTACCGGGGGGGGGGGTCAAAAGTTTGCTATGGGGCCCAGTCGTTCCTAGTTACGCCCCTGATTAGGTAGAATTAAACGGAAATTTCAGGGACTACAATTAGTAGATGCTTGGCGGACGCTCTATAACTCGATTGAGACTTCACTTTTTATTCTCTTGCACATAGGTCACACCAGAGATTGGACTATATATTTATTCATGAGAGTCTGCTTACGGCTCTGAAGTTAGCTAAAATTGGATCCATGACACTCTCGGATCATTCCCCTGTTAGCATTACTTTATCCCTTTCTGGTCTGCCCATTAGGGAATGGTCTTGGCGCCTTAATGATACTCTTTTAGACAACTATACACATAGAGATTATTTAGCTGATCCATTACAATTTTATTTTGACACCAACACCTCCCAGGAAGTCACGGCCACGTGTGTATGGGAAGCACATAAGGCTTATATGAGGGGCCTTCTTGTTTCCCTGGGTACTAAGGTTAACCCCTTGCCGCTCCTGGACGTACTATTAGGTCATGGCAACTGTATCGTTCGCGCTCCATGACCTAATAGTACGTCTCGGGAGTAACGGCCGTTTCGGCCGCCCTCCCGACACATACAGGAGCTGTGACAGCTGCTGTCTCGTACAGCAGCTGTCACAGCTCCTACAGCGGGGACCGATCGCTGTGTCCCCGCTGATTAACCCCTTAAAAGCCGCGTTCTATAGAGATCGCGGCTTTTTAGGGGTTAAGCTGCCATCGCCGGCCTGCTACACGATAGTGGCCGGCGATGGTGACTATGGCAACCGAACACCAAACAATGGCGTCCGGCTATGCCATAGACGGAAGCCTAGTGGGTCCTGACAACGTCAGGACCCACTATGCTTGCTGTCAGTGAGTAGCTGACAGTTCTAATACACTGCACTACGCATGTAGTGCAGTGTATTAGAATAGCGATCAGGGCCTCCTGCCCTCAAGTCCCCTAGTGGGACAAAGTAATAAAGTTAAAAAAAAGTAAAAAAAAGATGTGTAAAAATAAGAAAATAAAAGTTTTAAAAGTAATAAAAGTAAAAATCCCCCTTTTTACCTTATCAGTCATTTATTATTAATAAAAATATATAAAAAAACAAATAAACTATACATAATTGGTATCGCCGCGTCCGTAACGGCCTGAACTACAAAATTATTTTGTTATTTATCCCGCACGGTGAACGCCGTAAAAGAAAATAATAATAAACCGTTCTACAATCACAATTGTTTGGTCACTTCACCTCCCAAAAAATGGAATAAAAAGAGATCAAAAAGTCGCATGTACCTAAAAACGGTACTGATCGAAACTACAGTTCGTTACGCAAAAAATAAGTCCTCGCACGGCTTTATTGATGGAAAAATAAAAAAGTTCTGGCGCTTAGAATAAGGTAACACAAAAAGTGAATGATTTTTTGCAAAACGTATTTTATTGTCCAAATTGGGGTCACGTTTGGGGGGTTTCCAATGTTTTGGCACCACAAGACCTCTTCAAACCGGACATGGTGCCTAATAAAAAAGAGGCCTCAAAATCCACTAGGTGCGCCTTTGCTTCGGAGGCCGGTGCTTCAGTCCATTACCGCACTAGGGCCACATGTGGGATATTTCTCAAAACTGCAGAATCTGGGCAATAAGTATTAAGTTGCGTTTCTCTGATAAATCCTTTTGTGTTATAAAAAAAATGGTATAAAGAGGATTTTCTGACCCAAAAAAAATATGTAAATTTCACCTCTACTTTGCTCTAAATTTCTGTGAAACACCTAAAGGGTTCATAAACTTTCTAAATGCTGTTGTGAATACTTTGAGGGGTCTAGTTTCTAAAATGGGGTGTTTGATAGGGGTTTCTAATATATGGGCCCCTCAAAGCAACTTCAGAACTGAACTTTAACCTAAAAAAATAAATAAATGAGGCAATACTTCGCTTCTTACATTATACTGATAATAAGCCGTGCCCACCCCGAGATGACCCCAGTTTTGACCATTTGTATAAACGGAGACCCCTATTAGACCGTTTCAGTGCCCGGTTTTCCCAAGCATACACCCCCGAGAAGTGTATTTCTATTGATGAGTCCCTGGTACATTTTAAAGGGAGGGTTCAATTCCGCGAGTACCTGCCGGGTAAGAGGGCAAGGTATGGCGTGAAGATGTATTAGCTATGTGAGAGTGCATCAGGGTATACCTACAGTTTTAGGATTTATGAAGGAAAGGCCACCCCCAAACCAGACTGCATCCTGGACTACAATAGGTACATGGGAGGGATGGACTTGTCAGATCAAATCCTGAAGCCCTACAGCGCCATGCTGTGAGGTATAAGAAGCTGGCCGGGCACATCATACAGATGGCATTGTACAATGCGTACGTGCTACATCGATGTGCAGGCCAGAGGGGAACTTTCCTGGAATTTCAAGAGGTGATTATCAAGAACCTAATCTTTAGGGACCAAGAAGGGGGGGCACCCAGTACTTCTGGAAGCGGGGCCACACGCATCGTACCAGGGCAACACTTTCCAGGAGAAGTTCCCCAAACTGGCAAGAAGGGAAAAAGTCAAAAGAGGTGCATAGTCTGCTATAAGAGGGCGATAAGGGATGACACAATATATCAATGTGACACGTGTCCCGAATAACCAGAGCTCTGTATGAAAGAGTGTTTTAAAATTTATCATACATCCCTTGGTTTATAATTTACCCCAATTTTACTTACCTTGATGCACTCCGCACAGCTTATCCCCCCTCGTCTTTCCCCTCTGGGCCCTGCTGTGTGCCCAGGCAGCTGATAACTGCCACATGTAGGGTATTACCATACCCGGGAGAACCCACATGACAGTTTATGGGGTGTAGGTCTCCGGTCAAAATGCTCACTACACCTCTAGATGAATGCCTTAAGGGTGTAGTTTTTAAAACGGGGTCACTTCTTGCGGGTTTCAACTGTACTTGTACCTCAGGGGCTTCTGCATACATGACTTCGCACTAGAAAATCCCCAGTAGGCCAAATGGTGGTCCTTCTCTTCTGAGCCCTCCCATGGGCCCAAACGGCAGTTTTTCACCACAAATGGGGTATTGCGGCACTCAGAACAAATTGCGCAACAGAATGGGGTATTTTGTTTCTTGTGGAAATAAGAAATTTCAGCCAAAACTACATATTATTTGAAAAAAATAATTTTGTTTTAATTCCCAGCCCAATTCAAATAAGTTCTGTGAAAAAACTATGGGGTCGAAATGGTCACAACACCCATAAATGAATTCCTTGAGGGGTGTAGTTTCCAAAATGGGGTCATTTCTGGTTGGTTTCCATTGCTTTGATACCTCTGGGGCTCTGCAAATGCGACATGGCACCCGAAAACCAATCCAGCAAAATCTGGACTCCAAAGAACAAATAGCGCTCCTTTCCTTCTGAGCCCTCCCATGGGCCCAAACGGCAGTTTATCACCACAAATGGGGTATTGCCGCACTCAGGACAAATTGGGCAACAAAATGGAGTATTTTATTTCTTGTGAAAATAAGAATTTTTGAGCTAAAACGACATATTATTGGAAAACATATTTTTTTTTATATTCCCAGCCCAATTCAAATAAGTTCTGTGAAGAAACTATGGTGTCTAAATGGTCACATTACCCATAAGTGAACTCCTTGAGGGGTGTAGTTTCCAAAATGGGGTCACTTCTGGTAGGTTTCCATTGCTTTGATACCTCTGGGGCTCTGCAAATGCGACACGGCACCCGAAAACCAAACCAGCAAAATCTGCACTCCAAAGAACACACAGCGCTCCTTCCCTTCTGAGGCCTCCCATGGCCAAAACGGCAATTTATCGCCACAAATGGGGTATTGCTGCACTCAGGAGAAATTGGGCAACAAAATGGGGTATTTTGTTCCCTGTGAAAATAAGAAATTTTGATAAAAAATGACATCTTATTGGAAAAAATGAAATTTTTTTCATTTCACAGCCCAATTCAAATAGGTGCTGTGAAAAAACTGTGTGGTCAAAATTGTAACAACAACCATATTTGAATTCCTTGAGGGGTGTAGTTTCCAAAATGGGTTCACTTCTGGTGGGTTTCCATTGCTTTGATACCTCTGAGGCTCTGCAAATGCGACATGGCACCCGAAAACCAATCCAGCAAAATCTGGACTCCAACAAACACATAGCACTCCTTTCCTTCTGAGCCCTCCCATGGGCCCAAACGGCAGTTTATCACCACAAATGGGGTATTGCCAAACTAAGGACAAATTGGGCAACAAAATGGGGTATTTTGTTCCCTGTGAAAATAAGACATTTTGATCACAAATGACATTTTATTTGAAAAAATGACATTTGTTTCATTTCACAGCCCAGTTCAAATACGTGCTGTGAAAAAACTGTGCGATCAAAATGGTAACAACAACCATAAATAAATTCCTTGAGGGGTGTAGTTTCCAAAATGGGGTCACTATTGGGGGATTCCTACTGTTTTGGCACCTCAACACCTCTTCAAACCTGGCATGCTACCTAAAATATATTCTAATATAAAAAGAGGACTCAAAATGCACTAGGTGCTTCTTTGCTTCTAGGGCTTGTGTTTTATTCCGCGAACGCAGTAGAGCCACATGTGGGACATTTCTAAAAACTGCAGAATCTGGACAATACATATTTAGTAGTGTTTCTCTGGTAAAACCTTCTGTGTTACAGAAAAAAAATTGAATAAAATTTAAATTCAGCAAGAAAAATGAAATTTGCAAAATTCACCTCCACTTTGCTTTAATTCCTGTGAAATGCCTGAAGGGTTAAAAAACTTTCTAAATGCTGTTTTGAATACTTTGAGTGGTCTAGTTTTTAAAATGGGGTGTTTTATCAGGGTTTCTAATACATAGGCCCCTCAAAGCCACTTCAGAACTCAAGAGGTACCTTAAAAAAAGGCATTTGAAATTTTCTTAAAAATATGAGAAATTGCTGTTTATGTTCTAAGCCTTGTAACGTCCAAGAAAAATAAAAGAATGTTCAAAAAACGATGCCAATCTAAAGTAGACATATGGGAAATGTGAACTAGTAACTATTTTGGGTGGTATAACCGTCTGTTTACAAGCAGATGCATTTCAATTCTGAAAAATGCTATTTTTTCAAAATTTTCTCTACATTTTGCAATTTTTCACCAATAAACACTGAATATATCGACCAAATTTTACCACGAACATGAAGCCCAATGTGTCACGAGAAAACAATCTCAGAATCGCTTGGGTAGGTTTAAGCATTCCGGCGTTATTACCACATAAAGTGAAATATGTCAGATTTGAAAAATGGGCTCTGAGCCTTAAGGCCAAAACAAGGCTGCGTTCTTAAGGGGTTAAAAAAGAAAAAAGCAAGGCAATTAACTCCTTACTGACTCAAATTTCGGTATTGGAAAAGATTCATAAAAGATCGACCACTCAAACAGCTCAAAAGGAACTTGATTCCTAAGAGTGCAACTAAAAGATATGTTGAACCAGAAGTTAGCCAAAAACTTGCTTCATTATAAACAGAAGATCTATGCGCATGGAGACAAGGGAGGGAAACTCATGACTGCTCTAATTATAAAACGAAAAGGAAAAATCCTTCATCTCCCGAATTAAGGGGGCTGGTGGCGATTTGTGCACCTCCACATCTGATATAGCCAAGGAGTACACTTCATTCTATTCCTCCCTTTATAATAACAAAGAAGATGTGTCTGGCTCTCAATGTGTCTGGCTCTCAATGTGCTCAGAGGGGCACACAAATATTACAATTTTTGGAGTCAATTGATTTACCTGCTCTATCCCTAGAGGAGGCGGAAGCGCTTATACGACCTATCACTATTGAAGAGATTAAAAGTGTAGTTTCTTCCTTCCCACCAGGTAAAAGTCCAAGCCCAGACGGCTTCCCTTTTACCTATTACAGAAAATTTCAGGATATATTACTACCAGACCTAACTCACATGTGTAATTCACTCTTACAGGGCACTTCTTTTTCGAGACAATCCTTGGAAGCATTCATAACCATAATACCGAAAGAGAGGAAAGATGCCTCTCTTTGCGCTAGTTATAGCCCGTTTCCTTTACTAAACCTTTATCTAAAGATTTGGGCTAAACTTCTGGAGCTTCGAATTGGTAACTTTCTACCTAAACTCATCAATCCCAATCAGATGGGGTTCGTGGGGGGGGGGGGTAGGGAGGGCAGGCATAACGCTATGAGGTCGCAGAATTCTATGTACTATGCTAACCACTCTAAAACACCATTGATACTAGTGGGTACGGATGCTGAAAAAGCTTTCGACAGAGTGGCTTGGGATTTCATGAAACAAGCATTAGACAAGTTTATTTTTCTGCAGCAATTTAAAACAGCAATATTCTCGCTATATAATGAGCCATACGTTCGGATACGGGTTAATGGTGTTTTGTCCCCCTCCTTCTCCATAGCGAATGGAATTAGACAGGGTTGTCCACCGTCCCCCACTCTCTTCGTTTTGACTTTGGAGACGCTACTACAAAAGATTAGGTCTGATTCTCTAATTAAAGGTCTGCAGATAGGGGAGCATACACACTTGGTGACTGCCTTTGCAGATGCCATACTTCTAATGGTTACTAACCCACAACAGGCCGTGCCAAGGCTCCAAAATATTTTTGACGAATATGGGGGTGTCTCTAGCTTCAAAATAAATTATAGCAAGTCTGAAATACTTAACATATCCCTGTTATCTACTGTTGCAAAGGGTTTAAAAACAACTCTCCCTTCTCCTGGCCCACTCACTCTATTAAATATCTAGGAGTTCAAATACCTAGTCAGCTACAGGATCTTTATAAACTAAATTATCAACCGCTTTTAAAAAAATTGTTAATGCAACTTACTTCTTACCACATACCCTTCATGTCCTGCATGGGACGGAAAAACCTCTTACAGATATATTGCCGATTCTCTTATATGTGATGTCCATGGTCCCGATTCACCTTCCAAAAAGTTTCTTTCTAATAGTGAAACAACTTTTTTTGCCCTTTTTGTGGCATCGGCGTAATCCACGTTTGTCCTATAAAATGGTATGACAGAGGTGGGATGGAGGGGGATTGGGGCTGCCAGATGTGGAGGTGTACTACAGGGCCATCCATTTACAGAGATGGTTTGATTTGATATCTCTAGGGGAATTACATTAGTGCACGTCAGCAGAAACAATGGCTCTGGGGAGGGATTCCTTGAGATTATTATGGCTACCAGATCATAGGGATTTAAAATCCATTAAAAATCCTCTTTTGAAAGGCAATCTATCGGTTTGGAGTTCCTATAAACATTCAGCTAATATTTCCTGACATCTTCAACCAATAATGACAGCCTCTTTGATACCTTACACCATCAAATATATGGATTTTCCACCGGGGGAGATATGGAATTTGTTCCGTCATGTGACCATTGCAGATTTGTTAGAGGACAATAGGGTTCCTTCCCATGCAAGGATTCGATCCCTGGTGTCGCCTAATAATTTAAACTTTATACAAATGGATCATGTCCAACATGTTTGTACATCTTTCCTCTCCTCCCAAAAATGATCAGGAATCTTGGTGACATTGAAAAGCTACTTCTTGCCAAATCAGCGACAAAACGCAAATGATCAAAACTGTACTCTGTATTGCTTAGCAGCGGTTCACCCTCGACTGCCTCTTTTATTTTGTCTTGGAAAACGGAGCTAAAAATGGATCCTGAGATATTCACATGGGTTTTTCAGGTGTATTAAACTGCAAGAGAGTCATTATAAATTACTTACAAGGTGGTACAAGACGCCGGAGCGTATGTTTCATCTTGGTTTGTCAGACTCTAAATTGTGTTGGCGATGTGAGGGGGCCACAGAAACATTATCTTACATATGGTGGTACTGTCCGTTCGTCACGGATTTTTGAAAAGAGGTGTGCCAGGAGATTAATGAGATTTGCGATTCCAATATTTAATTCTCTATAGAATTGATAGCTTTAGCATTACCCTCACAGGAATTTAAACCTTCTAAAGCGCATCTAGAAATACATTTAATAGCGGCAGCGAAATACTTAATCCCACTTTGTTGGCTACAGACTTCTCCTCCATCTAAAACACAATGGATCGAGAAGGTCCATTAGATTTGTAGTCTTAAGGAGTTGACCAGCTGGCAAGACCATAAGCATACTCAGTTTCTACATGTTTGGAAGCCTTGGCTAGAATATAGGTCCAGAGTGCTCCGATTTTATATATGTTACTAGATGTTACTCTACGTATAATTTTAAACCTTCTGTATATTAAGCCAGATATGTTTCAATAAATATCCAACTGTATTGTTCAGTACTCTTACCCTCTCCTTCCCTCTCCCCAATGTCCATACTGTCACCCTTTTATTTTGTGTTTATACACTTTTGTGTACTCCTGAAATTGTATTGATTTGACACGTACCTTGATTTTCTGTAATGTTCATAAGACATGTTAGAGACACTCACAGGAATGTATACAATTCATCATGTTGCACATGGTGTATTGTTTGTTTATTCTTGTCTGTACTCTTATTGAATAAAAACAGATTTGACTGAAATTCTCCAGTCCCTCCCAGTAATGAAGGCAGCGCCATGATACAGCGGCCAGCCGCTATCAGCACCACTAGCGCTCGTCAATTCAGTTGCCCAGCACGGCTCAGTGCCTGATGAAGGTCACCTAGACCGAAACGTCGCACTCTGCCACTGGCATTAGAAACAAAATAAAAAATACCTTTTTTTCTATATTGGTGTGCCGGATACTCTTTTATATTTATGTTTGGGTTGGGCCCCTATCCGTGCAAAACCTCACCCTTCCACGTATCTGGTGCTATCTGAACCTTTACACAAAGTAATGAAGGCAGCCTCGGAGTTCCTGTGAGACTCCTAATTAGATAACATAAAGTATGCACCTAGAGCCCTATCCCTTTTGAATGCAGCCAGAAGAGCTCATTGGCTTAAATTGTGGTCAAGAGATAATCTCTCCAAAAATAATTTTTGTAGTCTCCCTTTCCAGCCAGAGTCCTGATTCGGTCCCCAACTTACGGATATCTTGGAATCCTTAGGGGAAGGCAAAGGGGCCAGGTTTCCTGAACCTAAAAGGAAGGATACTACTTTCGGGATCAGAAAAGAAGATCCCCAAAGTTTAAAAGAAGATTTCCAGACCGTCAGTGCACATTTAGCACAAAGCGGGAAAACCCTTCCTCCTTTCGGAAGAAAAACCCCAAAAGTGATTTATGACTACAAGCCAATCCTATAGGTAGGGCGAGGCTTCAGAGGTTCTCCTCTCGGTGGTCGGTGACATTATCCGACGAGTGGGTGACGACAACCATCAAGAGAGGATACTCATTGGAGTTCAAAATATACCCCCCAGACCACTTTGTTCTCAATGTGCATCACAATCCGATAGTCCATCAGCTTTTACAGGTTTTTCTTCAGAAAGCAGCCTTGGAAGATGATCCAGTCTTAGAGAGGGGGCAAAGAGTCTACTCCAGAGTGTTCCCGGTGCCGAAATCAGACGGCAGTTGGAGACTGGTTATAGACCTGACCTTCCTCAATCAATATCTGTTGAGGAGAACTTTCAAGATGGAGACCATCCGGTCGGTGATGAACCTTCTGGAGAAGAACGATGTTGTTGCAACGATCGACCTTACGGACGCATACTTGCATGTCCCTATTCTGTCCGCTCACAAAAAATTCCTTAGACTAGCGGTCCAGACTCAGTGTGGAATAAAGCACTTCCAATTCACCTGCCTACCCTTTGGGATCTCGTCAGCACCCCAGGTGTTCACAAAAATTAACTGCAGCATTGAGGCTGAAGGGAATATGTGTGGTGCCTTACTTGGATGACTGGCTAATAAGAGCGCCATCAAAATCTCGACTCCAAGAACATCTCCACGCCCCACTGGAATTTCTTCACTTTCACGGGTTCCTGGTGAACTTCAGGAAGTCACAGCTCTCGCCATCACAGAATCTGAAATTTTTAGGGTTCATGGTGAATTCTCGGTCAATGATGGTCAAGTTGTCTCCAGAGAGGATTGCTACAATACGGGGTTCAATAGAACACCTCATTCACCATCCGAAGGTATCCATTCGAGGGGCTATGAAAGTCCTAGGTCTAATGACCTTATCTATAGATATGGCCCCCTGGGCCAAAGCCCACATGAGGTCGTTGCAGCTCGTCATCCTCAGATCCTGGGACCAGAATTTCAGAAACCTGGATGCTCTCTTCAAAGTTTCCAACTTTACTCTTCAAGACCTCAGCTGGTGGTTAATCCCAGAAACTCTCCGGTGAGGGAAGTCGCTTGTTCCCCCACCACAGAAAGTCCTCACTACGGATGCCTCCTCCTGGGGTTGGGGTGCCCATGTAGATCATCTATGGGTTCAGAACAAATGAAGTCAGAAGGAAATGTTACTATCCTCCAACATGAGGGAACTCAGGGCAGGGAGACTGTCGCTAATGTTTTCCAAACTCATCTAAGAAATCTTCAGATCCTGGTCCAGTTGGACAACCTAGCAATTGTTTTTTACATAAACAAGCAAGGAGGAATGAGGAGTGTCTCAATGTCGGCCGAATGCAGACTACTTATGAGGTGGGCAGAACAACATTCTTTAGGAATTTCAGCAGTTCACATCAAAGGCTCGATGAACCACACTGCGGATTTCCTCAGCTGCAACACCCTCCATCCGGGGTAGTGGAGTCTCAACCCTCAAGTATTCAGCAGTTTAACTACCAAATGGGGAATGCCAGACTTGGACGCGATGGCATCAGAATAGAACAACAAAGTCCTCAGCTTCTATTCTCTATACCACACACGCCATGCGAAATCGTTGAATGGCCTGTCTGTCAGCTGGAGGGAAAAATGTATTTATGTTTTTCCTCCCCTTCCCTTAATACCCAGAGTATTGAGAAAAGTTTGGGACGAAGGAGAGGAAGCCATTTTGGCCTGTCATTTTGGCCCGGCAGGGCCTGGATCTCCCTAGCGTGGTCCCTCTCGAAAGGCAGGTTCCTGGAACTACTGGTGTCACCGGACTTCCTGTCCCAGAAAGGGGTGCATCACCCGAACCCTCGCAGTCTACATCTCACGGCCTGGAGACTGACCGGGAGAAACTGACGGAATTGGGTCTCTCTTCCGAGGTCATTAACACCCTATTGTCAGCCAGACGTCCCTCAACTTTCAAAATATACAACATGGGTTGGACCCTTTTCGTCTCCTGGTGCTCCAGGAATTCAGCAAACCCAGTCTCTTTGAACACAATCCATCAATTTCTTCAGGAGGGCTTCAATAAAGGGTTAAAACTAAATACCCTTAAAGTGCAGTTTACAGCAATCAATGCCCAACTGCAAAACCGTTTCTCTAACCAACAGTTGGTGAAAACCATCTTCAAGGCTTTAAGAAACCTTAGCCCAGCTTCTCAAATACCCTCTCCTTCCTGGGATCTTTCAGCGGTTGTGTTAGATCTAACAAAACCTCAGTTTGAATCCATGCAAGAGTCGTCCATCAGATTTCTCTCCTTCAAGGCTTTCTTTCTGGTGGCAATCACATCGGCTAGGCGCATAAGCGAGCTCCAGGCCCTCTCCTTCAAAGAACCCTATTTGAGAGATCTTGGAGATTGTCTTCTACTACGTACCATGCCTGGGTTCTTGCTTAAAGTTCCCTCTTTCAAAAATATCAATCAAAAAATATTGTTGCCAGTCCTTTTTCCTCATCCCCAAGGTGAAGATCAGGAGAATTGGCATACACTGGATGTGAGAAGAGCCGTTCTCACCTATATTCGAAGAACAAAGGCTTTTAGGAAAGCAGAAAATGTGTTCCTCCAGCATGCTGGTCCTAACAAGGCTCAAAGAGCTAGTAAAGGCACTCTAGACTGGTGGATTAAGTCAACCATTGAGAAATGCTATCATCTTAGTGAACTTCAATCTTCTCTACAGATCACGGCACATTCCACGCGCTCTACAGCTACCTCATGGGCAGAAGTCAGACATATTCCCCTGGACCAAATCTGCAGGGCTGCTACCTGGGCATCAACATCAACCTTTATCAAGCACTACAGGCTCGACTCACTAGCATCAGAGGGTTCTCTATTTGGCGTCTGCTATCCCGCGCATATAGCTATTGCTTGGCAAGTCCCATTTGTGTTGTACTGCCAAGGACGATCAGGAAAACGAAAATGTACTCATCGAAATTGTTATTTCCTGGAGTCCGTAGGCAGCACAAACTTCCCTCCCTGGCAGAACTTATATCTATTGCTTCATTAAAATATGCTGGGGCCCTGTCACTGGTACATACTTATATGGGAAGTCCTTGATTGTTTCATTATTTAATGCTTATTGCTAATTAACCTGCCTCTGCTTAATTGTACCTAGGGGACTAAAACCCATTTGCTGCCTACGGACTCCAGGAAATAAAAATTTCGGTGAGTAAATTTTCGTTATTTACTACTCAAGGCTCTTTGAAGAGTCAGATATTAACTTACAGGGTAGTAAGTAATTTTCTTCCCTCTGGATCAGAGCATAAATTTTTCCCAAGGAGCATTGCCCTAAATACTCCCTACTAGCTAGATCTTTGCAAGGAGAATCAATACCTTCAGCTAACCCAGTTATATTTAAGGTGGCTGTGTAGCCTACAGTTTCATGAAATGCACAGATACTGCACAGGCTGGAAAAAGTCGTATTAGTAAATTATAACATACCAAAAGTATTCATATTTTTAGACATGTGGATATTTTTATATGTATTATAGAAAACAACTTTTCACTAAAGATATTATTGGTATTTGTACCATCCAAATATAAATTTTAAATTATTTTCCAAATTACTTAAGTATTCTACATGAAGTCCTAAACTTCTCTATTACAAGTAAAGGATAGTTCTGAAAAGAAGGTGTGATAAATATGGACATGCCTTCAATACTTTGTTTATATTATGATTAGCAACCTTTATGAAGCGCCAACATCATATTTACAAGCATGACTGTCATGGAATGATGCTACGTGTTCTTTTATTTATATATATATATATGTATACACGCACATTCCACAAGTCTTTCTTCCTAAGCCTATATTTAAATATTTATTGTAACTTTGTAACTAATTATCATTTATTGCATGGATATAAATATTAAATATAATCAGAAATGACTTGTATTCATCTTGTTATTTTTAGTGAATCGCATATACAATCAAAACAGATCAATAGGAAAGATTCACTCCTGGGCTACAGAACTTGCATTCTATGCTTCTGCAGCAACTGATAAATACACAATGTTATATTATACTATATTATACTTTATTAGGTTAGGACCCTTAGTTTTGCCCATTGTTCTTAGATTTCAATAGTTGGGAGGGAATTACAACAATGTATACAGAGGTATCTCTGGAAGCCGAAATTAGATGTTTTTTGTAATCGGCGAGGCATATTATTATTTGTTATTATTTAATACATGGAGAAATATTCTGCTTTATGATCCGTCCCGGGTTAAGTTAGTTGTTTGTTTCTGTTTTGAAAGAATAAATTTTTCTTCTCAGTGTAAACTCAGGGCTCTAGTTATTTACTTTAAAATGGATTCATTTCTTATTCCAGAGGAGGGGGAGAGCCGCTTGACTTCAACAGCTGCTTCATGACCCAAAAACTGTCAGTCTTCCTTGGAATAAATTGTGGAATGGTCCATTCTGTAGTCACTGCAGGGGAGTACAATCATTAGCGTCACGTTGTTTTCTGCGGAACAGTACAAAGCAGTCACATACACCTTATCTCGTGTAATAATGGGGACATATATGCATTTACTGTCATTGAGAACACCATGAACCGAATAGTTTATAGGTTGTTTTGCTGCCTGTCCCCGCTCTCCCCTGGCTGTACATAGGCTAAGTAAAAGGGGCCTGTAGTAGAATCAATTCACATTGAGGGGAGCTTGAAACAGTCTCTTTCGCTGGTTGCTGCGTTTGGAGAGCATTGGGCAGTTTGCGTTTAATTGTGATTGTTGAATTATTATTTTTTGTGCTTGTTCTTGTGCAGCCGTCCTCTGTGCCTCACTAATGAAGGTGAAAGGGCCTTCTCTTGCCACCCTATCTCTGCTTGGCATTTAGCGGCGGTAGAGGTAGACAAGCGTACGCTGCAAATACGGAGCCATAGCGGCCACCAGTCTGCAACCAATACGCTTTATTTAGCTGCTATTGTTGTTCATCTCAAGCCTCTGAACTCTCGTCCGGTGAGCACGGCATGTTAAATGTGTTCATCGTCACTTGCTACATATACTGTATATTTATTTACACCCCATATTAAATAATCCACAATGGCAGCTATTACCAAGCATCTCTACAAGTTATATATACACAAAAGTTGGCGCGTGTAAACAAAACTTTGCACCGTATTGTGTTTCTGGTATTTGTATGAAAAGTAGAAATATCGTCAAACTTTTTATTAGCTTGGTAAAAAAAAAATGAATTGCTATTTAGGACATAGCTCTGTTATGAAGTCTTGTGCAAAAACAAGAGACGAACCTGTCTTAAATCTTATGGATGTGATGTAAAAAAAAAAAAAAGAAAGAAACAGTTTTATGTGTGTAGTTTATTCACTTATCTTCCAAGTGGGCTTTATCTCTTCTTCTGTTAACACTTTCATGGCCTCCAGGTTCCCTGTAGCATCTTGCTTTAGGTTTTGTCCTGACGCTTTTTTTTGTAGGAGATACAGTGCCATCTAGAGGACATATGCACAAATTAAACACTGAGATGTGGACATTAGGATTTCAAGTAGCCTATATGGTCCCAGAATGACAAACAAGATTTTGATGGCAATCTGGCACAATATATATGGTTTGGCCTAAAGTGGATGCCCGCTGACAAAACATCATTGGGTTTTATCTAGCATAGTTTTTACAAGATTCGAAGCAGTTACTAAAGAGTCATAGCGGTACCTCAGATGGCAAGGAGAATAGTTGCCAGTACTGCAAAGCAAGCTACTATGTATGGTAATTCTACTATATAGAAAGGAATCCATTAGATCTTCCTGAGGTAGGTTAATACTACTAAAACTATACTCATACATACCTGAAGATTACTGATTCTCCTTGTGGAGATCCAGTTTTATGAATCTGAAGCCGCCTTAAATATATCTGGATTAACTGAAGGTATTCATTCTCCTTGCAGAGATTGAGCTAGTAGGAAGCCATTAAGGGCAATGCTCCCTCGGAAAAAGTATGTAAAATAGCTCTCCTCCAGAAGGAAAAAAACTGTCTCTAGTGCCACCTATAGATGACTACCCTGTAAGTCAATGTCCAATGCTTTATAGCGCCTTAGAAACATGACTCAGGTACTCAGTACATTATATGGACAAGGAGCAACAACTCCGAACAGCACTGTCTACAGTTGGGTATCTCTGTTTTTTCTAATAACCCAAATGATTTTTCAAGGCTCTATAAAGGGTCGGACATTGACAGAATAGCCCCTATAGGTGGCACTAGAAAGACAGTTTTCTCTTACTTTGCATAAGTATACATAAGTCCTGACAATATCTAAAATGTGCTCTCATTGGGCGGATTTGTATTACAAAACTGTTAGCTGCTTTTGATGTATTGGTTACTAAATCAATGGTGAAATATATATTAATATTGTCAAAAGATTCATAATTTTAAGAGATGGCGAAAATGCCGCAATATGCGCCAAATTCTTAAGAACAGTGCATAATACATTTGGCACAGGCTAGACAAGTTAGGAACTTTTCCTTACACCCTATCATGGCTGGTGTACTTTATAATAGCACAGGTCGTTACTAAATTTGATGCCTTTTACAACTGCCTTTAGCCACTCCCCTTTTTTTTTTTAGAAACTATCGAGGTAGGTGCAAAAGGTGTCTTAAACACATAATAAATATGGCGCATGTTGTTGCCGCAATTTGTGCAAGAATTTTGTCGCATTTTGCTTCGTATATCTCCCCCATTAAGATCAATAGTCATTTGGAAAATAAAGTGCACCTACTATTATTCATGAATACTGAAGATAATAGAGGGATAGAAAAAAATATCTCAACGAATGGGAAAAGATCCTGCAGGTTGAGACTAGACATTAGCCTGGTTATTTACAGATGAACAAACACTATAATGAGAAAAAAGTCCCTAGGGAACTCAGGGTTTACAAGAAATACATAGTTGACATTGATAAAGATGTGATGTATGGGATGCATTTTAATATGAGATAGCCCTCAAATCGTGTGTATCCTAAGAGTATAGAAAAAGAAACATTTGAAAAAACTGAAGATATTAAAGCTTATAAGGACATTAATGTGTATAAACAAGAGATCCCGTGGACCCACTGGACTGTTGTAATGGCAGGAAGGAGGTGAAGGGAAAGTGAGCCCTAATCTACCCACCGCCCTGTCCCTGCCTACTTGCAACGACCCGCCCTAGGCGACGGGGTACAACTGGGCGGCGGTCCCTACGCTGTCTAAGTGCACGGGAGAACAAACAGGGAACACGCAAGGGAAGGGGCAGTAGCCCACGGAACGCCGCGAGGAAACGGAGCGGTGAATGAGTTGTCAGGACCAGGATGAAGAGGAGTATACCCAAGTGAGCACGGAGGAGGAAGCAAGCCGGAGGCAAAGCAAAGCGGGTTAAGCAGAACAGCAGCAAGGCAGAAGCACGGCAGAAGCAGGCTGGAGCAAGCAGCAGTGGGGCCAGGAATCCAAAAGAATTACAAGCACTGAGGAGGAGAACACAGCAGGTAATAAAGGACAGGGGGCGGAGCTAACTCCGACTGACCAGGCCGCGATAGGCTCTCCCACTCCTGAGCCTGCCACCCTGGTTGGTGGGAGATGGTGTCAGTCGAACAGGTCTGGCCTCAGGTGTGGATTGATTAATCCCAGGAGTATACCTAGACGTAGTACCTGGCAGATCCCTAACAGTACTCCCCCTTTTATGAGGGGCCACCGGACCCTTACTAAGAGGACCCGGTTTAGTAGGGAAGAGAAGGTGGAACCTCCTGATCAATACCCCAGCGTGAACATCACGGGCAGGTACCCAAGTCCTCTCCTCCGGCCCGTACCCTCTCCAATGGACCAGGTACTGGAGGGAGCCCTGTACCATCCTACTGTCCATAATCTTGGCCACCTCGAATTCCACCCCCTCAGGGGTGAGAACGGGAACAGGAGGTTTCCTCGAGGGGGACCAGGACGGGGAGCAGCGTTTAAGGAGGGAGGCATGGAAGACGTCATGTATGCGAAAGGATGGGGGCAGCTCCAGACGGAAGGATACAGGCTTGAGGACTTCAATGATCTTATAAGGCCCAATAAATCAGGGAGCAAACTTCCTGGACGGGACCTTAAGGCGCAAGTTCCTGGACGACAACCAGACCAAATCCCTGACGACAAACCGGGGGTTAGCAGAACGTCTACTATCCGCCTGAATCTTTTGTGCGCTCTGGGACGCCTCTAGGTTCTTCTGAACCTGGGCCCAGACAGTGCACAGTTCCCGATGAACATCCTCTACCTCAGGATTATTGGAACAACCAGGGGAAACGGAGGAGAACCTTGGGTTAAACCCGAAATTACAGAAAAACGGGGAGACCCCTGACGAGTTACTGACCCGGTTATTCAGGGAAAATTCAGCAAGGGGAAGGAATGAGACCCAATCTAATTGACAGTCAGAGATGAAACACCTTAAATATTGTTCCAGGGACTGGTTAGTCCTCTCCGTTTGGCCATTAGTTTCGGGATGGAAGGCGGAGGAGAAGGACAGATCAATCTCCAACTTTTTACAAAAGGCTCTCCAAAATAAGGAAACAAATTGTACCCCTCTGTCAGAAACTATATTGACTGGGGCCCCATGGAGACGCAGGATGTGTTTCACAAACAAAGAAGCTAACGTCTTGGCGTTAGGTAGCTTCTTAAGGGGCACAAAGTGGCACATCTTGCTGAAGCGGTCTACTACCACCCACACCACCGACTTGCCCTGAGATGGAGGCAAATCGGTGATAAAATCCATGGAGATATGGGTCCAAGGTCTCTGGGGAATGGGCAAGGAACGTAGTAGGCCCGCAGGTCGGGACCTAGGGGTTTTGGACCTAGCGCAAACCTCACAAGCGGCGACGTAAGCCCTAACGTCTTTAGGCAACCCAGGCCACCAATAGTTTCTGGTAATGAGGTGTTTGGTGCCCAAGATGCCAGGATGACCAGATAGAGCGGAGTCATGGTTTTCCCTGAGTACCCTTAGCCGGTATTGCAGGGGAACAAACAGTTTGTCCCCAGGGACGTTCCCGGGAGCTGCACCCTGATCAGCCGCGATATCAGAAGCTAAATCAGAATCCGTGGCAGAAACGATTATACCAGGGGGTAAAATACAAGCAGGATCCTTCTCGGAAGGAGGATTGGCCATGAAACTACGTGACAGGGCATCAGCCTTAATATTCTTGGACCCAGCCCTATAGGTAACCAAGAAATTAAATCTGGTAAAGAATAGTGCCCACCGAGCTTGTCTAGGATTAAGCCTCCGGGCCAATTCTAGGAAAACCAGATTCTTGTGATCCGTAAGGACCGTTACCTGGTGTCTGGCCCCCTCCAGGAAGTGCCGCCACTCTTCAAAAGCCCATTTAATGGCTAGAAGTTCGCGGTTGCCAATATCATAGTTACTCTCCGTGGGCGAAAACTTCCTAGAGAAGTAAGCACTGGGGCGGAGATGGGTGAGGGAGCTGGTACCCTGGGACAAGACGGCCCCCACTCCCACCTCGGATGCGTCAACCTCCACAATAAATGGCTCCTCTTGGTTGGGCTGAATCAGCACGGGGGCCGAGATAAAGCACTTCTTGAGGGTCTCAAAGGCCTGGACGGCCTCAGGGGGCCAATGGAGGACATCAGCACCCTTGCGAGTAAGGTCCGTAAGAGGCTTAGCGACGACCGAGAAGTTGGCAATAAATCTCCTGTAATAGTTGGCGAACCCTAAAAAACACTGTAACGCCTTAAGGGAGGCAGGTTGGACCCATTCCGCCACAGCCTGAACCTTGGCAGGGTCCATGCGGAATTCATGAGGAGTGAGGATTTGCCCTAAAAATGGTATCTCCTGTACCCCAAAGACACATTTTTCAGTCTTAGCAAACAGATTATTCTCCCGAAGGACCTGGAGCACCTTCCTGACATGCTCCACGTGGGGGGACCAGTCCTTGGAAAACACCAGTATGTCATCAAGGTACACAACAAGAAAATTACCCAGGTAATCTCTCAGGATTTCATTAATAAAATTCTGGAAGACAGCAGGGGCATTACACAACCCAAAGGGCATGACCAGGTATTCGAAATGACCCTCGGGTGTGTTGAACGCAGTTTTCCACTCATCCCCCTCTTTGATGCGGATAAGGTTATATGCCCCCCGTAGATCGAACTTAGAAAACCATTGGGCTCCCGGAACCTGATTAAAAAGATCCGGAATCAAAGGAAGTGGGTACTGGTTCCTTACGGTGACCTTATTCAGGTTACGATAATCAATGCACGGCCTAAGACCACCATCCTTCTTCCCCACAAAGAAGAAGCCAGCACCTACAGGAGAAGTCGAGGGGCGAATGAAACCCTTGGCCAGGCATTCTTGGATATACACCCTCATAGCTTCACATTCAGGACATGAAAGATTAAATATCCTACCCTTAGGAAGCTTGGCACCAGGCACCAAATCGATGGCGCAATCGTAATCTCTATGGGGGGGCAACACCTCGGAGGCCTCCTTAGAAAACACATCGGCGAAGTCCTGAACAAACTCAGGAAGCGTGTTTACCTCCTCCCGGGGAGAAATAGAGTTAACAGAAAGACATGACATAAGACATTCACTACCCCATTTGGTGAGATCCCCAGTATTCCAATCAAACGTGGGATTATGCAGCTGCAACCAGGGAAGACCTAATACCAGATCAGACGATAATCCCTGCATCACCAGTACAGAGCACTGCTCCAAATGCATGGAGCCAACACGGAGTTCAAAAACAGGAGTATGCTGAGTAAAATAACCATTAGCAAGGGGAGTTGAGTCGATACCTACTACAGGGATAGGATAAGGTAAATCAATAAAACGCATTTTTAGAGACATAGCAAATTCCACAGACATGATATTAGCAGATGAGCCAGAATCCACGAAGGCACTGCCAGTGGCAGACCGGCCAGCAAACGAGACCTGAAAGGGAAGCAAAATTTTATTGCGTTTCACATTAACGGGAAATACCTGTGCGCCCAAGTGACCTCCCCGATGATCACTTAGGCGCGGAAGTTTTCCGGCTTTTTATTCTTGCGCCTGGGACAGGTGTTCAGAAGATGCTTGTCGTCCCCACAGTAGAAGCAGAGACCATTCATTCTGCGAAACTCCCTACGTTGTCGAGGGGACATGGAGGCCCCGAGTTGCATAGATACCTCCGAGTCCTCCGTGGAGGGGCGAGGAGACGGGACCTCGGGGGGAATCGCAGAAAAGTCAGAGGGGAGCACATTGAAGCGTTCAAGCTGACGTTCCCTGAGACGTCGGTCAAGTCGTACTGCTAGGGCCATAACCTGGTCAAGGGAGTCAGAAGAGGGGTAACTAACCAGCAGATCCTTCAGGGCGTCAGATAATCCTAACCTAAACTGGCACCTTAGGGCCGGATCGTTCCACCGAGAAGCTACGCACCACTTTCTAAAATCAGAACAGTATTCCTCAACAGGTCTCCTACCCTGATGTAAGGTCACCAGCTGACTCTCGGCTAAAGCAGTCCTGTCAGTCTCGTCGTAAATGAGTCCGAGGGCAGAGAAAAAGCGATCAACAGAGGAAAGTTCAGGGGCGTCAGGAGCCAAGGAGAAGGCCCACTCTTGGGGCCCTTCCTGGAGTCGGGATATGATGATACCCACCCGCTGGTTCTCGGAACCTGAGGAGTGGGGTTTAAGGCGGAAATACAGTCTGCAACTCTCCCGGAAGGAGAGAAACGTCTTACGGTCCCCTGAGAACCGGTCAGGTAACTTGAGGTCGGGTTCTAGAGGTGAGATGAGGGGAACTACTACGGCAGCGTCACCCTGGTTGACCCTCTGGGCCAGGGCCTGGACCTGTAGGGAGAGGCCCTGCATCTGCTGAGTCAGGGTCTCAAGGGGGTCCATGATAGCGTCAGCGTAGGGGAAATGGTAGACTAGGTAAGGGGCTTGTAATTATGTAATGGCAGGAAGGAGGTGAAGGGAAAGTGAGCCCTAATCTACCCACCGCCCTGTCCCTGCCTACTTGCAACGACCCGCCCTAGGCGACGGGGTACAACTGGGCGGCGGTCCCTACGCTGTCTAAGTGCACGGGAGAACAAACAGGGAACACGCAAGGGAAGGGGCAGTAGCCCACGGAACGCCGCGAGGAAACGGAGCGGTGAATGAGTTGTCAGGACCAGGATGAAGAGGAGTATACCCAAGTGAGCACGGGGGAGGAAGCAAGCCGGAGGCAAAGCAAAGTGGGTTAAGCAGAACAGCAGCAAGGCAGAAGCACGGCAGAAGCAGTCTGGAGCAAGCAGCAGTGGGGCCAGGAATCCAAAAGAATTACAAGCACTGAGGATGAGAACACAGCAGGTAATAAAGGACAGGGGGCGGAGCTAACTCCGACTGACCAGGCCGCGATAGGCTCTCCCACTCCTGAGCCTGCCACCCTGGTTGGTGGGAGATGGTGTCAGTCGAACAGGTCTGGCCTCAGGTGTGGATTGATTAATCCCAGGAGTATACCTAGACGTAGTACCTGGCAGATCCCTAACAACTGTACCGCCTTGACGGTATGGCAGCTGGCCAACAGGACACAGTCTATAGTTTGTATAGAGTACCTGTGGTAGCTCAGACAGTAGCAAGACAGGCTTGGCTGGGACTAGGCAGTAGGCAGGCAGCAGGCAGGCGCCAGGCGTGGTATACAGCACAGCACGACTTCAGCTAAACACGGCACTTGACCAGGATAGTACGGGATACAGATTACAGGTAGCAGGAACGGGAAACACTGGGAACTGGAAAACACTTAGGAGACCATATGCATAGGCAGACTAGGGTAACGACAACAAGGCTCAGGCAAGGCAGGAAGGGGCTGGGCCCCTCTTATAGTCCAGGGTTCTCATGGGCTAATTTTGACTTAATTTCAGGTGCGCGCGCTGGCCCTTTAGGAGTGGGCACGGGACCCGGCATGGAAAAGCGGAAGTGAATGTTGGCGTCTCCTGAGGAGGAGATGGGGACCAGCGCTCACAGTTCCATGGCTGCGGGCGTCAGGAGGTGAGTGAGCATGGGCATGACAGTATCCCACTTTTACGCCCCCTCCTCTTGGGGCCAGAATGAGAGAGAAACTTCAGGAGGGTTCTCTTGAGGTCTTGCATTGAGGTTCTCTTCCGGCTCCCAAGACCTCTCTTCAGGACCAAACCGCCTCCAATTCACCAAGGTTCTTCCACCCACTCTCTTGGTGTCCAGGATCTCCTTAACCTCAAAAGTCTCTGATGAACTTCTGGAAGCCACTGCAGGAGTGGAAGTCTTAGAGTAGCGGTTCAAGATCAAACTGGACTCTTAGCGGTGGACTCACTAGTGTGGTTGTTGTAGGATAACTCAGGCTAAGGAAGCAGCTGCACCCAGTCATCATGCTGTCTGGAGATAAAGTGTCGTAGATAGTTCTCCATAATCTAGTTTATTCTCTCGACTTGACCATTGGACTGGGGATAGTAGGCAGAGGAAAAGTCCAACTTCACACCGAGGGGTACACAGAGGGCTCTCCTGAACATTGCGGTGAACTGATACCCCCGATCCGACACAATATGTAGAGGCAAGCCGTGCAGGCGGATGATGTGTTGGATGAAGAGGGCGGCCAGTCGAGAAGCAGACGGTAGGCCGGTCAGTGGAACGAAATGTAAAACCTAAGGGAAAAAAAAGAGTACACAGCGCCACATGGTGCAAGATAAACCTGATGGAAAAGGTAGAAAAATATAAAGGAATGTGAAGCGCTCACCTTTACAGGTTGTACAATTCAGGTACAACACTGATGTAAGCATGTAAGAATTTGAACAAGCAGCTGCTGCTCCCCAATCCAGATGCCGGTAACATGGAAGCGCTTCTAGTGGAACGAAATGAGCCATATTGGAGAATCGGTCCACCACCACCCAGACCGTACTGCAACCAGCAGAGAGAGTCAGGTCCGTGACAAAGTCCATAGCAATATGTTGCCAGGGGGCATCGTGCACAGGCAGCGGCTGTAGCAGGCCCGCCGGTTTGGAGTGGGCAACTTTATTTGCTGCGCACACCGTGCAGGAGGAGACAAAGTTCGTGATGTCTTTGGGCAGCGTGGGCCACCAGAACTGACGAGTAATCAGGTCTCGGGTCTTACGGACGCCCGCGTGACCTGCCAATTTGGAACTGTGTCCCAAGCGAGGATTCTTCTTCTGTCAGCCAGACGCACAAAAGTTCACCCCGAGGGTTGACAGGGATGATGCAGCATGGGTTAATGATACTCTGTGGAGACTCCATAGTGTCCTTTGTCTCGAATGACCTGGACAAGGCATCGGCCCTCACATTCTTGTCGGCCGGACGGTAATGGAGCTCAAACTGGAACCGGGCCAAGAACAGCGACCACCTGGCCTGACGGGGATTCAGTTGTTAGGCCGTCTGGAGATAAGTGAGGTTCTTGTGGTCCGTAAATATCAAGATGGGATGAACTGCGCCCTCTAAAAGATGTTTCCACTCCTCCAGAGCCAATTTGATGGCCAGTAACTCCTGATCCCCAATTGAGTAGTTGCGTACTGCGGAAGAGAAGAGCTTAGAGTAATAGCCATAAACCATTGACTTGCCCTTGGAACCTCTCTGGAACAGGAGTGCACCAGCACCGACAGAGGAGGCGTCCGCCTCCAACGACAGCTGTCGAGAAACATCTGGATGATGGAGGATAGAGGCTGACGTGAAGGCACTCTTCAGGCTATTAAATGCGGTCTCTGCTTCTGGAGTCCACACCTTGGCGTTCATTCCTTTCTCGGTGTGGTTAGAGATAGGAGATGTCAGTGAGGAGAAGTTTGGAATGAACTGTCTGTAGAAATTCGCGAATCACAGGAAGCGCTGTATGGCCCTCAAGCCTTGGGGGCGTGGACATTCCAGGACGGACTTTACCTTTTCAGGATCCATCTTGAGACCTTGGTTCAAGATGATGTAGCCCAGGAAGGGTAGAGCATCTTTCTCAAAAACGCTCTTCTCCGACTTGGCGTACAGGTGATTCTCCCTTAACTGCAGCAAAGATGATGTAGCCCAGGTGTAATGACGGGGTAGGGAGACAGACAGGTGAGCCCTAATCTACCCGCCACTCAGTCCCTGCCTACTTGCAACGGCCCGTCCTAGGCGACAGCGTACAACTGGGCAACGGTCCCTACTCTCACTATGTGCACGACAGACAGACAAGGGTACAAATAAGCTAAGGGAAAAGGGGCAGATGCCCACGGCAACACCATGAGCTACAAGAGTAGTGAACGAGCTGAGTCAAACTAGGAGTGTACGAGGTACCAAACGCAGAGCAAGAGAGTAGTCAGTAAAGCCAGGGTCAATATGAAGCAGAGGACAAATAGTACAAGCAGCAGCAGCAGAGCCAGGAAACAAGCAGAATCACAGGCAAAGGAGAAGCAGGAAATGAAGGTATAAATAGACAGAGGGCGGGAGCTATCTCCGTCTGGCCAGGCTGTGATAGGCTCTCCCACTCCTCAGCCTCCCAGCCTGAGTGGTGGTAGAAGGAGTCACTCTATCAGACTTAGGAGCAGGTGCAGACTAAGTAACCACGGGCGTCGACACAGAAGCTGTGTCTGGCAGATCCTTTACACCAGGAAGGGTAGAGCCCTCAAGCCTTGGGGGCGTGGACATTCCAGGACGGACTTTACCTTCTCAGGATCCATTTTGAGACCTTGATTCAAGATGATGTAGCCTAGGAAGGGTAGAGCATCTTTCTCAAACACGCACTTCTCCGACTTGGCATACAGGCGATTGTCCCTTAACTGCAGCAAAACTTGACGGACATGTCTTCGGTGAGTCATTGGATCTGAAGAAAAAATCAAGATGTCATCAAGATAGACCACAACACAAACATAGAGGAGGTCACGGAAGAGGTAATTAACGAACTCCTGGAAGACCGCGGGAGCATTACACAAGCCGAAGGGCATTACTAGATATTCATAGTGTCCGTCATGGGTGTTAAATGCAGTCCTCCATTTGTCACCCCGGCGAATCCGGATTAGGTTGTAAGCCCCACGCAGGTCTAGTTTAGAAAAAATCTTGGCACCACAAATGCGATCAACTAGTTCAGAGATCAATGGCAACGGATACCTATTTTTTACCGTGATCTGGTTGAGACCCCGGTAGTCGATGCAAGGATGCAGAGAACCATCCTTTTTCTTGACGAAGAAGAACCCGGCTCCTGCTGGGGAGGAAGACTTCCGTATGCAGCCCTCTCCATTTTCTCTTTAACATAGGCGCACATGGACAGAGTCTCTGGCAAGGAGAGAGGATATACCCTACCATGGGGAAGGAAGGCACCAGGAACTAGGTTGATAGGACAGTCATACGCCCGGTGTGGGGGCAGCGTCTCCGCTTCTTTCTTGCTGAAGACATCCGAGAATGCAGAATAATGACCAGGCAATCCTGTCAAGGACCGAGGCAGAGGAGGCTGAGCCGAACAAACCTTTACCAGG
This sequence comes from Rhinoderma darwinii, assembly GCF_050947455.1. Lineage (NCBI taxonomy): Eukaryota > Metazoa > Chordata > Amphibia > Anura > Rhinodermatidae > Rhinoderma > Rhinoderma darwinii. Next base: position 281,331,558 of record NC_134687.1, on the reverse strand, counting down.
CAACGGTTGAGACACTTGGGACCCCATTGGAGAACCACTCCAGAATTCCAGTCCAGGACTGGGGCATGTAGTCTGAGCCAGGGCAGGCCAAGCAGCACAGGATTGACGGCTTTAGCCAGCACAAAGAATGAGAGGAGCTCGGAGTGGAGGGCTCCCAGTTAGAGCCTCATCGGTTTGGTCACAGCTATAATTGGGTCTGGCAGAGGTAGTCCATTCACAGATGCCACCATCAACGGCCTCTCCAGAGGGGTAGTGGGCAATTGGAGAAGATCCACCAGGTCTCTACGAATGAAATTAGCAGCGGATCCAGAGTCCAGTACGCAGAGACCCGATGCGTTTTAGACGAAAGTCCTTCTTTACCCAAGGCTGTCTCTCCCACCAACCCTAGGCTCTGGGGCTTTTCGGGACACAGACGCACAAGATGGCCGTCGAGGCCATAATATAGACAGAGTCCCGAGGTGCGTCTGCGTTGTCTCTCCTGGGTAGACAGCTTAAACTGGTCCGTCCTTACACTCCTTAGGAGGATCAGCATCTGAGGACAGCAGGGGTTGCTGCAAAGTAGGAGCCGGACTAGGTAGTTCGGACTGAGGAGATAGATGAGGAAAGCGACCCTTGCGCCATCAGACGAAAATGCCCCTGCATACAGGCTAAAGTGAATCTGGCACTGGTTCAAAAATCCACGGCAGGTCCATGGAGACCATCATAGCGGTCAGGAAGTGACAAAGAAAATCAGGGATCAGCACTGCCAGGAGGTGTAGTCAGAGGATCAGTACTGCCAGGAGGTGTAGTAGGAGGAACGGCAGCTTGCACCTCCAGCCGACGTGCAATAATGTTCAAGGTCTGGAGGAGTTGGTCCCGTTGAGACCGGAGGTCTAGCATATCCACCCGCATCTCTTGTGACGTTAACATGGTCTTGGATTGACCAGCTGGGTCCATGGCCTGAGCCTACTGTCACATTGGGTACGTGGACCCACAGGACTGTACCGCCTTGATGGTATGGCAGCTGGCCAACAGGACACAGGTCACAGTCTATAGTTCGTATAGTGTACCTGTGGTAGCTCAGACAGTAGCAAGACAGGCTCGGCTGGCACTAGGCAGTAGGCAGGCAGCAAGCAGGCACCAGGCATTGTCTAGGAGGACTGGTATACAGCACAGCACGACTTCAGCACAACACGGCACTTGACCAGGATAGCATGGGGTACAGGTTATAGGTAGCAGGAACGGGAAACACTGGGAACTGGAAAATACTTAAGAGACCAATTGCATAGACAGACTGGGGTAATGACAACAAGGCTCAGGCAGGGAAGGAAGGGGCTGGGCCCCTCTTATAGTCCAGGGTGCTCATGGGCTAATTTTGACTTAATTTCAGGTGCGCACGCTGGCCCTTTAAGAGCGGGCACCCTATGGGTCCCGGCCGGGAGAAGCGGAAGTGAGCGCTGGCGTCTCCTGAGGAGGTGATGGAGACCAGCGTTCACAGTTCCATGGCTGCGGGCGTCAGGAGGTGAGTGAGCCTGATGGCCTGCGGCCATGGGCATGACAGCTGAGTTCCAGTAAATAAATGTAACATTTTTTATTGCACTCATGCCAAATTTCTTACTAAATGCCACATTTATTGAGGTGGACTTCCTTATAATGGCCATATTTTGGTAAATCAGAAATTAAAGCAGCAAAGATGGATAATTATGTTTCTTTTCCTAACACAGATATTTGGATGTTTCTATTCAGTTGCAGCCAATGTGAACCAAGAAAAAAAACCTAAACTCCAAGAACTACAAAATTCTACTGGTTCTTTTAAGACAGAACAGAAAAATCCCATGGCATTAAGATTCATAGCAAACTAGATAAATTACAGGCGGTTCTCCTAAAAATAACAGCTTATCTAGAGGGAGTAAAGAGGATTTAAAAAAAAGAAAATAATATAATATAAATAAAAATTAGATCTTACCAAAGAGTACAATATACTGTAGATCCACTGGTGTTCATTATTAAAGCTGTAAGATTGGGAGTATTCACAAACACAGGAGGAGTTACCTAGACCCGGGATCAAATCTTTCATCATTTCAGGAATTAACAGTCTGACATCTAATATATTACAATGTATTGTTTGCTGTCTTTAGATATTTGTAAAAGTTTAAGGAGGAAGAAAATAAAAAAACTTTAACAAAAATGTATTTTAACCCTATAGATTCTAGTAGTTATTTATATTTTAGAACTGTTCATAGTAAGAAATATAAGTGAATATAAGCACACAGGACCCCCTCTATTAGCTAAAGGGGAGAGGCGTCATGTAATACTACTTTTCCTGTGTAGCAGCCACTGTGGGGGGAAATGTATGGCCGGCCCCAGGTGGACTCTTCGCGATTAGCTGATCACCGGTTCAGTTTAAAAAGAGGTTGTCTTAACGTAATTTTTGACATATATTGGCAAGTCAGAAGTTAGAACGATTACCAAAGTTTGATAATTATGTTTTACTTAGAAAGATCTTGGCATTCTCTATTTCGTTACACGGCCATATGTGAAAAAGCGACAACAGGGAATGTAGTTGTTGTTGAATTATCTTCTCAATAATTTGTCACTTTGTTTTAGCTTGAACAGGCTGACAAATGGACAGTTCTAAGAATCAAATCCAGAAGTTACAATCAATAAGACTGCACCTTATGCTGCAACAGAACAGAATGCAGATATATAAAAAAAACATAATTACCAAACTTAGTGTACTGTTTTAACTTCTGCTTTACTCATATATGGCCAATATTATTTTTTTAAATGCTCATTAAATAAAAACTTTTTTTATTCATTGTGATTTGCTGCATGCCATTCAAAATTCTGTCAGATGCTCCTCAGCACAGACTGCAAACTGCTACTTTGTTCAAAAAATGCATGCTGAGAAAGCGGCAGTTTGTAGTCTGTTGCTAAGCAGCATGTGACAGAATTTTCAATGTCCTATGGCAAATCTCAGCAAAAAGATTTTTTTTCCTTTAATGACACAGATAGCTTTTAGTTGTTTTTAGTATGGTCTTGTTTCACAGTTTTATTTAATTTGTTAATGTAGCACATTTTTTTTTATCTATGTAAAATTTTAGTAAAGAAAACTATGTTTTTGTTATTTTTACAGTTACTAAAACTAAAAGTGGATAAAAGAAATACTAAAATGTACACATTTTTGCCATTCAACCCTTCATATACAGTGGATATAAAAAGTCTACACACCCCTGTTAAAATGGCAGGTTTTTGTCATGTCAAAAAATCAGTCCAAGATGAATCATTTCAGAACTTTTTCCACCTTTAATGTCACCCATAATCTGTACAATTCCATTGAAAAACCAACTGAAATCATGTAGAGGGGAAAAATAAAAATAACAAAACTACAATTATGTGGTTGCATAAGTGTGAACACCCTCTTATAATTGGGGATGTGGTTGTGTTCAGAATTAGCTAATCACATTTAAACTCATGTTAAATAGTAGTCATCACACAGCTTACATTATTTAAAGTGATTCTGAGTAACCCCATATAAAGTTCAGCTGTTCTATTAGGATTTTCCTGACATTTTCTTTGTTGCATGTGACAGCAAAAGCCATGGTCCGTAAAGAGCTTATAACACATCAAAGAGATCTGATTGTTGAAAGGCATCCGTCAGGAGAAGGGTACCAAAGAATTTCCAAGGCATTAGATATACCATGGAACAAAGTGAAGACTGTCATCAAGAAGTGGATTACATTTGGCACAACAGTGACATTCCAAGAACTGGACGTCCCTCAAAACTTGATGAAAAGACAAGACGAATATTGGTCCGGGAGGCTACCAAGAGGCCTACTGCAACATTAAAGGTGCTGTAAGACTGTCTGGAAGGTACTGGTTGTGTAGTGCATGTGACAACAATCTCCCGTATTGTTCATATGTCTGGGCTGTGGGGTTGGGTAGCAAGACAGAAGCCTTTTCTAACAAAGAAAAACATCCAAGCCCAGCTAAGTTTTGCAAAGACCTACATCAAGTCTGCCAAAGGCATGTGGGAAAACGTGTTATGGTCTGATGAGACCAGGGTTGAACTTTTTGGCCATAATTCCAAAAGGTATGTTTGTCACAAAGCCAAAACTGCACATCACCAAAAGAACACCATACCCACAGTGAAGCATGGTGGAGGCAGCATTATGCATTTGGGATGTTGTTATGCAGCTGGAACAGGGTCTTTAGTCAAGGTGGAGGGAATTATGAACAGTTACAAATATCAGTCAATATTGGCACAAAACCCGCAGACCTCTGCTAAAAAGCTAAAGATGAAGAGGAATTTCACCTTTCAGCAAAACAACGACCCAAAGCATACCTCCAAATCAACAAAAGAACTGCTTCACCAGAAGATGATCAAAGTTTTGGAATGGCCCAGCCAGAGCCCAGACCTGAATCCCATTGAAAATCTGTGGGGTGACCTGAAGAGGGCTGTACACAGGAGATGCCCTCGCAATCTGACAGATTTGCAAGGAAGTGTGGGCAACAATTGCCAAGTCAAGATATGCCATGCTGATAGACTTCTACCCAAAAAGACTGAACACTGCCATAAAGTCAAAGGGTAATTCAACAAAGTATTAGTTTAAGGGTGTGCATATTTATGCAACCACATTATTTTTGTTCTTTATTTTAATTTTTCAATATAATTGTAAGAATTATAGGTAACATTAAAGGTGGAAAAAGTTCTGAAATGATTAATCTTGGACAGATTTTTTGACATGACAAAAACCTGCTATTTTTACCCCTTCCCCCTGCTTGCATTCTGGGCCCTAATGACCAAGCCATTTTTTAAGTTTTTCCATCGTCGCATTCAAATAGCTCTAACTTTTTTATTTTTCGTCGACATAGCTGTATAAAGTCTAGTTTTTTGCGGGACAAGTTGTAATTTTTAATAGCACCATTTTGGGGTACACATAATTTATTAATTAACTTTTATTAACTTTTTTTGGGGGGGATAGAAGAAAACCTGAAATTTCGACACTCTTTTTTTGCGTCCTAAATCTACGTAGTTTACCGTGTGGCATAAATAACACAATAACTTTATTCAACAGGTTGTTACGATTGCAAAGATACCAAATTTGTATAGATTTTGTATGTTTTACTACTTAAACAGTAAAAACACTTTTTTTTCAAAATTATTTGTTTTTGTGTCTCCATATTTGAAGAGCCATAACGTTTTTATTGTTCCGCCGATGCAGTTGTATGAGGGCTTTTTTTTTGCGGGACGACTTGTAGTTTTTATTGATACCATTTTAGAGTAGATGCGACTTTTTGATCACTTTTTATCACATATTTTTTAAGTCAGGATTAACAGAAAACAGCAATTTTTCCATTGTTTTTTATTTTATTTTTTACGGCGTTCACCGTGTGGGTTAAATAATGTAACAGCTTTATAGTCGGGGTCGTTACGTTGCTTTATTGTGTTTAGTAAAGCATTTTGTAAGGGGAAAAAGTGGGTTTTTAATTAAAAAAAAATTAATTTTTTTTTTAAATTAACTTTATTCCACTTTTTTTTTACTTTTTTACTAGTCCCACAAGGGGACTTTATTATGCGATTATCTGATCGCTTTTTATAATACACTGAAATACTTTTGTATTGCAGTCTATTACTGCCTGTCCGTTTAAAATGGACAGGCATCTGCTAGGACATGACACTGGCATAGCCTAGCAGGCAGTCACTACAGGCAGACCTGGGGGCATTTATTAGGCCCCCGTCTGCCATCGGAGACACAGACACTCTGCGATCTTATTGCAGGGTGCCGGTGGGATGAGAGGGATCTCCCTCCCTCTCTTCAAAGCCACTCAGATGCGGCGCTCGCTATTGAGTACCATATCTAAGGGGTTAAACGGGTGAGATCGATACCAATATCGATCTCACAGCCCTCAGCTACATCTGGCAGCTGAGAGCAGGGAGATTTGACGGCTCCCTGCTCTGTTTACTTTATTCTGATGCAGCGCCGTGAAAAGGCTATTGCATCAGAATAAAGCCCACTAATGACCACCATGAAAAGGCTTATCGGCGGTCATTAAGGGGTTAACAGGGATGTGTAGACCTTTTATATCCACTGTATCACATTAAATGTTCCTTAAATACTGTACTTTTTCATCAATGCCTGACCTCTATTTAATGTATAATATGAAGTTTAGGGTATTTGCATGTAGGGCCAAGGAAACAGAGAAATCTGAAGTATTTTTTCTATTAGTAGGATGTTTGCACAGAACATAAATTATATAACCATTTCATATAAATTGACATAAGGTGCCCACGGCTCTTTACCTGTAACCTCTAAGATCCTCCCCTGCCTATCAATATTACCTTTAATATTGAGAAATATTCAAATGAACCTTAACAAATCCTTCTTTAAAGGGGTTGCTGCTAGGCTAGGGTATGCCCCCAATAGCTGATCGATAAGGGTACAACCTCTGTGATCCTCACCAATCACCACTTTGTTTGCTTTTAGATCCTCTTGTCTTTTTCTCCACGTGGTAGCATGCTTGGCCATTGACTATTATGGACCGACCATGCAGCCTCTGAAGAAAGCCAACCAGAACCCACAGGAAAACGATGTGGCATGAAGCTTTCATAGCGTCACTGCTACTTCTTTCTAGCAATAGGCAGTTGGACCTTCAGTGCTCTGCCAACAATGTCTATGTTGAGACAACCCTTTTAGGTCTAAAAGTTGGAAATGATAATGTATATTTCCTAAATATTAATTTTACCAAAATAATATATGATTGTTGTGAGATGCTACAGATAATATTTTTTTTTAGCTCAGATCTAAATTAGCAATATTTTCCTTGCAATGCTGATTTATTTGGCAAAGTGCGTGACACCATTGGTTGTAAATCTTGCAAGCATTCTCTGAAAGTTTATACAGAGCTCAGCTGCAGCATTTACTTACAAGGTAAGTAGCATTTCTAAAAGGTTTTTGCTCATGAACTGCTTTGTCATTTTTAATGTGGAAGTATATGATACAAGACCCAAGGATGAGAATTTGCTCTTGGCACTGAAAGAAATTGAATTCAACAAAAAATGACGAGGGATATAGTGATTGGACTATTTTACTATGTTTAAAGCTTGCTTATAATGCATGTAGAAGTGCAGATCATCTCTATGCAGTCACAGGGCACATATATGACTCAGGGCATTTTGTTACAAGGAAGATTTAAGAAAACTGTCAGGACATTAATTATTATTATTATTATTATTATTATTATTATTATTATTAGTAGTAGTAGTAGTAGTAGTAGTAGTAGTAGTAGTAGTAGTATTATTATATTACCACAATAGGAGCAAGTATACTTTGTAAAATCTGGACTGGGTTACACCCTCAAATATATTAAAACCATTTTTTTCTGTGCTCTAATGCAAAGCATTTTGGCAAATAATCTTGGATAAAAATATCCTACAGTTTTGTGTATACAGTTCCTATATAGACCTATGTGCACTAGGTTAATACAGCTCCTTCTCCATAAATGCATACTACACTATGTGTAGTTTGATCCTGCAGCCTGGTCTCCTGCTTCTTTTTAACCCATCCATGGACACTGTAGAGACCTCTGCCCTGTTTTATATAAATAATCACAACTTACACAGCCATGCCATTGTGAGAGAGAGAAGGGGGAAGAGAGGCTAGAGCACTGCTAGAAGGGAGGGCAGAGAGAGTGAGAGAGAGAGAGACTACACTTTACAGGGAATGCCCACTGATCTCTGAACGCAGCTTCACAGGGAGACATACCAAAGAAAGCCAAGCTTGAAAATAAAAGATGCAATGCAGAAATAAACAAGAATGGTAGTGAAACTGAAACCTTTCCACGTACTTGGATAGATATCTAAAAAAAATAATTTTTGCATGACAAAGGTGTATATAGACATAATCGACTGATGGCACTATACTAGAAAAGTAGTTTCTACTAGAAAAGTAGCATAATTTCAATATGAAAATATAATCTTTATTCATTACTCAGAACTAGAAAACACACACATTAAAAAGGTATGCCAGAGGCTCTATGATAACCTGTATCAATCCTTGAACGTGAATATCTAAGAATTAGGAACATTGTTGCCTATCAGAAGTCAAAATATTTAGCGGATGCATCTGTAGATCACATCCACTCTGTCTGAGCCAATCTGTCAGTTAAAAAACATTCAATGCCCCCGACATGTTTTGCCGTAAAAACATCGTCTTCAGGGCTATGTGGGACCATTGCCCACTCTCACCTAATTGTCATCCCATTCATTAAAAACACCTGAATTTCACCTTCAAATTATTTGCTAATTCTAAAGGTTCACATATTTTTTCCACACAGATATGTGATATTGGATCATTTTCCTCAATAAATAAATGACCAAGTCTAATATTTTTGACTCATTTGTTTGATTTGGTTCTCTTTATCTACTTTTAGGACGTATGAAAATCTGATGTAGTTTTAGGTCAAATTTATGCAGAAATATAGAAAATTCTGAAGGGTTAGCAAACTTTCAAGTACCACTGTATATGTTACATATACTGTTATTTATATAATGTTATTCAATACATATATAATGGTAGTCTTGTATATATGTGTAATGGCAGGAAGGAGGTGAAGGGAACAAGTGAGCCCTAATCTACCCACCGCCCTGTCCCTGCCTACTTGCAACGACCCGCCCTAGGCGACGGGGTACAACTTGGCGGCGGTCCCTACGCTGTCTAAGTGCAAGGGAGTACAAACAGGGAACACGCAAGGGAAGGGGCGGTAGCCCACGGAACGCCGCGAGGAAACGGAGCGGTGAATGAGTCAGTCAGGATCAGGATGTAGTGGAGTATACCAACGAGAGCACGGAGCAGGAAGCAAGCCAGGGGCAAAGCGAAGCAGGATAAGCTGAACTGAAGCAAGGCAGAAGCACGGCAGAAGCAGGCTGGAGCAAGGCAGCAGTGGGGCCAGGAATCCAAGAAGAATAACAAGCACTGAGGAAGAGAACACGGCAGGTATAAATGGACAGGGGGCGGAGCTAACTCCGACTGACCAGGCCGTGATAGGCTCTCCCACTCCTGAGCCTGCCACCCTGGTTGGTGGGAGCCGGTGTCAGTCTAAGAGGTCTGGCCTCAGGTGTCGACTGATTAATCCCGGGAGTATACACAGACGTAGTACCTGGCAGATCCTTTACAGTACTCCCCCTTTTATGAGGGGCCACCGGACCCTTACTAAGAGGACCCGGTTTAGTGGGGAAGAGAAGGTGGAACCTCCTGATCAATACCCCAGCGTGAACATCACGAGCAGGTACCCAAGTCCTCTCCTCCGGCCCGTATCCTCTCCAATGGACCAGGTACTGGAGGGAGCCCTGGATCATCCTACTGTCCATAATCTTGGCCACCTCGAATTCCACCCCCTCAGGGGTGAGAACGGGAACAGGAGGTTTCCTCGAGGGGGACCAGGACGGGGAGCAGCGTTTAAGGAGGGAGGCATGGAAGACGTCATGTATGCGAAAGGATGGGGGCAGCTCCAGACGGAAGGATACAGGGTTGAGGACTTCAATGATCTTATAAGGTCCAATAAATCGGGGAGCAAACTTCCTGGATGGGACCTTCAGGCGCAAGTTCCTGGACGACAACCAGACCAGATCCCCGACGACAAACCGGGGGTTAGCAGAACGTCTACTATCAGCCTGAATCTTTTGTACGCTCTGGGACGCCTCTAGGTTCTTCTAAACCTGGGCCCAGACTGTGCACAGTTCCCGATGAACGTCCTCTACCTCGGGATTATTGGAACAACCAGGAGAAACGGAGGAGAACCTTGGGTTAAACCCGAAATTATAGAAAAACGGGGAGACCCCTGACGAGTTACTGACCCGGTTATTCAGGGAAAATTCGGCGAGGGGAAGGAATGAGACCCAATCAAATTGACAGTCAGAGATTAAACACCTTAAATATTGTTCCAGGGATTGGTTAGTCCTTTCCGTTTGGCCATTAGTTTCGGGATGGAAGGCGGAGGAGAAGGACAGATCAATCTCCAACTTTTTACAAAAAGCTCTCCAAAATAAGGAAACAAATTGTACCCCTCTGTCAGAAACGATATTGACTGGGGCCCCATGGAGACGCAGAATGTGTTTAACAAACAAAGAAGCTAACGTCTTGGCGTTAGGTAGTTTCTTAAGGGGCACAAAGTGGCACATCTTGCTGAAGCGGTCTACTACCACCCACACCACCGACTTGCCCTGAGATGGAGGCAAATCGGTGATAAAATCCATGGAGATATGGGTCCAAGGTCTCTGGGGAATGGGCAAGGAACGTAGTAAGCCTGCAGGTCGGGACCTAGGGGTCTTGGACCTAGCACAAACCTCACAAGCGGCGACGTAAGCCCTAACGTCTTTAGGCAACCCAGGCCACCAATAGTTTCTGGTAATGAGGTGTTTGGTACCCAAGATGCCAGGATGACCAGATAGTGCGGAGTCATGGTTTTCCCTGAGTACCCTTAGCCGGTATTGCAGGGGAACAAACAGTTTGTCCCCAGGGAGGTTCCCGGGAGCTGAACCTTGATCAGCCGCGATGTCAGAAGCTAAATCAGAATCAGTGGCAGAAACGATTATACCAGGGTGTAAAATACAAGCAGGATCCTTCTCGGAAGGAGGATTGGCCATGAAACTATGTGACAGTGCATCAGCCTTAATATTTTTGGACCCAGCCCTATAGGTAACCAAGAAATTAAATCTGGTAAAGAATAGTGCCCAACAAGCTTGTCTAGGATTAAGCCTCCGGGCAGATTCTAGGAAAACCAGATTCTTGTGGTCAGTAAGGACCGTTACCTGGTATCTGGCCCCCTCCAGGAAGTGACGCCACTCTTCAAAAGCCCATTTAATAGCTAAAAGTTTGCGGTTGCCAATATCATAGTTACTCTCCGTGGGCGAAAACTTCCTAGAGAAGTAAGCACAAGGGCGGAGATGGGTGAGGGAGCTGGTACCCTGGGACAAGACGGCCCCCACTCCCACCTCGGATGCGTCAACCTCCACAATAATTGGCTCCCTTTGGTTGGGCTGAACCAGCACGGGGGCCGAGATAAAGCACTTCTTGAGGGTCTCAAAAGCCTGGACGGCCTCAGGGGGCCAATGGAGGACATCAGCACCCTTGCGAGTAAGGTCCGTAAGAGGCTTAGCGACGACCGAGAAGTTGGCAATAAATCTCTTGTAATAGTTAGCGAACCCCAAAAAACACTGTAGCGCCTTCAGGGAGGCAGGTTGGACCCATTCCGCCACAGCCTGAACCTTGGCAGGTTCCATGCGGAATTCATGAGGAGTGAGGATTTGACCTAAAAATGGTATCTCCTGTACCCCAAACACACATTTTTCGGTCTTCGCAAACAGATTATTTTCCCGGAGGACCTGGAGGACCTTCCTGACATGCTCCACGTGGGAGGACCAGTCCTTGGAAAACACCAGTATGTCATCAAGGTACACTACAAGAAAATTACCCAGGTAATCTCTCAGAATTTCATTAATAAAATTCTGGAAGACGGCAGGGGCATTACACAACCCAAAGGGCATGACCAGATATTCGAAATGACCTTCGGGTGTGTTGAACGCAGTTCTCCACTCATCCCCCTCTTTGATGCGGATAAGGTTATATGCCCCCCGTAGATCGAACTTAGAAAACCATTGGGCCCCCTGAACCTGATTAAAAAGATCCGGAATCAAAGGAAGGGGATACTGGTTCCTTACGGTGACCTTATTCAGGTTCCGATAATCAATGCACGGCCTAAGACCACCATCCTTCTTCCCCACGAAGAAGAAGCCAGCACCTACAGGAGAAGTCGAGGGGCGAATGAAACCCTTGGCCAGGCATTCTTGGATATACTCCCTCATAGCTTCACGTTCAGGACATGAAAGATTAAATATCCTACCCTTAGGAAGCTTGGCACCAGGCACCAAATCGATGGCGCAAACACCTCGGAGGCCTCCTTAGAAAACACATCAGCGAAGTCCTGAACAAACTCAGGAAGCGTGTTTACCTCCTCCCGGGGAGAAATAGAGTTAACCGAAAGACATGACGTCAGGCATTCACTACCCCATTTGGTGAGATCCCCAGTATTCAAATCAAACGTGGGATTATGCAGCTGCAACCAGGGAAGACCTAATACCAGATCGGACGATAATCCCTGCATCACCAGTACAGAGCACTGCTCCAAATGCATGGAGCCAACAAGGAGTTCAAAAACAGGGGTATGCTGAGTAAAATAACCATTAGCAAGAGGAGTGGAGTCGATACCCACTACCGGGATAGGATAAGGCAAATCAATAAAAGGCATTTTTAGAGACATAGCAAATTCCACAGACATGATATTAGCAGATGAGCCAGAATCCACGAAGGCACTGCCAGTGGCAGACCGGCCAGCAAACGAGACCTGAAAGGGAAGCAAAATTTTATTGCGTTTCATATTAACGGGAAATACCTGTGCGCCCAAGTGACCTCCCCGATGATCACTTAGGCGCGGAAGTTTTCCGGCTGTTTATTCTTGCGCCTGGGACAGGTGTTCAGTAGATTCTTGTCGTCCCCACAATAGAAGCAGAGACCATTCTTCCTGCGAAACTCTCTACGTTGTCGAGGGGACATGGAGGCCCCGAGTTGCATAGGTACCTCCGAGTCCTCTGTGGAAGAGCGAGGAGACGGGACCTCGGGGGGAATCGCAGGGAAGTCAGAGGGGAAAACATTGAAACGTTCAAGCTGACGTTCCCTGAGACGTCGGTCAAGTCGTACTGCTAGGGCCATAACCTGGTCTAGGGAGTCAGAAGAGGGGTAGCTAACCAGCAGATCCTTCAGGGCGTCAGATAATCCTAACCTAAACTGGCACCTTAGGGCCGGATCGTTCCACCGAGAAGCTACGCACCACTTTCTAAAATCAGAACAGTATTCCTCAACAGGTCTCCTACCCTGACGTAAGGTCACCAGCTGACTCTCGGCTAAGGCAGTCCTGTCAGTCTCGTCGTAAATGAGTCCAAGGGCAGAGAAAAAACGATCAACGGAGGAAAGTTCAGGGGCGTCAGGAGCCAAGGAGAAGGCCCACTCTTGGGGCCCTTCCTGGAGTCGGGATATAATGATACCCACCCGCTGGTTCTCGGAACCTGAGGAGTGAGGTTTTAGGCGGAAATAAAGTCTGCAACTTTCCCGGAAGGAGAAAAAAGTCTTACGGTCCCCTGAGAACCGGTCAGGTAACTTGAGGTCGGGTTCTAGAGGTGAGGTGAGGGGTACTACTAAGGCAGCGTCACCCTGGTTGACCCTCTGAGCCAGGGTCTGGACCTGTAGGGAGAGGCCCTGCATCTGCTGGGTCAGGGTCTCAAGGGGGTCCATGATAGCGTCAGCGTAGGAGAAATGGTAGACTAGGTATGGGCTTGTTATTATGTAATGGCAGGAAGGAGGTGAAGGGAACAAGTGAGCCCTAATCTACCCACCGCCCTGTCCCTGTCTACTTGCAACGACCCGCCCTAGGCGACGGGGTACAACTTGGCGGCGGTCCCTACGCTGTCTAAGTGCAAGGGAGTACAAACAGGGAACACGCAAGGGAAGGGGCGGTAGCCCACAGAACGCCGCGAGGAAACGGAGCGGTGAATGAGTCAGTCAGGATCAGGATGTAGTGGAGTATACCAACGAGAGCACGGAGCAGGAAGCAAGCCAGGGGCAAAGCGAAGCAGGATAAGCGGAACTGAAGCAAGGCAGAAGCACGGCAGAAGCAGGCTGGAGCAAGGCAGCAGTGGGGCCAGGAATCCAAGAAGAATAACAAGCACTGAGGAAGAGAACACGGCAGGTATAAATGGACAGGGGGCGGAGCTAACTCCGACTGACCAGGCCGCGATAGGCTCTCCCACTCCTGAGCCTGCCACCCTGGTTGGTGGGAGCCGGTGTCAGTCTAAGAGGTCTGGCCTCAGGTGTCGACTGATTAATCCCGGGAGTATACACAGACGTAGTACCTGGCAGATCCTTTACAATATGTTTGTTACGTATGTTTTTAATAAAGAGCCTGCTATGGTCATTTCATCCAAAGTCACTCTGTGTGTGTCTTTATTTCGGGTAAGGTTATTAACTCCTTCTCGACATTTGCCGTATGGATTCGTCATGGAAAGCTAGTGCTTCCCGCATTTTGCCGTATCCATACCACAAATGCACGGCACCAGCTCAGAAGCTGAGCCGGTGACATCATGTCAGCGGTGTATCACAGCTGACATCCGGCTGTAATGGCGGGGACCGAAATTAGCTTCGATCCCCGCCATTAACCCCTGAAATGCAGCGGTCGAACACGATCGCTGCATTTAAGTTGTTTGCAGCTCATCGGAACCCCAGCAATGAAATTGCAGGGGTTCCGGTGGCTGCAATGGCAACTGGAGGCCTGATACTTGCCTCCTGGTCTGCCTAGCACGGAAGTTTTCCATGCCCCATCTGCAGGTGGAGCCTGAAAGGCTTCCGTAGCCTACGGCAAGATGGCACCGGCCCAGGAGCTGAGCCGACGTCATCAGCGGTGGATGTCAGGTGTACGTTACTGCATCTTAGGGGTTGCTAGCAGATCGGCAGCCCTGCCATGCAATCAGGGCTGCCGATACTGCTATGGCAACAGGAAGCCTAACAATGGCCTCCTGATCTGCCATTACAGAAGCCGATTAGGCCCCGCTGGGAGGCGAAGCCTAATCAGCTTGCTGTCAGTGAAAGACTGACAGATCTAATACATTGCACTACATAGGGAGTGCAATGTATTAGAAAAAAAAAATCAGACAGTTGGACCTTCAAGTCCCCTAGTGGGACTTGAAAAAAAAGTGTCAAAAAAAAAGTATAAAAAAGTGTAAAAAAAAAAGCTTTAAAACATATAATAAAAGTTTCAAGTAATAAAATAAAACACAATCACCCTTTTCCCTTATCAAGTCCATTGTTATTGAAAAAAATAAATAAACCATACATATTTGGTATCGCCGCGTCCGCAACGGCCTAAACGATAAAAATATTATGTTATTTATTTCACACGGTGAACGGCGTAAAAAATAAATAAAAAAACGATACCAAAGTCTACATTTTTCATAAAGTTGCATGTATCTAAAAATGGTACCTATATAAACTATAGCTTGTCTCGCAAAAAACAAGCCCTCATACAGCTCTGTCAACGAACAAAAAAAAACATTATGGTTCTCATAACTTGGCGACAGAAAAAATACATTCTTTTCACAAAAGTAATTTTATTGTGCAAAAAGTTGTAAAACATAAAAAAGTGATATAAATTAGGTATCGCCGGAATCGTACTGACCCGCAGAATGAAGTTAACATGTAGTTTATTACGAATGGTGAATGCTGTATAAAAAAAACCTAAAAAAAACTATGGCAGAATTGCAGTTTTTGGTCACCTTGCCTCCCAAAAAATAGGATAAAAAGTGATCAAAAAGGTACCAATAAGAACTACAGCTCGTCCCGCAAAAAAACAACCACTACGTCTATGAAAAAATAAAATTAGTTAAGGCTCCAATATGTCAGGAAATAAAAATATGCAGTTGTGCAGGCCCGAGGGGAACATTTCTTCTGTTTCAAGAGGCGAATTATCAAGGCCCTTAACACATTCCCGGCGAAATTCCTCAAACTGCAAAAGGTGCGGAGTGTGTACCAATAGGGGGATAAGGAAGGACATTTATCAGTGCGACACCGGCCTGTGCAGAAAGGATTGTGTCACAGCGTAACACACATCTATGGATTATTTAACTGTTTTTTTTAACCCAATTATTATACCACCTGACTATGCCCCTGATGTACTCGGCCCATCTTACATATACCCCCACATTATAAACGGAAACACCAGCAATACTTAAACAAAACTACTACCAAGCAAATCCACGCTCCAAAAGCCAAATGGTGCTCCCTCCCCTCTGAACCCTACAGCGTGCCCAAACAGCAGTTTACTTCCACATATATGGCATTGCCATACCTAAGAGAACCCTTTTAACAATTTTTGGGGTGTGTGTCTACAGTAGCATAAGCTCGGCACGACATATTTGCTACTAAAATAGCATATCTAGGGAAAAATTACAAATTTTACTTTGCACCATCCGCAGCGCAATCATTTATGGAAAAGACCTGTAGGGCGCAAATTTTCACTACACCCCTTAATAAATGCCTTAAGGTGTGCAGTTTGCAAAATGGGGTCACTTCTCAGCAGTTTCTTTTATTACTTCACATCAGTGCCTCTGCAATTGTGAACCAATATTTTGTAAATCGCCAAATTAGGCCTCAATTTTACATGGTACTCTTTCACTCCTGAGCCCTGTCAAATATCCAGGCAAAAGATTAGGGCCGCATGTAGGGTGTTTATAAAACCGGGAAACACAGCATAATAATTAGAGAGCTGCCTTGTTATAATGGCACAGGCTGGGCACCACATATTGGCATATCTATGGAAAAAAATCAATTTTCACTCTGGAACATCGAGTGCATACTAATTTTTGCAAAACACCTGTGGGGTTAACATGCTCACTACAGCCCTAGGTGAATACCTTGAGGGTGTAGTTTCCAAAATGTGGTCACTTCTGGCGGTTTCCACTGTTTTGTCCCCTCAGGGGCTTTGCAAATGTGACATTGCGCCCACAAACCAATCCAGCAAAATCTACACTCCTTGGCGCTCCTTTGATACTGAGCTCTGCCGTGTGCACAAATAGCAGTTTATGACCACATATGGGGTATTGCCGTACTTGGGAGGAATTGCTTTACAAATGTTGGGGTTCGTTTTTTCCTTTATTTGTTGAGAAAAAAACATTCCTGCTAAATGTGATCTCCAAAAGCCAAATAGCATTCTTTCCCTTCTAAGCCGTTTATGACCACATGTGGGGTATTGTTTTACTCGGCAGCTATTGCTTTACAAATTTTCAGTGCTTTTTCTCCTTTAGTTCTTGTGGAAATGAAAAATGTAGATTTTAATTTTCACGGCCTAATTCCAATAATTTCTCCCAAAAAATCTGTGTGGTCAAAATGCTCACTTTACATCTAGATAATTTCCTCAATGGGCGTAGTTTCCAAAATGGGATCACTTGTGGGGGGATTCCACTGTTTTGTCCCCTCAGGGGCTTTGCAAATGTGACATGGCATCCGCAAACCATTCCTGCTAAATTTGAGCTCCAAAAGCCAAATGGCTCTCTTTCCCTTCTCAGCCCTGCTGTGTGTCCAAACAGCTGTTTATGATTTCATGCTGTTTTACTTGGGAGAAATTGCTTTACAAATTTTGTGGTGCTTTTTCCCCTTTAGTCCTTATGGAAATGAAAAAAAATTAGCTAAACCTACATATTATTTGAAAAAATTTAGATTTATATTTTTACGGCCTACTTCCAATAAGTTCTGAAATAAACCTATGGGATCAAAATACTCACTATACCCCTAGATAATTTCCTTGAGGTGTGTAGTTTCCCAAATGGGGTCACTTTTGGAGGATTTTGACTGTTTTGGCACCGCAAGAGCCCTTCAAACCTGACATGGGGCCTAAAATATATTCTAATAAAAAGAAGGCCACAAAATCCTCTAGGTGCTCCATTGCTTCTGAGGCCTGTGTTTCAGTACATTACCACACAAGGGCCACATGTGGGATATTTCCTAAATCTGCAGAACCTGGGCAATAAATATTGAGTTGCATTTCTCTGGTAAAACGTTCTGTGTTACAAAAAAAAAATGGATTTAAAGTTTCCTGCAAAAAAAAACGAGATGCGTAAATTTTACCACTACTTTGCTTTAATTCCTGTAAAACATCTAAAGGGTTAAGAAACTTTCTAAATGCTGTTTTGAATACTTTTAGGGGTGAAGTTTTTAGAATGGGGTGGCTTATTGGGGGTTCCTAATATATAAAGCCCTCAAAGCCACTTCACAACTGAACTGGTCCCTAAAAAAATAGCCTTTTGAAATTTTCTTGAAAATGTGAGAAATTGCTGCTTAAGTTCTAAGCCTTGTAACCTCCTAGAGAAATAAAAGAATGTTCAAAAAACGATGCCAACATAAAGTAGACATATGGGGGATGTTAATTAGCAACTATTTTGTGTGGTATAACTGCCTGTCTTGCAAGCAGATACATTTAAATTGAGAAAAATGCACATTTTCGCAATTTTTCGCTAAATGTTGGTGTTTTTTACAACTAAATACTGAATGTACTGAGCAAATTTTGGCAGTAACATAAAGTCCAATGTGTCACGAGAAAACATTCTCAGAATCGCTTGGATAGATAAAAGCATTCAGAAGTTATTACCGCATAAATTGAAACATGTCAGATTTGAAAAATGAGGCTCTGTCAGGAAGGTCAAAAGTGGTTAAAGGGGGAAGGGGTTGTAGCAGGGGCGTAACTAGGAAAGACTGGGCCCCATAGCAAACTTTTGACTGGGGCCCCCCCCCTGTCACACAACCCGCCCTTGTAGATAGTGCCTTTTTTAAAGCCCCCCTGTAGATAACGCCATACAGTCCCCCCTGTAGATAACGCCATACAGCGCCCCCCTGTAGATAACGCCATACAGCCCCCCCCTGTAGATAACGCCATACAGCCCCCCCTGTAGACTGTATGGCGTTATCTACAGGGGGACTGTATGGCGTTATCTACAGAGGGGGACTGTATGGCATTATCTACAGAGGGGGACTGTATGGCGTTATCTACAGGGGGGACTGTATCGCGTTATCTACAGATGGGGACTGTATGGCGTTATCTACAGGGGGACTGTATGGCGTTATCTACAGGGGTACTGTGTGGCGTTATCTACAGGGAGGACTGTGTGGCGTTATCTACAGGGGGGACTGTGTGGCGTTATCTACAGGGGGAACTGTGTGGAGTTATCTACAGGAGGGACTGTGTGGCGTTATCTACAGGGGGGCTGTGTGGCATTATCTACAGGGGGTACTGTATGGCGTTATCTACAGTGGGACTGTATGGCGTTATCTACAGGGGGACTGTATGGCGTTATCTACAGAGGGGGCTGTATGGCGCTAACGCCATACAGCCCCCACTGTAGAGAACGCCATACAGCCCCCCTGTAGAGAACGCCATACAGCCCCCCCTGTAGGGAACGCCATACAGCCCCCCCTGTAGGGAACGCCATACAGTGCCCCCCCCTGTAGGGAATGCCATACAGCGCCCCCCCCTGCAGGGAACGCCATACAGCGTCCCCCCACCCTGCAGGGAACGCCATACAGCGCCTCCCCCTGCAGAGAACGCCATACAGCGCCCCCCCTGCAGGGAACGCTATACAGCGCCCCCCCCTACAGGGAACGCCATACAGCACCCCCTGCAGGGAACGCCATACAGCGCCCCCTGCAGGGAACGCCATACAGCCCCCCCCTGCAGGGAACGCCATACAGCGCCCCCCCCACCCTGCAGGGAACGCCATACAGCGCCTCCCCCTGCAGAGAACGCCATACAGCGCCCCCCCTGCAGGGAACGCTATACAGCGACCCCCCTACAGGGAACGCCATACAGCACCCCCTGCAGGGAACGCCATACAGCGCCCCCCTGCAGGGAACGCCATACAGCCCCCCCCTGCAGGGAACGCCATACAGCGCCCCCCTGTAGGGAACGCCATACAGCCCCCCCCCCAAAAAAAATGCAACCTATTGTGTGTCCTACAAATAACATGCATCCCCTATCCACAGGATAGGGGATACATGTGTGATCGCTGGCAGCGATAGGGAGAACGGGGGACTGAAAGTCCCCTGAAGTTCTCCATGACTAACCTCTGACTTCCGGCGTCTGTGTCAGCAGCTCAATAAGAATGAAAGGAGCGCTGGTCAGGCATGCGCACAAGCGTTATCTACAGGGGGGACTGTGTGGCGTTATCTACAGGGGGGGCTGTGTGGCGTTATCTACAGGGGGACTGTATGGCGTTATCTACAGGGGGACTGTATGGCGTTATCTACAGGGGGACTGTATGGCGTTATCTACAGAGGGGGCTGTATGGCGCTAACGCCATACAGCCCCCACTGTAGAGAACGCCATACAGCCCCCCTGTAGAGAACACCATACAGCCCCCCCCTGTAGAGAACGCCATACAGCCCCCCTGTAGGGAACGCCATACAGCCCCCCCTGTAGGGAACGCCATAGAGCGCCCCCCCCTGCAGGGAACGCCATACAGCGCCTCCCCTGCAGGGAAAGCCATACAGCGCCCCCCCCCCTGCATGGAACGCCATACAGCGCCCCCCCCTGCAGGGAACGCCATACAACGCCCCCCTGCAGGGAACGCCATACAGCGCCCCCCCTGCAGGGAACACCATACAGCGCCCCCCCTGCAGGGAACGCCATACAGCGCCCCCCCCCTGCAGGGAACGCCGTACAGCGCCCCCCTGCAGGGAATGCCATACAGCCCCCCCCCCTGCAGGGAACGCCATACAGCCCCCCCCTGCAGAGAACACCATACAGCGCCCCCCCCCCTGTAGGGAACGCCATACAGCCCCCCCCCCAAAAAAAATGCGACCTATAGTGTGTCCTACAAATAACATGCATCCCCTATCCACAGGATAGGGGATACATGTGTGATCGCTGGCAGCGATAGGGAGAACGGGGGACTGAAAGTCCCCTGAAGTTCTCCATGACTAACCTCTGACTTCCGGCGTCTGTGTCGGCAGCTCAATAAAAATGAAAGGAGCGCTAGTCACGCATGCGCACAAGTGTTATCTACAGGGGGGACTGTGTGGCGTTATCTACAGGGGGGCTGTGTGGCGTTATCTACAGGGGGGACTGTATGGCGTTATCTACAGGGGGACTGTATGGCGTTATCTACAGGGGGACTGTATGGCGTTATCTACAGAGGGGGCTGTATGGCGCTAATGCCATACAGCCCCCACTGTAGAGAACGCCATACAGCCCCCCCCTGTAGAGAACGCCATACAGCCCCCCCTGTAGGGAACGCCATACAGCGCCCCCCCTGTAGGGAACGCCATACAGCGTCCCCCCTGCAGGGAACGCCATACAGTGCCCCCCCTGCAGGGAACGCCATACAGCACCCCCCCCCGGCAGGGAACGCCATACAGCACCCCCCCTGCAGGGAACGCCATAGAGCACCCCCCCTGCAGGGAACGCCATACAGCGCCCCCCCTGCAGGGAACGCCATACAGCGCCTCCCCCTGCAGGGAACGCCATACAGCGCCCCCCCTGCAGGTAACGCCATACAGCGCCCCCCCGGCAGGGAACGCCATACAGCGCACCCCCCCTGCAGGGAACGCCCTACAGCGCCCCCCCTGCAGGGAACGCCATACAGCCCCCACTGTAGAGAATTCAATACAGCCCCCCCTGTAGAGAACGCCATACAGCCCCCCCCTGTAGGGAACACCATACAGCCCCCCCTGTAGGGAACGCCATACAGCGCCCCCCCTGCAGGGAACGCCATACAGCGTCTCCCCCTGCAGGAACACCATACAGCGCCCCCCCTGCAGGGAACGCCATACAGCGCCCCCCCTGCAGGGAACGCCATACAGCGCCCCCCCCTGCAGGGAACGCCATACAGCGTCCCCTCTGCAGGGAAAGCCATACAGCGCCCCCTCCTGCAGGGAACGCCATACAGCGCCAACCCCTGCAGGGAACGCCATACAGCGCCCCCCTGCAGGGAACGCCATACAGCGCCCCCCCTGCAGGGAACGCCATACAGCTCCCCCTGCAGGGAACGCCATACAGCCCCCCACTGCAGGGAACGCCATACAGCTCCCCCTGCAGAGAACGCTATACAGCGCCCCCCCCTGTAGGGAACGCCATACAGCCCCCCCCCCAAAAAAAATGTGACCTATTGTGTGTCCTACAAATAACATGCATCCCCTATCCACAGGATAGGGGATACATGTGTGATCGCTGGCAGCGATAGAGAGAACGGGGGACTGAAAGTCCCCTGAAGTTCTCCATGACTAACCTCTGACTTCCGGCGTCTGTGTCGGCAGCTCAATAAAAATGAAAGTAACGCTGGTCACGCATGCGCACAAGCGTTATCTACAGGGGGGGACTGTGTGGCGTTATCTACAGGGGGGACTGTATGGCGTTATCTACAGGGGGACTGTATGGCGTTATCTACAGGGGGACTGTATGGCGTTATCTACAGAGGGGGCTGTATGGCGCTAACGCCATACAGCCCCCACTGTAGAGAACGCCATACAGCCCCCCCTGTAGAGAACGCCATACAGCCCCCCCTGTAGGGAACACCATACAGCCCCCCCTGTAGGGAACGCCATACAGCGCCCCCCCTGTAGGGAACGCCATACAGGGCCCCCCCTGCAGGGAACGCCATACAGCGCCCCCCCTGCAGGGAATGCCATACAGCGCCCCCCGGCAGGGAATGCCATACAGCGCCCCCCCTGCAGGGAACGCCATACAGCGCCCCCCCCTGCAGGGAACGCCATACAGCGCCCCCCTGCAGGGAACGCCATACAGCGCACACCCCCTGCAGGGAACGCCATACAGCGCCCCCCCTGCAGGGAACGCCATACAGCGCCCCCCTCCCAGCAGGGAACGCCATACAGTGCCCCCCCTGCAGGGAATGCCATACAGCACCCCCCCCTGCAGGGAACGCCATACAGCGCACCCCCCCTGCAGGGAATGCCATACAGCGCCCCCCCTGCAGGGAACGCCATACAGCGCCCCCCTCTGCAGGGAAAGCCATACAGCGCTTCCCCTGCTGGGAAAGCCATATAGCGCCCCCCCTGCAGGGAACGCCATACAACGCCCCCCTGCAGGGAACGCCATACAGCGCCCCCCCTGTAGGGAACGCCATACAGCTCCCCCCCCTGCAGGGAACGCCATACAGCGCCCCCCCTGCAGGGAAAGCCATACAGCGCCCCCCCTGCAGGGAAAGCCATACAGTGCCCCCCCCTGCAGGGAACGCCATACATCACCCCCCCCCCTGCAGGGAACACCATACAGCGCCCCCCCCAGCAGGGAACGCCATACAGCGCAAACCCCTGCAGGGGACGCCATACAGCGCCCCCCCCCCCTGCAGGGAACGCCATACAGCGCCCCCCCTGCAGGGAATGCCATACAGCGCCCCCCCTGCAGGGAACGCCATACAGCGCCCCCCCCCTGCAGGGAACGCCATACAGCGCCCCCCTGCAGGGAACGCCATACAGCCCCCCTGCAGGGAACGCCATACAGCCCCCCTGCAGGGAACGCCATACAGCCCCCCCTGCAGGGAACGCCATACAGCGCCCCCCTGTAGGGAACGCCATAAAGCCCCCCCCCAAAAAAATGCGACCTATAGTGTGTCCTACAAATAACATGCATCCCCTATCCACAGGATAGGGGATACATGTGTGATCGCTGGCAGCGATAGGGGGAACGGGGGACTGAAAGTCCCCTGAAGTTCTCCATGACTAACCTCTGACTTCCGGCGTCTGTGTCGGCAGCTCAATAAAAATGAAAGGAGCGCTGGTCACGCATGCGCGACCGGCGCTCCATTCATTTCTACGGAGCTGCCGACACAGACCCCGGAAGTCCGAGGTTTGTGATGGAGAACTTTAGGGGACTTTCAGTCCCCCGTTCTCCCTATCAATGCCAGCGATCACACATGTATCCCCTATCCTGCGGATAGGGGATACATGTCTTTTGTTTAATGGCAGAGCGGGGAGATACCTCCCTGCTCTGCCGTAGTGTTCAGTGTCGTCCCGCTGTAGCAGCCATAGCGGCAGCTAGCGGAGACTGCGACCACGGTGGGGGCCCGTGCCGGCGGGCGACACGGGCCCCCTCATGCCGCGGGCCCCGTAGCAGTCGCTACGGCTGCTACGGCGGTAGTTACGCCACTGGGTTGTAGAGGTGTTTATTTATTGTTTAAGTAAGTGAGTAAAATCAGTCATTAACAAAATCATGCAGAATAAAGATACATTTTATACTAAACTACACAGATTTACCAAGAAGTATATAAAAGTAAGAACAAATATGTATTTTGTCATTGCGTTATGCTCTTTAAAAATTTAATTTCAATTTCCTGCTTGTATGCATTAGCTGGTTCTGCTGCAGTAAGGAAGCCTGCCTGGTGATTAGTTCATGCACTGATAGAATCTCTTACCTCTCCTACTGGGCACTGCATTCTGAATTCTTATTGCTACTGAACAGCAATTAAAAGTTTGCTGCTCCAATTCTGTGCATTCAACCAAACCTCATTCTTTCTATCATTATCAGTCCCACTGGATTTGGTTGTATGAATTTAAAAGCTCTCTGGAATAATAATAGAAATTCCCTATGCCAGGGCAAGACTTAGCATCTTACCACAGTCTCAAACAGTGTCTGGCTGTGGACAGCCATCAATTCTACCCTGAAGAACATTAGTTATTAGCTAAGACTTTACTTTTCATAAATGCTTTAGTTTGAGATATATGCCCTTCCCCTTATTATATAGGCCACAGCCTAAGAGTGCCAAAAACTAATGACCTTGAACCATAACTAGTGCATATGACTGCTCATTCCCAGGAAACACATAATAGAGCTGGTTACAGTGGCCTTAAAATAGTGCCACTATAGTGCCCCTAAAATATGGTCAGGCACAGTGTCCCTAAAATAGATGCCCCCATGCAGGGGTGGGATCCAGCCGGTTCACCCCGGTTCTCCCGAACCGGTTGTTAAAATGACAGCCGGTTCGCAGAACCGGGTGAAGCGGGAAGCCGGAACCGGTCCGGTTCCCTGCACTCAATTGTATCCACGTCCTTAGGACGCGGATACAATTGAGTTGACTAGCGCTGCCCTGGCGAGGCACATGATGCCTCGCCATTCGGCGCTTTAGTGATGATGCAGTCGGCGCGATGACGTCATGATGCCGCTGCATCGTTCCGATGGAGGAGGACTGACATCGCTGGAGGATGGCGCGGCAACGGGACAGGTAAGAAAATGTGGGCACTGCATAGGGGACTATACAGGAAACGAGAACTACAGAAGACTATATAGGGAACTAACTACAGGGGACTATATAGGGGCCCTTATCTACAGGGAATGACACAGGGTGCCCTATCTACAGGGTAACACCACATAGGGCCCCATGTGGCTTTCCCTGTAGATAGAGCCCCCTGTGGCGTTTCCTGTAGATAGAGCCCCTTGTGGCGTTACCTGTAGATAGAGACTACACGGAACGCCACATGGGGCCCTATCTACAGGGACCGCGACTGGGGCACAGTGGTCTCTATCTACAGGGAACACCACAAGGGTCTCTATCTACAGGGAACGCCACAAGGGGCTTTGTCTACAGGGAACAGTGTATGATACTATTATATTTGGGGGCACCATAAGAATTTGCTCTTCGTTTATAGGTGCAGAAATGTTGAAAAAGTGAGTTTCTGATAGCAGCAAATTTACCCATTTCTGCAGAAATAGGTCATGGCCAGGAGGCATCATAGAGTTCTGGACCAGATGGAAAAGTAAAGAGAACGACTAGAATCTGAGAAGTCGTCCCCGGTGAGTCACTAAATGTAAATGTTTATTCTCCCTGTGACTGCTCAGTACTGTAGTCACTGTATGATCTGCAGCGAGATGATGTGTGTATCATTCTTTTTTGTGAAACAGCAACTCCCAGCATAGCCTTACCATCGTTCTGGCTTTACTGGGAGCTGTAGTTTTATGCCGTACAAACTTATATGGCAGGGGCTAAACTAAATTTGCAAATTATCTCTGTACTGAGCTGTATTTGTACTGGTGCTGTATATATGTACTGAGCTTGGTTCTGGTGCTGTATATATATATATATATATATATATATATATATATATGTACTGAGCTTGGTTCTGGAGTTATATTCATCGTAACAACAAAGCTCAATACATATATACAGCACCAAAGAGAAGCTCAAAACATATATACAACTCCAGAACTAATCTCTGCATATAAATACAGCAGCAGGACCAAGCTTGGTACATATATACAGCACCACAACAAAGCTTAGTACATATATACAGCACCAGAACAAAGCTCAATACATATATACAACACCAGAACCAAGCTCAGAACATATATACAACTCCAGAACTAAGCTCCGCATATAAATACAGCACCAGAACCAAGCTCAGTACATATATACAGCACCTGTTAAGGATCTGCCAGGCACAGCTTCTGTATCCACGCCCATAGGTAATCAGTCTGCACCTGCTTCTATGTCTGGGAGACTGACTCCATCTTCCACCACTCAGGATGGCAGGCTTAGGAGTGGGAGAGCCTATCATAGCCTGGCCAGACGGAGCTAGCTCCCGCCCTCTGTCTATTTATACCTGCCTTTCCTGTTCCTCCTTGCTTGTGATTCTTCTCATTTGGTTTCCTGGCCCTGCTGCAGCTTCTTGATATATTTGACTCTGCTTCATATTGACCCTGGCTTACTGACTACTCTCATGCTCTGCGTTTGGTACCTCGTACTCTCCTGGTTTGACTCGGCTTGTTCACTACTCTCCTGCTCTGCGTTTGGTACCTCGTACACTCCTGGTTTGACTCGGCTCGTTCACCACTCTTGTTGCTCACGGTGTTGCCGTGGGCAACTTCCCCTTTTCCCTTGCTTCTGTGTACCCTTGTCTGTTTGTCTGTCGTGCACTTATTGAGCGTAGGGACTGTCGCCCAGTTGTACCCCGTCGCCTAGGGCGGGTCGTTGCAAGTAGGCAGGGACTGATTGGCGAGTAGATTAGGGCTCACTGGTCTGTTTCCTTACCCCCGTCATTACAGCACCACAACAAAGCTTAGTACATATATACAGCACCAGAACCAAGCTCAGTACATAAATACAGCCCCAGAACCAAGCTCAGTACATCTATACAGCGCCAGAACAAAGCTCAGTACATATATATAAGAACAACCAAGCTCAAAACACACATATATATATATATATATATATATATATATATACTGAGCTTTGTTCTGGTTCTATATATATATATGTACTGAGCATTGTTCTGATGCTGTATACACTACCGTTCAAAAGATTGGGGTCACCCAGACAATTTTGTGTTTTCCATGAAAACTCACACTTATATTTATCAAATCAGTTGCAAAATGACTAGAAAATATAGTCAAGACATTGACAAGGTTAGAAATAATGATTTTTATTTCAAATAATAATTTTCTCCTTCAAACTTTGTTTTCATCAAAGAATGCTCCATTTGCAGCAATTACAGCATTGCAGACCTTTGGCATTCTAGCTGTTAATTTGCTGAGGTAATCGAGAGAAATTTCACCCCATGCTTCCAGAAGCCCCTCCCACAAGTTGGATTGGCTTGATGGGCACTTCTTGCGTACCATACGGTCAAGCTGCTCCCACAACAGTTCTATGGGGTTGAGATCTGGTGACTGCGCTGGCCACTCCATTACAGATAGAATACCAGCTGCCTGCTTCTTACCTAAATAGTTATTGCATAATTTGGAGGTGTGCTTTGGGTCATTGTCCTGTTGTAGGATGAAATTGGCTCCAATCAAGCGCTGTCCACAGGGTATGGCATGGCGTTGCAAAATGGAGTGATAGCCTTCCTTATTCAAAATCCCTTTTACCTTGTACAAATATCCCACTTTACCAGCACCAAAGCAACCCCAGACCATCACATTACCTCCATCATGCTTGACAGATGGCGTCAGGCACTCTTCCAGCATCTTTTCAGTTGTTCTGCATCTCACAAATGTTCTTCTGTGTGATCCAAACACCTCAAACTTCGATTCGTCTGTCCATAACACTTTTTTCCCAATCTTCCTCTGTCCAATGTCTGTGTGCTTTTGCCCATATTAATCTTTTCCTTTTATTAGCCAGTCTCAGATATGGCTTTTTCTTTGCCACTCTGCCCTGAAGGCCAGCATCCCGGAGTCGCCTCTTCACTGTAGACGTTGACACTGGCGTTTTGCGGGTACTATTTAATGAAGCTGCCAATTGAGGACCTGTGACGTGTCTATTTCTCAAACCAGAGACTCTAATGTACTTGTCTTGTTGCTCAGTTGTGCAGCGGGGCCTCCCACTTCTCTTTCTACTCTGGTTAGAGCCTGTGTGTGCTGTCCTCTGAAGGGAGTAGTACACACCGTTGTAGGAAATCTTCAGTTTCTTGACAATTTCTCGCATGGAATAGCCTTCATTTCTATGAACAAGAATAGATTGTCGAGTTTCACATGAAAGCTCTCTTTTTCTAGCCATTTTGAGAGTTTAATCGAACCCACAAATGTAATGCTCCAGATTCCAAACTAGCTCAAAGGAAGGTCAGTTTTATAGCTCCTCTAAACAGCAAAACTGTTTACAGCGGTGCTAACATAATTGCACAAGGGTTTTCAAGTGTTTTCTAATCATCCATTAGCCTTCTAACACAGTTAGCAAACACAATGTACCATTAGAACACTGGAGTGATGGTTTCTGGAAATGGGCCTCTATACACCTATGTAGATATTGCATTAAAAACCAGACGTTTGCAGCTAGAATAGTCATTTAGCAAATTAACAATGTATAGAGTGTATTTCTGATTATTTTAATGTTATCTTCATTGAAAAAACTGTGCTTTTCTTGCAAAGATAAGGAAATTTCTAAGTGACCCTAAACTTTTCAACGGTAGTGTATATAGATAATTTTTTGTGTGATTGGGGGGAGATATGCGTTGGGGCTTGCAACACTCCTGGACATGCTAGAAATCAGTGATGCAGTTATCTGCACAACGCCTTCTGGATTGACTGCATTATTGATACAGTAAGGGTGTGTTCATATCTGCATCGGGGTTCCCTTGATGGCTTCAGTCAGACCTTTCTGTTGGAAGAACTCATTAACGCAAAGACAAACGGAAACCATAGTTTCCGTTTGAATTACCATTGATTTCAATGGGGTCATCTAGTCAACATCTAGTCAATGTTTCCGATGCAAATGGTTTTCGTTTGTCTCCGTTCTGTAAGGTTTCTGTTTTTTTGGCTAATTCTATAGCGCAGTGGACTCATAGACTTTTTATTGAGACCATACACTGCTCAGAGGAATGCCGATCAGAAACAAAGCGGCGCAGCGCTCAACCGAGCCCTTTTGCCGCTTCGTTTAAGCAATCAGTGGCGGCCACAGCGCTTGGACCCCCACCAATCAAAACTTCTGACATTTCACTATGACATGTTTAGTTAAACTTTAACCCCTTAAGGACACAGCCTGTTTTTTCCTATAGGACACAGCCGATTTTTTCAAATCTGACATGTGAATTTATGTGGTAATAACTTGGAAATGCTTTTACCTATACAAGCGCTTCTGAGATTATTTTCTCATGACATATTGTACATTATGTTAGTGAAAAAATTTGATCGATAAATTCAGTATTTATTTGTGAACAACACCAAAATTTAAGACAAATTAGCAAAAATTAGCATTTTTCTAAATATAAATATATCTGCTTGCAAAACAGATAGTAATACCACCCAAAATAATTACTAGTTAACATTTGCCATATGTCTACTTTATGTTGGCATTGTTTCTTGAACATCCTTTTATTTTTCTAGGACGTTACAAGGCTCAGAACTTTATCAGCAATTTCTCACATTTTCAAGAAAATTTCAAAAGCCTATTTTTTTATGGACCAGTTCAGATCTGAAGTGGCTTTGAGGGGCCTATGTATTAGAAAGTCCTCATAAATCACCCCATTTTAAAAACTGCACCCCTCAAAGTATTAAACACAGTATTTAGAACGTTTCTTAACCCTTTAGGTGTTTCACAGGAATTAAAGCAATGTAGTGGTGAAATTTACAAATTTTCATTTTTTTGCTGAAATTCATTTGTAATAAAAAATATTCTGTACCACAGAAAGTTTTACCATTGAAATGCAACTCAATATTTATTGGCCAGATTCTGAAGTTTTTAGAAATATCGCATATGTGGCCCTAGTGTATTACATGACTGAACTACAGGCCTCAGAAGCAAAGGAGCACCTAGTGGATTTTGGAGCCTCCTTTTTATTACAATATATTTTAGGCACCATCTCAGGCTTGAAGAGGTCTTGTAATGCCAAAACAGTGGAAACCCCCCAAAAGTGACCCCATTTTGGAAACTGCACCCGTCAAGGAATTTTTCTAGGGGTATAGTGAGTATTTTGACCGCACAGATTTTATGCTGAATTTATTGGAATTAGGCCGTGAAAAAGAAAATCAAACTTTTTTATGAAAAACATAGAATTTTTTAATTTTTACAAGTAATAAAGGAGAAAAAGCACCACAATATTTGTAAAGCAAATTCTCCCGATTACAGGAATACCCCATATGTGGTAATACATTCCTGTTTGGACCCACTGCAGGGCTCAGAAGGTCAGGAGCGTCATTTGGATTTTGGAGTGCAGATTTTGGTGGAATGGTTTTCGATGCCATTTCACTTTTGCAACACCCTGGAGGGACCAAAACAGTGGAAACCCCCCAAAAGTGACCCCATTTTGGAAACTAAACCCCTCAAGGAATTTTTCTAGGGGTATAGTGAGCATTTTGACCCCACAGGTTTTATGCTGAATTTATTGGAATTAGGCCGTGAAATTGAAAATCTAATTTTTTTCTAGGAATAAAGTAGAAAAAACACCCCTAGATTTGTCAAGCAAAATCTCCCGATTACAGGAATACCCCATATGTGGTAATAAATTGCTTCAAGGAATTTATTCTTAGATGTAGGTGGTAGTTTGAGACTACATTTTGTTGGAGGAATTAATGCATAGCCGGTGTAAAAATAAAAAATAAAATTTCTCACAAATTTGTCATTTATAGGACATTTTTCTTCGTATCCAGTACATGAAACTAAGGAAATGTACCCCAATATTTATTTAGCTGTTTCTCTTGTTCAAAATTATACCAACTTAGGCCATAACTTTATCTTTGTCAACATGGTAGGGCTCAAAAGCAAAGGAATACCCTGTAGTTTTCAGAATATAGCTTCCTCTTACAGAGGATTTAAGCTGGCAGAGCAATGTAACACCTCCAGAAGTGACCCCATTTTTAAATCAGATCCTGAAAGTATTCATCTAGGGGTATAGTGATTATGTTGACCATATATTTTTAGCTGGAATTATGGGAGAGCATAAAACTGAAGTGCCTTGTGGCTTTTTGGGCATAGTGAGATAAATTCCAGGCACAATGTTCTGAAGTGACAGTGCAGAAAACACCGTGTTCCAGTATTCATCTAGGGGTATAATGAAATTGTTTGTTTTATTTGAGGTATAATTCCAATTTTTAAATGGGCACTAATGTAAGGGAAATAGGGATAAAATATCTGTACGTCTATATGAAAAGAGCAACAGGGGTTAAAACAAAATTAGAGAATGAATAAATTAATATGTTAGAGAAGAATGATAAGAACGAAAGCATTCTTTGATGCACAACCCCGGCTTATCGGGACAAGTGTCGTAATGATAACCCGTGTCTTTTCTAAGTCCATTTTTGTAACAAACGCAACATTTTTTGTAGGGCCGTCTCTTTTTTTCAGTGGGGGGAATTTCGGCTGAGTAGTGCTGTCCCGGTACAACTCTGCTGGCCTGACTTTCATGGGATGTGCTTGCACCCTCTTAGGCCCGGTCTGCGAACAGTAATTGTTTTATTACCTGTTCTTGATATTCAAGATACCGGGCATTTTTTCCTGTCTTGCGGTATAATATAAAGGAATTACACAGTGCTATTTGAATTAAGTGCACTGCGACCTTTTTATACCAGACGCGTGACTTCCGCATCGCGTTGTATGGCTTTAATAATTGGTCAGCCAGGTCCACCCCTCCCATGTGCTGTCTGTACTCTTGTATGCACACAGGCTTGAGTGCTGTGGTGTTACTGCCTCTTACAGGAACAGGGGTGCTGCTGTTCCTGTCCGCATGACTAGACGTGAGGATGAAGACCTAAACTTAGTCATAATGTTTGCCTTACACAGGGACCTGCTTTCGCCAGGTCACAATTTTTGATCCACCAGATTTTTGGGGAGGCCTCTTTGATTTCTCCTTAATGTACCACAGGCCACTGTCCCTTTTTCAAACAGACACTTGAAAAGAGGGACGCTGGTATAAAAAATGTCTATGTATAGGTGATACCCTTTACCTAGCAGAGGGTATAAAAGGTCCCAGACAATTTTGGCACTAATGTTGGGGATGGTGGGGCATTCTGGTGGACAGATCTGGAAATCTTTTCCCTCGTAGATACGTAATCTGTGAGTGTACCCACTTTCACTCTCACAGACCTTGTAAATTTTGATTCCGTATCTTGCACGTTTACTTGGCAAATATTGCCGGAATCCCAACCTGCCCTTGAACAGCACGAGTGACTCGTCGATGGCAATATTTTTTTGTGGGGTGTATGCCCCTCATTAAAATGAGTCAGTAGTGGCCTAATTTTGAATAGTCTGTCGTGGGTAAAGACACCAGGGTCAGGGCACTGGCTGTTATCGGTGTAATACAGAAATTTTAACAGCGCTTTAAACCATATTCTCATCATTACAGCCCTGTACATTGGCGTATCATATAATACGTCAGTGGAATAATAGGACCGTATGGTGGGTTTTTTAATAAGCCCCTGTAATGGATTTGCCTGACACAGCTTCTTTGTCGACACCCGTGGTTAATCAGCCTGCATCTGTGCCTAGGAATGGGCCTTCTCCTTGGCTCCTGACGCCCCTGAACTTTCGTCTGTTGATTATTTTTTTTCCGCTCTCAGGCTCATCTATGACGAGACTGACAAGACTGCGTTTAACGCGCCCGAAGGTCATTTCGAATACCTCGTCATGCCCTTTGGGTTGTGTAATGCTCCCGCGGTCTTCCAGAATTTCATAAATGAGGTTTTAAGAGATTACCTGGGGGTATTTCTTGTAGTGTACCTTGATGATATACTTGTGTTTTCCAAGGACTGGTCCTCCCACATTGAGCATGTCAGGAATGTCCTCCAGGCCCTTAGGGAAAAAAAACTCTTTGCTAAAACTGAAAAATGTGTGTTTGGGGTGCAGGAGATACCATTTTTGGGTAAAATTCTCACTCCTAACGAATTCCGCATGGACCCTGCCAAGGTTCAGGCTGTGGCGGAATGGGTCCAACCTGCCTCCCTGAAGGCTTTACAGTGCTTCCTGGGGTTCGCTAATTATTACAGGAGATTTATTGCTAACTTCTCGGTCATCGCTAAGCCTCTTACGGACCTTACTCGCAAGGGTGCTGATCTCCTCCACTGGCCTCCGGAGGCACTGCGACCTTTTTATACCAGACGCGTGACTTCCGCATCGCGTTGTATGGCTTTAATAATTGGTCAGCCAGGTCCACCCCTCCCATGTGCTGGCTGTACTCTTGTATGCACACAGGCTTGAGTGCTGTGGTGTTACTGCCTCTTACAGGAACAGGGGTGCTGCTGTCCCTGTCCGCATGAATAGACGTGAGGATGAAGACGTCTTTTTTTAACCTAAACTTAGTCATAATGTTTGCCTTACACAGGGACCTGCTTTCACCAGGTCACAATTTTTGATCCACCAGATTTTTGGGGAGGCCTCTTTGATTTCTCCTTAATGTACCACAGGCCACTGTCCCTTTTTCAAACAGACACTTGAAAAGAGGGTCGCTGGTATAAAAAATGTCTATGTATAGGTGATACCCTTTACCTAGCAGAGGGTATAAAAGGTCCCAGACAATTTTGGCACTAATGTTGAGGATGGTGGGGCATTCTGGTGGACAGATCTGGAAATATTTTCCCTCGTAGATACGTAATCTGTGAGTGTACCCACTTTCACTCTCACAGACCTTGTAAATTTTGATTCCGTATCTTGCACGTTTACTTGGCAAATATTGCCGGAATCCCAACCTCCCCTTGAACAGCACGAGTGACTCGTCGATGGCAATATTTTTTTGTGGGGTGTATGCCCCTCATTAAAATGAGTCAGTAGTGGCCTAATTTTGAATAGTCTGTCGTGGGTAGAGACACCAGGGGCAGGGCACAGAAATTTTAACAGCGCTTTAAACCATATTCTCATCATTACAGCCCTGTACATTGGCGTATCATATAATACGTCAGTGGAATAATAGGACCGTATGGTGGGTTTTTTAATAAGCCCCTGTAATGGATTTGCCTGACACAGCTTCTTTGTCGACACCCGTGGTTAATCAGCCTGCATCTGTGCCTAGGAATGGGCCTTCTCCTTGGCTCCTGACGCCCCTGAACTTTCGTCTGTTGATTCTTTTTTTTCCGCTCTCAGGCTCATCTATGACGAGACTGACAAGACTGCATTTAACACGCCCGAAGGTTATTTCGAATACCTCGTCATGCCCTTTGGGTTGTGTAATGCTCCCGCGGTCTTCCAGAATTTCATAAATGAGGTTTTAAGAGATTACCTGGGGGTATTTCTTGTAGTGTACCTTGATGATATACTTGTGTTTTCCAAGGACTGGTCCTCCCACATTGAGCATGTCAGGAAGGTCCTCCAGGCCCTTAGGGAAAAAAAACTCTTTTCTAAAACTGAAAAATGTGTGTTTGGGGTGCAGGAGATACCATTTTTGGGTAAAATTCTCACTCCTAACGAATTCCGCATGGACCCTGCCAAGGTTCAGGCTGTGGCGGAATGGGTTCAACCTGCCTCCCTGAAGGCTTTACAGTGCTTTCTGGGGTTCGCTAATTATTACAGGAGATTTATTGCTAACTTCTCGGTCATCGCTAAGCCTCTTACGGACCTTACTCGCAAGGGTGCTGATCTCCTCCACTGGCACCCGGAGGCGGTTCAGGCTTTTGAGGTCCTTAAGAGGTGCTTTGTCTCTGCCCCAGTGCTGATTCAGCCTAACCAAATGGAGCCATTCATCGTGGAGGTTGACGCCTCCGAGGTTGGAGTGGGTGCTATCTTGTCCCAGGGTACCAGGGGTCTTACCCATCTCAGTCCCTGTGCCTACTTCTCCAGGAAGTTCTCCCAAACTGAGAGTAACTATGACATTGGCAACCGCGAACTCTTAGCCATTAAATGTGCATTTGAAGAGTGGCGCCACTTCCTGGAGGGGGCTAGGCACCAGGTAACGGTCCTTACCGACCACAAGAATCTGGTTTTCCTAGAATCTGCCCGGAGGCTAAACCCAAGACAAGCTCGATGGGCGTTGTTTTTTTACTAGATTCAACTTTGTGGTCACCTATAGGGCTGGGTCTAAAAATATTAAAGCTGGTATAATCATATCCTCTGTTGATTCTGACTTAGCCTCCGAAATTGCGGCTGATCAAGGTTCTGCTCCCGAGAACCTTCCTGAGAACAAGCTGTTTGTTCCCCTGCAATTACGGCTAAGGGTACTCAGGGAGAATCATGACTCTGCACTATCTGGCCATCCAGGCATTCTGGGTACCAAACACCTCATTTCTAGAACCTATTGGTGGCCTCGGTTGCTTAAAGACGTTAAGGCCTACTTCGCCGATTGTGAAACTTGTGCTAGGTACAAGACTCCCAGGTCCCGACCAGCGGGCTTACTATGTTCTTGCCCATTCTCCAGAGACCTTGGAGCCATATCTCCATGGATTTTATCACCGATCTGCCTCCATCCCAAGGCAAGTCGGTGGTGTGGGTTGTAGTAAACCGCTTCAGCAAGATGTCCCATTTTGTACCCCTCAAGAAACTACCCAATGCCAAGACGTTAGCTACCTTGTTTGTCAAACACATCCTGCGTCTCCATGGGGTTCCTGTCAATATTGTTTCTGACAGAGGGGTACAATTTGTTTCATTGTTTTGGAGAGCTTTCTCTAAAAAGTTGGAGATTGATCTGTCCTTCTCCTCAGCCTTCCATCCTGAAACTAATGGCCAAACTGAGAGGACTAATCAGTCTCTAGAACAATATTTAAGGTGTTTTATCTCTGACTGTCAAGATGATTGGGTCTCCTAGATTCCCCTCGCCAAATTTTCCCTTAATAACCGGGTCAGTAACTCGTCGGGGGTCTCCCCCTTTTTCTGTATTTTTGAGTTTAATCCACGGTTCTACTTCGTTTCACCTGATGGTTCCAACAATCCCGAGATAGATGTCGTTCATTGGGAACTGTGCACAGTCTGGGCCCAGGTTCAGAAGAACCTTGAGGCGTCCCAGAGAATCCAAAAGACTCAGGCAGATAAGAGACGTTCTACTAACCCCTTGTTTGTGGTCGGGGATCTGGTGTGGCTGTCCTCAAAAAATTGGCGCCTTAAAGTTCCGTCCCAAAAATCTGCTCCCCAGTATATAGGGCCATACAAGATCATTGAGGTCCTTAACCCTGTCTCCTTCCGGCTGGAGTTACCCCCGTCCTTTCAGATACACAACATGTTCCATGCCTCCCTCCTGAAAAGATGCTCCTCGTCCTTGGCTACCTCGAGGAAACCTCCGGCCCCTGTTCTCACTCCTGAAGGGGTAGAATTCGAGGTGGTCAAGATTGTGGACAGCAGGATGGTCCAAGGCTCCCTCCAGTACCTGGTCCATTGGAGAGGATACGGGCCTGAGGAGAGGAATTGGGTACCCGCCCGGGATGTTCACACCGGGTTATTGCTCAGGAAGTTCCATCTTCGGTTCCCCAACAAGCCAGGTCCACCTAGAAAGGGTCCAGTGGCCCCTCATAAAAGGGGGGGTACTGTAATGGATTTGCCTGACACAGCTTCTTTGTCGACGCCCGTGGTTAATCAGGCTGCATCTGTGCCTAGGTCTGTTAGAGTGACTCGATCTGCTACCATTCAGGCTGGGAGGCTGAGGAGTGGGAGAACCTATCACAGCCTGGCCAGACGGAGCTAGCGCCCGCCCTCTGTCTATTTATACCTTCATTTCCTGCTCTTCCTTTGCCTGTGATTCTGTCTGGTTTCCTGGCTCTGCTGCTCCTGCTTGTACTATTGTCCTCTGCTTCAAATTGACCCTAGCTTTACTGACTACTCTCCTGCTCTGTGTTTGGTACCTCGTACACTCCTGGTTTGACTCGGCTCGTTCACTACTCTTGTTGCTCACGGTTTTGCCGTGGGTAACTGCCCCATTTCCCTTAGCTTCTGTGTACCCTTGTCTGTTGGTCTATCGTGCACTTATTGAGCATAGGGACCGTCACCCAGTTGTACGCCGTTGCCTAGGACGGGCCGTGCAAGTAGGCAGGGACTGAGTGGCAGGTAGATTATGGCTCACCTGTCTGTCTCCCTACCCCGTCATTACAGCCCCATATTCAGAAAAAGCCCCCAAAACTTTCGCATTTCTGTGGCATCAGTGGAATGCCACATCTGGCTTCTTGCATAGTAAGAGGTGGGATGACTTGCCAGAAATTGTGATATAGATTGATTTGTGTAACCATCAGGTTCACTAAATCTTCTGCGAAAAAGATTTAAAAAAAAATCCAATTCGCTGGGCAGAAATTAATTCTGGAATTTGGGGACAAAACATATTTGGGGGCACCAAATTTGAGTCAATTGACTGACTGTCACTCTGCCTACTCCGCCTTTGTGGGGGTTTTTCACTACCACTTGATGAGGACATTATTAGGAAATGTTCCTCATCATCACTGGTGGTATCTGTGTCTGAACACAGCATGGTGTAGGCCTCCTCCACGGTGTACATCTGTTTAGCCAGACAAAAAAAACCTACCTAAATGATTATACTAAATGTATATAACTTGCAATACAACCTATAGTTTATTTTTATTTATTTATTTATTTTTAAACTTTTTATGACAAAACATAAACGACGCCTGAAACATCAGCGCTCGGCGGGAGAGAACACGCCTTTGCAAACCTAAACTAACCTAACCTAAATCTACTGTAATACACCTAACCTACTGTACTATATATATATATATATATATATATATACATATATATATATATATATATGTAAATATATATATATATATATATATATATATATATATATATATATATATATATATATATACACACACACACTACTGTTCAAAAGTTTGGGGTCACCCAGACAATTTTGTGTTTTCCATGAAAACTCACACTTATATTTATCAAATCAGTTGCAAAATGACTAGAAATTATAGTCAAGACATTGACAAGGTTTGAAATAATAATTTTCTCCTTCAAACTTTGCTTTCGTCAAAGAATTTGCAGCAATTACAGCATTGCAGACCTTTGGCATTCTAGCTGATAATTTGCTGAGGTAAGCGGGAGAAATTTCACCCCATGCTTCCAGAAGCCCCTCCCACAAGTTGGATTGGCTTGATGGGCACTACTTGCGTACCATATGGTCAAGCTGCTCCCACAACAGCTCTATGGGGTTGAGATCTGGTGACTGCGCTGGCCACTCCATTACAGATAGAATACCAGCTGCCTGCTTCTTCCCTAAATAGTTCGTGCATAATTTGGAGGTGTTCTTTGGGT
Organism: Rhinoderma darwinii; assembly: GCF_050947455.1. Taxonomy (NCBI): domain Eukaryota; kingdom Metazoa; phylum Chordata; class Amphibia; order Anura; family Rhinodermatidae; genus Rhinoderma; species Rhinoderma darwinii. The sequence continues at coordinate 281,293,373 of NC_134687.1, read as the reverse complement.
CATTGTCCTGTTGTAGGATGAAATTGGCTTCAATCAAGTGCTGTCCACAGGGTATGGCATGGCGTTGCAAAATGGAGTGATAGCCTTCCTTATTCAAAATCCCTTTTACCTTGTACAAATCTCCCATTTTACCAGCACCAAAGCAACCCCAGACCATCACATTACCTCCACCATGCTTGATAGATGGCGTCAGGCACTCTTCCAGCATCTTTTCAGTTGTTCTGCGTCTCACAAATGTTCTTCTGTGTGATCCAAACACCTCAAACTTCGATTCGTCTGTCCATAACACTTTTTTCCAATCTTCCTCTGTCCAATGTCTGTGTGCTTTTGCCCATATTAATCTTTTCCTTTTATTAACCAGTCTGAGATATGGCTTTTTCTTTGCCCCTCTCCCCTGAAGGCCAGCATCCCAGAGTCACCTCTTCACTGTAGACGTTGACACTGGCGTTTTGCGGGTACTATTTAATGACGCTGCCAGTTGAGGACCTGTGAGGCGCCTATTTCTCAAACTAGAGACTCTAATGTACTTGTCTTGTTGCTCAGTTGTGCAGCGGGGCCTCCCACTTCTCTTTCTACTCTGGTTAGAGCCTGTTTGTGCTGTCCTCTAAAGGGAGTAGTACACACCGTTGTAGGAAATCTTCAGTTTCTTGGCAATTTCTCGCATGGAATAGCCTTCATTGATAAGAACAAAAATAGACTGTCGAGTTTCACATGAAAGCTCTCTTTTTCTAGCCATTTTGAGAGTTTAATAGAACCCACAAATGTAATGCTCCAGATTCTCAACTAGCTCAAAGGAAGGTCAGTTTTATAGCTCCTCTAAACAGCAAAACTGTTTACAGCGGTGCTAACATAATTGCACAAGGGTTTTCAAGTGTTTTCTAATCATCCATTAGCCTTGTAACACAGTTAGCCAACACAATGTACCATTAGAACACTGGAGTGATGGTTGCTGGAAATGGGCCTCTATACACCTATGTAGATATTGCATTAAAAACCAGACGTTTGCAGCTAGAATAGTCATTTAGCAAATTAACAATGTATAGAGTGTATTTCTGATTAATTTAATGCTATCTTCATTGAAAAAACCTGTCCTTTTCTTTTCAAAAATAAGAAAATTTCTAAGTGACCCTAAACTTTTGAACGGTAGTGTGTATATATATATATATATATATATATATATATATATATATAACACTACTATTATTAACACTATATATATTTTTTAGATTTTTATCTTTTTACATTTTTTTTACATTTTTTTTTTTTTTTTAAAGAGGACAAACGATCTGACAGCTCCTAAGCAGCTCCCCAGAGGTCGAGGAGCAGTTCAGGGGGATTATAGAGGTCTCTAGGGGGATTATTTCTAATTTTCACACTGGGACACACTAAATTACAGCTGTTCTCTACGATCTCCTCACAACTGTGACAGGAATGAGGAGATCGGTGCTGGGGAAGGCGTTTTTTTCACATTTTGGCTGTGATTGGTCAGTCTGGATTGACTGACCAATCACAGCCATCTCTGGGTGGGGACAGCTGCGATCAGTCCCGCCACTAACATATGTGACTATCAGCTGTCTATGACAGCTGGAGTGATTGCTCTGTCACAGCGTGTTTAGATGCTGTGACAGTTTAACTGCAGGACGAGAATGCTTGTCCTAATGCGGCAAGCACCCGCCGCTCAGGACGAGTATTCTCGTCTTGTGCGGGAAGAGGTTAAGGAGAGGTGTTAACATTTTTTACTTGATGTGTTAATGGATATGTACACTTTCTAAAAATTACTTTTTGAGATACAGCTTTGTATCCTGTATACAGAGCAGCTGTATTTAACACCTTCCCGCTGCTGGGCGTACTATTAGGTCATGGTAGCTGTATCGTTCGCGCTCCATGACCTAATAGTACGTCTCGGGAGTAACGGCCGTTTCGGCCGTCCTCCCGACACATACAGGAGCTGTGACAGCTGCTGTCTCGTACAGCAGCTGTCACATCTCCTACAGCGGGGACCGATCGCTGTGTCCCCGCTGATTAACCCCTTAAAAGCCGCGTTCAATAGAGATCGCGGCTTTTTAGGGGTTAAGCTGCCATCGCCGGTCTGCTACACGATAGCGGCCGGCGATGGTGACTATGGCAACCGGACGCCAAACAATGGCGTCCGGCTATGCCATCGACAAAGTCAGGACCCACTATGCTTGCTGTCAGTGAGTAGAAGACAGTTCTAATACACTGCACTAGGCATAGCGATCAGGGCCTCCTGCCCTCAAGTCCCCTAGTGGGACAAAGTAATAAAGTAAAAAAAAGATGTGTAAAAATAAGAAAATAAAAGTTTTAAAAGTATTAAAAGTAAAAATCCCCCTTTTTACCTTATCAGTCCTTTATTATTAATAAAAATATATAAACAAACAAATAAACTATACATAATTGGTATCTCCGTGTTCGTAACGGCCTGAACTACAAAATTATTTCGTTATTTATTCCGCACGGTGAACGCCGTAAAAGAAAATAATAATAAACCGTACCACAATCACAATTGTTTGGTCACTTCACCTCCCAAAAAATGGAATAAAAAGAGATCAAAAAGTCGTATGTACCTAAAAATTGTAATGGTCGAAACTACAGTTCGTTACGCAAAAAATAAGTCCTCGCACGGCTTTATTGATGGAAAAATAAAAAAGTTCTGGCTCTTAGAATATGGTAACACAAAAAGTGAATGATTTTTTACAAAACCTATTTTATTGTGCAAACGCCATAAGACATAAAAAAAACTATAAACATATGATATCGCCATAATCGTATCGCCACGCAGAATAAAGTGAATATGTCATTTATAGCGCACGGTGAACGCTGTAAAAAAAAATAGAATAAAAAAACAATAGTAGAATTGCTGTTTTTTAGTCACCACGCCACCTAAAAATAGAATAAAAACTGATCAAAAAGCCGCATGCACCCCAAGAAAACTACAATGAATTCCTCAAGGGGTCTAGTTTCCAAAATGGGGTCACTTTGGGGGGTTTCCATTGTTTTGGCACCACAAGACCTCTTCAAACCGGACATGGTGCCTAATAAAAAAGAGGCCTCAAAATCCACTAGGTGTGCCTTTGCTTCGGAGGCCGGTGCTTCAGTGCATTATCACACTAGGGCCACATATGGGGTATTTCTCAAAACTGCAGAATATGGGTAATAAGTTTTAAGTTGCGTTTCTCTGATAAAACCTTTTGTGTTATAAAAAAAATGGTATAAAAAGGATTTTCTGACAAAAAAAAATAATTTTAATTTCACCTCTACTTTGCTCTAAATTTCTGTAAAACACCTAAAGGGTTCGTAAACTTTCTAAAGTTGTGAATACTTTGAGCGGTCTAGTTTCTAAAATGGGGTGTTTGATAGGGGTTTCTAATATATGGGCCCCTCAAAGCCACTTCAGAACTGAACTGTAACCTAAAAAAATAAATAAATTAGGCAATACTTCGCTTCTTACATTATACTGATAATGAGCCGTGCCCACCCCGAGATGACCCCAGTTTTGGCCGTTTGTATAAATGGAGACCCGTATTAGACCGCTTCAGTGCCCGGCCACACGCATCGTACCAGGGCAACACTTTCCAGGAGAAGTTCCCCAAACTGGCAAGAAGGGAAAAAGTCAAAAGAGGTGCAAAGTCTGCTATAAGAAGGGGATAAGGGAGGACACAATATATCATTGTGACACGTGTCCCGAAATACCAGAGCTCTGTATGAAAGAGTGTTTTAAAATTTATCATACATCCCTTGGTTTATAATTTACCCTAATTTTACTTACCCTGATGTACTCCGCTTATCCCCCCTTGTCTTTCCCCTCTGGGCCCTGCTGTGTGCCCAGGCAGCTGATAACAGCCACATGCAGGGCCGCCATCAGGTATTTCATGGCTCCATACAGCTAAATTTTCTGGGCCCCCCTACTGTGGCACCGCCTGTTAACGGTACTCCGTCCAGCTACCCAGGACCACCATCAGGGGGGTATTAGGGGTACTGATGTGAGGGGCCCGTCCAAACCTAATTGAAAGGGGGGCCCGGCAACTGCCGCGACTTGCCTTTGGTAGAAAAAAACAGGCCCCTGCAATGGGGCCCGTTTTTTTCACCAAAAGAATGTCGTGAGCTGCCCCCCTCTCGTCATGGTGTATTACAGTCGCAGCAGAGTGGAGGAGATTTGTTCAAATCTCATCCACTCTGCTGCGACTGTAATACGCTGCGGATTTTCCACAATAAAATGTGTTGCATAAAATCCGCAGTGTTTATGCCTAGTGTGTTCCTACCCTAGCGTGTGCTTTTTGCGCGCGCAAAAAATGTGGCGTTTTGCGCATGCAAAAGGTCCATAACAGCTCCGTGTGGCAGCAGCGTATGATGCGTGGCTGCGTGATTTTCGCGCAGCCGCCATCATTATGACACTCTGTTTGTATGTTTGTAGCACGTGGTGCTTTTCTGTTTTCATTCATAGTTTATACTGCTGCGGAAGTGCTGGGCGTGATTTGTGCGAACAATGCACAAATATCGGACATGTCGTGAGTTTTACGCAGCGGATACATGCTGCGTGAAAATCACTGACAGTCTGAACGGCCCCATAGAGTAACATAGGTCCGTGCGAGGCGTATGAAAATCACGCGCGTTGCACGGACGTATTACACGTTCGTCTGAATAAGCCCTAACAATAAGGCCCAGTTCACTGAGTTTTTGGGCCTTGATATTGACTCGGACACTGCGTCAGAATCAGCACCAAACAACTTCCAAAACCGCCTCCCATTGATTTAATCTGAAATCAATGGGAGCCAGTCGCGGAAAAAAGAAAAAGCAGCACGTCCTTTCTTGCCGCGGTTCCGCCTCTGACCTCCCATCGAAATCAATGGGAGGCAGAAAATGAATTTTTCGCTGCGTTTTTTGTCTGCTGTCCTCAATCGCCGCGGGCAAAAAACGCGGAAAAAAAACGCGGCAAGATAGTGTGGTCAGGTCAAAATCTGCCTCAAAATTCTTTAAGGAATTTTGAGGCAGATTTTTTTCTGCCTGCAAAATACTCTGTGTGAACAGGGCCATACTTAAACAGCACTTTGAGACACTTTACTCACTGTGTCAGAAGAGCTGCTGCTCCCACTCCAGTCCTCGTCAGGCGATGTCTTCCAGGCGATGCCTTCGGTCCAGACGTCCAGTCCTTCATCTCCAGCCAGGCTCCAGGTAAGTTGGGTCCATGTGTGTCCGCGGTTGCGCGCGCTTCGTTCGCGGGTTGCGCTCGCCGGCGATCGAGGCTGCGCGCGCGCTGTCGCGGCTGCGATTGCGCGTGCTGTTGCGTCTGCGAGCGCCCAGGCTGTCAAGGGTGCGCGCTTCCGCGGGTGCGCGCGCGGGCTGTCGCGAGTGCGGGCGTTCACGGGTGCGTGCTCGCGGACGCTCGCGAGTGCGCAAGCGCGGGAGTTTGCGGGTGCGCGCGATCGGTCGGCGGTGTTTGATGGCCCCCATGAGAGAGGGGGGCCCACAGCTCGCGACATTCTTTTGGTGAAAAAAACGGGCCCCTTTGCAGGGGCCTGTTTTTTTCTACCAAAGGCAAGTCGCGGCAGTTGCCGGGCCCCCCCTTTCAATTAGGTTTGGCCGGGCCCCTCACATCAGTACCCCTAATACCCCCCTGATGGCGGCCCTGGCCACATGTAGGGTATTGCCGTACCCAGGAGAACCCAAATTACAGTTTATGGGGTGTAGGTCTCCGGTCAAAATGCTCACTACACCTCTAGATGAATGCCTTAAGGGTGTAGTTTTTAAAACGGGGTCACTTCTCGGGGGGTTTCAACTGTACTGGTACCTCAGGGGCTTCTGCATACATGACTTTGCACCAGAAAATCCTCAGTAGGCCAAATGGTGGTTCTTTCCTACTGAGCCCTCCTATGGGCCCAAACGTCAGTTTATCACCACAAATGGGGTATTGCGGCACTCAGAACAAATTGCGCAACAGAATGGGGTATTTGGTTTCTTGTGAAAATAAGAAATTGTCAGCCAAAACGACATATTGTTTGAAAAAATTTATTTTGTTTTAATTCCCAGCCCAATTCAAATAAGTTCTGTGAAAAAACTATGGGGTCAAAATGGTCACAACACCCATAAATGAATTCCTTGTGTAGTTTCCATAATGTGGTCATTTCAGGTTGGTTTCCATTGCTTTTATACCTCTGGGGCTCTGCAAATGCGACATGGCACCCGAAAACCAATCCAGCAAAATCTGGACGTCAAAGAACAAATAGCGCTCCTTTCCTTCTGAGCTCTCCCATGGGCCCAAACGGCAGTTTATCACCACAACAAGGGGTATTGCCGCACTCAGAACACATTGGGCTACAAAATGGAGTATTGTATTTCTTGTGAAAATAATATTTTTTGCGCTAAAACGACATATTATTGGAAAAAAAATTTTTTTTTAAATTCCCAGCCCAATTCAAATAAGTTCTGTGAAGAAACTATGGGGTCTAAATGGTCACATTACCCATAAATGAATTCCTTGAGGGGTGTAGTTTCCAAAATGGGGTCACTTCTGGTGCATTTTCATTGCTTTGATACCTCTGGGGCTCTGCAAATGCGACATGGCACCCGAAAACCAATCCAGCAAAATCTGGACTACAACAAACACATAGCGCTCCTTTCCTTCTGAGCCCTCCCATGAGCCCAAACAGCAGTTTATCACCACAAATAGGTTATTGCCGCAATAAGGACAAATTGGGCAACAAAATGGGGTATTTTGTTCCCTGTGAAAATAAGACATTTTGATCACAAATGAAATTTTATTGGAAAAAATGAAATTTTTTTAATTTCACAGCCCAATTTAAATAGGTGCTGTGAAAAAAATGTGCGGTCAAAATGGTAACAACAACCATAAATTAATTCATTGAGGGGTGTAGTTTCCAAAATGGGGTCACTATTGGGGGATTCCTACTGTTTTGGCACCTCAACACCTTTTCAAACCTGGCATGCTGCCTAAAATATATTCTAATAAAAAAGAGGCCTCAAAATGCACTAGGTGCTTCTTTGCTTCTAGGGCTTGTGTTTTAGTCTCCGAGCGCAGTAGAGCCACATGTGGGACATTTCTAAAAACTGCAGAATCTGGACAATACATATTTTGTAGTGTTTCTCTGGTAAAACCTTCTGTGTTACAGAAACAAAATTGAATAAAATTGAAATTCAGCAAGAAAAATGAAATTTGCAAATTTCACCTCCACTTTGCTTTAATTCCTGTGAAATGCCTGAAGGGTTAAAAAACTTTCTAAATGCTGTTTTGAATACTTTGAGGGGTCTAGTTTTTAAAATGGTTTGTTTTATCAGGGTTTCTAATACATAGGCCCCTCAAAGACACTTCAGAACTGAAGAGGTACCTTAAAAAAAAGGCTTTTGAAATTTTCTTAAAAATATGAGAAATTGCTGTTTATGTTCTAAGCCTTGTAACGTCCAAGAAAAATAAAAGAATGTTCAAAAAAACTATGCCAATCTAAAGTAGACATATGGGAAATGTGAACTAGTAACTATTTTGGGTGGTATAACCGTCTGTTTTACAAGCAGATCATTTAAATTCTGAAAAATGCTATTTTTTCAAAAATTTCTCTCAATTTTGCAATTTTTCACCAATAAACACTGAATATATTGACCAAATTTTACCACGAACATGAAGCCCAATGTGTCACGAGAAAACAATCTCAGAATCGCTTGGATAGGTTTAAGCATTCCGACGTTATTACCACATAAAGTGAAATATGTCAGATTTGAAAAATGGGCTCTGAGCCTTAAGGCCAAATCTAGGCTGCGTCCTTAAGGGGTTAAAACTAAAACCTGTATCCGTCAGGTCAGCAGGACTGACGGGTTCAGTGACAGCGGTTCCTGAGTGTCTCTGACACGCAGGATCGAGCTGTTATTGATCACATCTAAGTTCATATACTACGGTTTTATATTTGAAAAAAAATATTAATAGGATTGTTTGTTTTAAAGTTTCAATAAAAGTTGAAAGAAGAAAAGCGTTGTTTAGGAGTCTCTCAAGGTAAAAGGGGTTTGGCGGGGGGGGGGGGGTTGCATTGCTGTTGTGTCAACAGCCGAGGGCCCATGGTACACTTAATCCGCCACTGCCTATAACTCCTAAAGTTACAGAAAGTTTCCAGGGCCGGATCCAGGAAACAGTAGGTATAATTTCTTTGCTTTTTTATGTGTTACTAATTATTTATTTATTTTTTGTGTTTTTTCACAGGTTGGGTTGGTTGACTACTTCGGATTTGAGGACCACTTTGACAGCGTTTTTATTTAATTCTCAATAAAATGTTTGATTAGGGTTGTGTCTGTTTTTAACTTCAATAAAATATTTGTGTCTGTTTATTTAACTTTATTACTACTGCCTTAGTAATGGCCGCTGTCTAGTTGACAGCATTCATTACTAAGAAGGGACTTAGTATTAGCCGGTAAAAAGGCTAACACTAACCTACATTATTACCCTGGTACCCATCACCACCAGGGGTACTGGGGAGAGCTGGGTACGATCCAGGCTGCAGGATGGTATTATTAGGCAGGGAAAGCCCAAAAATCGTGGCCCTTCTATCCTTGGTAATGCTAGCCTGCTGCAATTGGAAAAAACGATGTGGGGTCCCCCCCATTTGTCATAACCAGCCAGATAGAACATAGCATCAGCAGGCTAGCATTACCAGGGTGGACAGGGCCACTATTTATGTCCCTTCCCAGCCTGATAATGCCAGCCTGCGGCTGCCCCAGTACCCGGCCATCACTACAGGTGGTCGGGTACTGGATCGTACACAGTTCTTCCTGGTACCCTGGTGGCGGTGGGTACTGGAGTAATAATGGGGGGGGGGGGTTTGTGCTAGCCTTTTCACCAGCTAGCACTAAGCCCCTCCTTAGTAGTGGATGCTATCAATCACGCAGCGGCAATTACTAGGGCAATAGTAATATAGTTAAAAAAGAGCCATCAATTTTTTTTTTATTGACATAAAAAACACCTACACAACCCTCGTTAACAATTTTATTGAGAATAAAAAAAACGCCGTCTTTTAAGTGGACCTCGAATCCGAATTAGTCCAACTACTCAACCTGTCAAAAAACACAAAAAAATAAATAATCAGAAACACATATAAAAGCAAAACAATTATTATATTTCCCTTTCCTAGGTCCAGTGCTGGAGCAATGGGAAACTCCTGACTTCACTGCCCATATATAGATAGGGACGTCAGGAGCAGTGCTAGAGTCCCCGAACAGGCTGTCTGGCACTATCTACAAGGGGGCTGTGTGGCATTATCTACAAGGGGGTGTGTGGCACTACACAGGGGGAGGGTTGTCTGGCACTATACAGGGGGGTGGGCTGTGTGGCACTATACAGGGGGAAGAGCTATTTGGCACTAAAGGGGGAGGGCTGTTTGGCACTATCTACAATGGGTGGATGTGGCATTATCTACAAGGGGGATGTGGCACTATATACAAGGGGGGCTATGTGGCACTATCTACAAAGGCGCGGCTGTGTGGCACAATCTAGAAGAGGAGGGCTGTGTGTGGCGCTATCTACAGGGGCTGTGTGTGTGTGTGGTGCTATCTACACGGGACGCAGTGGCACTATTAACAGGGCAAAAAGGGGGCATTATTACTGTGTGGGGGCACAAAGGGTGCACGGTTACTTTTTGGGCACTTTTATTGTGTTGAGCACTGAGGGATCATTATTACCATCTGGGGCACTGTGGATTACAAGTTTATTTAGAGAATGGGGTATAGGTGTGGAGAGTGCTGGAAAAGCGAGAAACCAACATGTCTGTGTGTCAAATTCTGCAGAGACAAGTCGTGGCTCGAATAAATCGTCACAGTGGTCTGGCCGGATGGAGAAAAAAAGGGAAAGTGAACGACTCTAATCTGAGAAAACATCACCTGTAATCACTTATATCGTCTACAGAGCTTCAGTGTATAACTGCTATCTACCACTATATGGTTGCTATATGGTATTAATAGTATATGGTCTGCAGAGCTCCTGTGTATAACTGACATCTACCTGTTATGGAATTACTGGTTGCTCTATTCCCAAAAGGTTGCTGGAGACTGTCGGGGAGTAAGCATGCAAATAAAACCGCAACCCCAAATCCCTCACAAGTCTGATCGACAGAATCTAAGGCTATTCTGAGGTATTTGCCAGAGCCCACCACAAGGCGCGATGGTTTTTGCTGCACAGAACCCAGGTTGTTCTAACAGAGTACGGTGTTGGATAAGGGGTGCAATGCAGGCTATACCTGAACAGGTAACAAGACAGCCAGAGGGTAAATAGAAAGTCCAAAACAGAGCTAGTGGAAAACAGGTACAGCAAAGGTCAGAACCGGCCGGGAACAGATAGTCAAAATCGGTAAACAAGGGGTTAATGAGAGATAAGGCGAGGTCAGTTCCAATGAAGTCCAGAAGTCTAGAGCACAGGGAAACAAAAAAACCTGATAGGAAGAAGACAGATAAGTGGGATAGGCTCAGGAAATAAACAGAACCTCCCAGAAGCTAGATCAGTAGTCATGGCAATCTTAAAGACACAGACGCTTCCTAACGCTACCACTATATGGTCACTATATGGTGGTAATATTGGTCTTTATTTAGTGTTTTTTATTCAGTAACAGTATTGGGGGTATTATTCAGTCACTATGTGGTTATGGTGTGGCGGTATTATTCAGTAACAGTTTGGGGGTATTATGCAGTCACTGGTTATGGTGTGATGGTATTATTCAGTAACAGTATGGCAGTATAATTCAGTCACTATGTTGTTATGGTGTGGCGGTATTATTCAGTAACAGTTTTGGGGTATTATTCAGTCACTGGTTATGGTGTGGTGGTATTATACAGTAACTGTATGATGGTATAATTCAGTCACTATGTGGTTATGGTGTGGCGGTATTATTCAGTAACTGTATGGGGTTATTATTCAGTCACTATGTGGTTATGGTGTGGTGGTATTATTCAGTTACTATGTAGTTATCATATGGCGGTATTGTTCAGTAACAGTATGTGGGTATTATTAAGGCACTATGTGGTTATGGTGTGGCAGTATTATTCAGTCACTATGTGGTTATGTGGTGGTGGTATTATTCAGTAACAGTATGGGGTATTATTCAGTCACTATGTGGTTATGGTGTGGCAGTATTATTCAGTAACAGTATGGTGGTATTATTCAGTCACTATGTGATTATGGTTTGGGGTATTATTCAGTAACAGTATGGGGGTATTATTCAGTAACAGTATGGGGGTATTATTCATTAACCTTATGGGGGTATTATCCAGTCAGCATGTGGTTATGATGTGGTGGTATTATTCAGTAATAGCATATATATACATATATATATACCGTGTTTCCCCGATAGTAAGACACCCCCGATTGTAAGACGTATCGGGGGTTTCAGGGGGGTCGGCTAATATAAGCCGTACCCCGAAAGTAAGACATATGTCTTACTTTCGGGGAAACACAGGGGTATTGCCGCCTCCTGCCCACTTCCGCGCCGCCCCCCTCTCCATACGTCTCCATCAGCGGCAGGAGCACGCTGTTATACACAGCCTGGCTCCTGCTGCAACTGCCGGAATCGAAGCGCGCGCCGATTCCGGCAGTTTAACCCATTAAATGCCGCTGTCAATAGTGACAGCGGCATTTAATGTGTTTGACAGAGGGGGGATCTCCCTCTGTCACCCGATCGGCGCCCCCGCAAACAAATCGCGGGTCGCCGTCGGGTTTCCATGACAGCCGGGGGTCTAACAAAGACCCCCAGGTCTGCCTTCAGCATCTGCCTGTTAGGCGATGCCGGAGGCATGACCTAATAGGTTGCCTGTCAGTTTTACACTGACAGGAAATAATGCTTCGGTATACTAAGTATACCAAAGCATTATATATGCGATCGGCACATCGCATAGTGAAGTCCCCTGGTGGGACTAAAAAAAAAAATTTAAAACAGTTAAATAAAGTTTGTGAAAAAAAATAAATAAATAATTCGACAATTTTTTCCCAATATAAGACATACCCCGAAAGTAAGACATAGTGGGGCTTTTGGGGATAAAAAGAAAGTAAGACACTGTCTTACTTTCGGGGAAACACGGTATATATATATATATATATATATATATATATATATATATATTATATATATATATATATATACATATATATATATATATATACATATATATATATATATATATATATATATATACATATATATATATATATATATTGAAGAAAATCCCACAGCACTCCGTGTTAGTGAAAAAAATGGTGGTTTGTTAAGCCAGCACAAGCTGCAAAGTTTCCGTCCTGCTATAGGACCTTTATCAAGCATAGCAGGACGGAAACGTTGCAGCTTGTGCTGGCTTAATAAACCACCATTTTTTTCACTAACACGGAGTGCTGTGGGTTTTCCTTCAATATTAATCTATAACCCCTGGATCGGGATTACCTGCTTGCACCTGAGACCATCTTGGAATTGCATTTTGAGTGCTGCTGCTTTTCTATTTGTGTGTTGTATATATATATATATATATATATATATATATATATACATATATATATATATATATATATATATATATATATATTTATTTATCTATTTATTTATTTATTTATTTTTTGTGAGAGGGGGGACATATGCTTTGGGGCTTGCAACACTCCTAGACGCGGTAGAAATCAGCGATGCAGTTCTCTGCACACCACCTTCTGAATTTATTGCATTTTTAATACAATAATTCAAAATTTGGGGCCCCACTTTTATCTTTGCCCAGGTTCTAAAACCGTCCCGGCGACTCTGCAGCTGCCTCCCGGCCCGGTCGATTCCCTGTGCCGAAGCAGAAAAGGAGGGCCCAGTGGGGAGTGAAAACCAATGAACACTCACTCCCCGGGCCTCCAAGGCATTTTTCATAATTTGTGGGGACACTTGGGGGACATTATACTGTGTTGGTGGCATTAAATGGGGCATTATACGGTGTGTGGGGCATTATTCTGTGTGGGGGCATTATACTCTTTTATGGGACATTTTTTTTTTATGATGGGGTGGGGCGCCGAAAGAAAATTTTGCACAGGGCGCCATCTATCCTATGGCCGGCCCTGGCTGTAATTACCAGTCCTCAGCTTCGTGGTGGGATCTTCATGTTGTCAGCGGTTACACTTTGCAGGCAGGAGGAGAGCTGTTTGTAAGACTGCTCCTACCCATTCCTCTCTTCCTCCATCCTCCCTGCCTGTCTGCTATGTAATTAGATGGGGCTGAACACTTCAACGGTGTTCTCCTATACAGGCAGAGTGTATGGCCGGCTACATTATATGATGTCGCATGTGATGTATAAAGCAGGTGCCCGAAGCACACAAGTGCTGCCTGTGAAGGAGAACACCATGCATTAAATTAAACAGCTCCCGCTCCTGTCCCCAGCACTCCCTCAGCTTTATAATAAATTTTACAGCTATGGGCGGCCTCCCTGCCCCATGGTTCAGTACCTACATACACAGATGTATGCAGGACTGCAAAGGAGAGCAGCCTCCTACTCAGTGGAGTGGCCGGCCGCCTGGAAAATTCCTGGCAAAGTACATGGCCAATCCACCCCTGGCGACCAACATCAAAGGGGTTTGATCATTTAATTCTGAGATTCAGGTTTCCAGGAAAAGAGCCTTCACCTATATCTTTGATCAATCAATATATAGAAAGAATCGAAAATAGGAGCAGCACTGTGGTTCCACGCTTGGTAAGGCCGGTGCTAAGCTTCAAACCAAGGAGTGACCTCTTCTTGTGTAATGCACATCAAAAGAAGAGAAAGAGCGAACATCCAACATCCACTACAACGTTTCACCTTCCCAATGAAGGCATTTTCAAGCAATGTGTGTTTCAACATACAAGAGTATATATAGAGGGCAAAGCCCAGACAATCAGTGTTAAAAAAACATAATAAAACAATATACAGTTATATAAACATCATAATATATACAGTGAAGGAAATAAGTATTTGATCCCTTGCTGATTTTGTAAGTTTGCCCACTGTCAAAGACATGAGCAGTCTAGAATTTTTAGGCTAGGTTAATTTTACCAGTGAGAGATAGATTATATTTTAAAAAAAAAACAGAAAATCACATTGTCAAAATTATATATATTTATTTGCATTGTGCACAGAGAAATAAGTATTTGATCCCTTTGGCAAACAAGACTTAATACTTGCTGGCAAAACACTTGTTGGCAAGCACAGCAGTCAGACGTTTTTTGTAGTTGATGATGAGGTTTGCACACATGTTAGATGGAATTTTGGCCCACTCCTCTTTGCAGATCATCTGTAAATCATTAAGATTTCGAGGCTGTCGCTTGGCAACTCGGATCTTCAGCTCCCTCCATAAGTTTTCGATGGGATTAAGGTCTGGAGACTGGCTAGGCCACTCCATGATCTTAATGTGCTTCTTTTTTTGCCACTTCTTTGTTGCCTTGGCTGTATGTTTTGGGTCATTGTCGTGCTGGAAGACCCAGCCACGAGCCATTTTTAATGTCCTGGTGGAGGGAAGGAGGTTGTCACTCAGGATTTGACGGTACATGGCTCAATCCATTCTCCCATTGATGCGGTGAAGTAGTCCTGTGCCCTTAGCAGAGAAACACCCCCAAAAAATAATGTTTCCACCTCCATGCTTGACAGTGGTGACGGTGTTCTTTGGGTCATAGGCAGCATTTCTCTTCCTCCAAACACGGCAAGTTGAGTTAATGCCAAAGAGCTCAATTTTAGTCTCATCTGACCACAGCACCTTCTCCCAATCACTCTCAGAATCATCCAGATGTTCATTTGCAAACTTCAAACGGGCCTGTACATGTGCATTCTTGAGCAGGGGGACCTTGCGGGCACTGCAGGATTTTAATCCATTACGGCGTAATGTGTTACCAATGGTTTTCTTGGTGACTGTGGTCCCAGCTGCCTTGAGATCATTAACAAGTTCCCCCCGTGTAGTTTTCGGCTGAGCTCTCACCTTCCTCAGGATCAAGGATACCCCACGAGGTGAGATTTTGCATGGAGCCCCAGATCGATGTCGATTGACAGTCATTTTGTATGTCTTCCATTTTCTTACTATTGCACCAACAGTTGTCTCCTTCTCACCCAGCGTCTTACTTATGGTTTTGTAGCCCATTCCAGCCTTGTGCAGGTCTATGATCTTGTCCCTGACATCCTTAGAAAGCTCTTTGGTCTTGCCCATGTTGTAGAGGTTTGAGTCAGACTGATTAATTGAGTCTGTGGACAGGAGTCTTTTATACAGGTGACCATTTAAGACAGCTGTCTTTAATGCAGGCACCAAGTTGATTTGGAGCGTGTAACTGGGGTCTGGAGGAGGCTGAACTCTTAATGGTTGGTAGGGGATCAAATACTTATTTTTTTGTGCACAATGCAAATAAATATATATAATTTTGACTATGTGATTTTCTGTTTTTTTTTTTTTTTTATATAATCTATCTCTCACTGGTAAAATTAACCAACCTAAAAATTCTAGACTGTTCATGTCTTTGACAGTGGGCAAACTTACAAAATCAGCAAGGGATCAAATACTTATTTCCTTCACTGTAAAGTGACCAGTGAAGCAAATATCCATGGTGTAAATATGAGTTATAACATGATGCAAATAAAAACATAATCGATGCCAACGTCACTCTATATATTTATTCAGGGTACAGAATAATTGGCTTTCGATTCCTAGGCACGAGTCATATCTCCCATTACCCATAAGAAAATATCTCGTGTCAAGCATCCCCTACATCATCAAGTGGATATATCATCCACAAGAAGACCTTTAGCGGATACCATTCAAGGATCGAAATTAGCCTTCAAAGACATCAACGGCATTGGTATATACATGTATATTATTTTATTGTTTTCTAATTTGTGTAAAGTCCATACGCTACCTCCAGCCAGTATGGACGTGACCGACCCCAATGTGGATATATATAGAAGATCAGATATAGCTTAATCGTAAAGAGATCCCCCTCATTCATATAAAAAGTAGATTCCCATAGAAACAACGTTAGCATTGATTTGACATTATTGTATAATGTGTCGAGGTATCATTAAAACATCAAGTGTAGTTAAATTATATTTTTATTTATGAGTCTCACTTGAACATACTGATACATGTAGCAGAACACGTGTGTATATAAACAAGAGAATCAACAGTAACATATGAGTTCAGAGCTTCTTCATTCAGATCGTGAGAATCCAGTAACATTAGTATAATAGCCATCTAAAAAGAGAAAAAGGAGAATGTCACTATACAGTCACCTAGAAGACATCATGTTGCATCATGTTATAACTCGTATTTACACCATGAATATATTCTTCACTGGTCACTTTATATTTTATGATGTTTATGTAACTGTATATTGTTTTATTATGTTTTGATTTGTAACACTGATTGTCTGGGCTTTGCCCTCTATTTATACTCATGTATGTTGAAACACACATTGCTTGAAAATGCTTTCATTGAGAAGGTGAAACGTTGTAGTGGATGTTGGATGAATAAACCCAATTTTTTTCTTAGTGCTGCTTCGCTCTTTCTCTTCTTTTGATGTGCATTACACAAGGAGAGGTCAATCCTTGGTTTGAAGCTTAGCACCGGCCTTACCAGGCGTGGAACCACATGCTCCTATTTTAGATTCTTTCTATATACCATTTTGACCATGAGGTCGAGCACGTGAGTAACATGGAGTCCATAGAGACATTGAACATTTCATCCAACATCTTTTTTTCTATACCACTGACGATGTGAACAGGATTTTGGGAGGCTCTCTGGGAGATGCAGCTTTCTTGGGTGTCCCAGCAAAGGTGGATATCAAATGTGGTTTTGAATATGATTCCAGGAGGATCATCAGTTTAAAACTACATCTGTCACTATTGGGAGAATATTGTAGACACCAAATTATACCTCGAGAATTGAGATCACATCTTAAACCAAATTTATTCCCTAACAACGTTAACTTCTGTACTAGATTGAAAGGACTATCAAACAAATATGCCCTGGATGTTATTTTATTGAATATAGAATTTTTGCACATCGAGATTGAAAATTGTCAAAAAAGAAAGATGGAATCGGAAGAGAAATTGCGAACACTAATGGCTGATGATGATTTCATATCGTATGTGGAAAGATTTCACTCTATCCTTCATAAGTTTCAACAATAACAGGAAGAGATCAAGCGACATAAATGGTATCGTGGTAGGGATGATTATGCGAATGGAAGAGTCTATAGTTGGAAACAGGAGCAACAACAAACATCACAGAAGAAACTGCTACGGAGGGACTTACAAGCAAGGATGCCTAGAAATAAATCTGGACATTCAACCAACGATGATGATTTTTTTTAGGCGTCCCTCAAAAAAACCCAGGGGACAACAACATCGTACAAGGAGGAGAGGTAGACATTATAACCGATGGTTCAAAAACAAGAAGTATGAAGCATCCAAAATTGACATCGTAAACGGGGAAGAGGATGCCTACAAATGTAACTCAGTGGTAAATATCTCTACACATTGTTTGACATCTATGAAATTATCTGTGTTAAGTAAAGGCCTATCATTCTGTCCAGTTACAAATATAAATTGGTTACAATTGGATGTAGATTTAAATAATTTCTTTAGATCGGTACGCTTAAAAACGTGTTTTTTTTGGACAGAAGGATATAGTGAAATGTCAGGAATTGTATCTCAAAGAATGGGAATAATTTAATAAAAGTAATTTTCAGCCACCTACATGTATGCAGGTGGTTGAAACATTTATTCTGTCTGTACTAAAAGATGTTGAGGAGTTTAAAAATTAATGTTTAACCGGTTTAAAAATCCGAACACAACACAATTTAACCCTTGGAGAGAAAAGGGCCCTTGAAGACCGAACTATATATCTACAGGAGGTTTACAGACAACTTGGAGATGTAAATGTCTATAGGAAGATGTCTCTGGATCCCAGAAGGGACATAGAGAAATGCATGTGAATCCTAATAGACAGTGCCTTTGCTAATGATGTTATAGATGCTGATTTACATTCATTTCTTGTTCCAAAATTTCCTATTACAGCTATGTTGTAATGCCTACCTAAAGTACATAAAAATGTAACCTCACCCCCTGGTAGACCAATAGTCTCGGGCAGGGATTCCTTACTAAGTCCGATGGCAATTTTTCTAGATAAAGTCCTTAAGAGGTTTGCTACCTCAGCTAGGTCCTATATCAGAGACACCTCAGACTTTTTGTCCAAGTTCAGTGAAGTCTCTATTCCTACAGGGGCGATACTGGTCTCGTTTGACGTGACCAGTCTTTACACGTCAATTAACCATGAACGGGGCCTGAATAGTGTGAACAGGGCACTAGACCAGACTGACTTTTCATCGGAATGTAAAAGTTTCCTTAAGGGACTACTTGAAATTGTGTTAACATGCAATTACTTCCTATTTAATGACGAATTCTTTCTGCAGCTAAGAGGTACTGCCATGGGCTCGAATATGGCACCAACATATGCCAATATAGACATGGCAGACCTTGAGGAGATGTCAGTCTATGTATCCCTCCACTTCAGCTCTGTGCTGAAGTGGTGGAGATACATCAACGACATCTTCCTTATTTGGACCGGGGATACATTGGGTTTAGACAAACTTTTTGAAATCCTTTACAACATAGATCCTGATATTAAATTTACTAAAATGGTTTCGGACACAAACCTAACTTTTTGGGATACTATGGTCTATATACACAATGATAGGCTTAAGACTGGTTTACATATAAAACCAACTGACTGCAACACCTTGCTTAGTTTTGACAGTCATCACCCAAGTGGGATGATTAGATCCCTACCCTTTAGCCAGTTACTTAGGATGAAGAGGATAGTGGATGACCTTAGGGATCTAGATAACAGATTGAGTCAAATGACAAACAAATTTTTAAACAGGGTTACCCAAAACGGATCATTAAAGTACATCTAGACAGAGTACAACATTTGAAAAGAGAGGACTTGAGTCAGAATAAAGATAGAGTGGCCAAAGATAAAAGACTCCTAATGGTGTCCACTTTTAACAAAGGAAGTTCCAATGTTGCAGGAGTTATCAAAAAACACTGTCATTTTTGGGGAATTAATATGACAAAATTGCAGAATTTTGTTCTCCTCCTTTATTTTCTTACAGGAGATGTCGCAATTTAAGAGACAAACTGGTAAAAACAGATGTTGGGAATGTGAATAGTGGACAGTCTTGCAGGACACGCAAGGGATGTTTTCTTTGCCTTTCCTGCGACAACTGTCCTCTAATGATCAAGGGTGATATTTACACACATCCGAAGACACATAAGTCTTTTAATATCAATTCCTTTTATACTTGCAAGAGTGACTTTGTGATATACATACCACAGTGTCCATGTAACTTGATCAATGTGGGCGAAACGACGACGGAATGACGCTTAATATTAAATAACCACAAGTCCAGTATAGGGACTAAGAAAGTGGAGTTACCTGTAGCACAACATTTTGTGGAGGCTGGACATCAGATCCAGCAGCTTAAATTTACCATCAGTGATGGGGTTCCCCCACTAAAATGGGGAGGCAATAGGGAATTGATTTTAAAACAGCGTGAACTACATTGGATTATGAAACTTAACTCTTTACACCCATATGGCCTTAATGTGGACTATCCACTCAATGTGTATAGGTAGAACTAACAACATTAAATTCTCACTCTATTGTCCCCTCTATTATGTCATTGGATTTTTTAAAATCTAATATGTTGTATCTAGATCTATTCCCCTTGTCTGGGTTCTCCTGCTTGAATCCTGTTGACATTGTATAGAATTAGTTACTGGAATATTATGTGTGTTGGCCTTTGATTATTCTTCTAGGTGACTGTATAGTGAGATTCTTCTTTTTCTGTTTTTAGATGTCTATTATACTAATGTTACTGGATTCTCACGATCTGAATGAAGAAGCTCTGGATTCATATGTTACTGTTGATTCTCGTGTTTATATACACACATGTTCTGCTATATCTATCAGTATGTTCAAATGAGACTCATAAATAAAAATATCATTTAATTACACTTGATGTTTTAATGATACCTCAACACATTATACAAAAATGCCAAATTAATGCTAACGTGGTTTCTATGTGAATCTACTTGTTTATATGGATGAGGGGGATCTCTTTACAATTAAACTATATCTGATCTTCTATATATATCCACATTGGGGTCGGTGACATCCATACTGGCTGGAGGTAGGGTACGGACTTTACACAAATTAGAAAACAATAAAATAATACACATGTATATACCAATGCCGTTGATGTCTTTAAAGGCTAATTTCGATCCTTGAATGGTATCCGCTAAAGGTCTTCTTGTGGATGAAATATCCACTTGATGATGTAGGGGATGCTGACACGAAATATTCTCTTATGGGTAATGGGAGATATGACTTGTGCCTAGGAATCGAAAGCCAATTATTCTGTACCCTGAATAAATATATAGAGTGACGTTGTTCGCCTATTTTAGGCGGACGGACTGTTTTTACCCTTATTTGTGGTAATTTATAGATCATTGAAGGCTGAGCCTTATAGTACTTATATGCAAGGAGCCTCCCCAATAGATTGATGAAATCTACATTTAACTTACCAACATACTGGCATTCCCTCTTTGATACGCGGCTGGAGGTAGTTACATAGATAACTCTCGTGAGATATTCTTTGGCTTTGTTGTTCTATGTTGCGTTGGTGACGAATAATCACATGTTCACTTTGATCCAATTGGTGAGTTACCTGTGGGCATGCGCTGTTCGATGTTCAGAATGCTGATAGTTAGCAATGTGTGTTACATATGAGTCCTATTATTATGTTTCTTCTCTGTAGATCGGTGAGTGCCAGCTGTTTTCGTTTTTAACAAATTGCACTTGTATGTTTCATTTACAGTAAACACTGAATTTTATATGTTATTCATGCGGCATCAATTATGTTTTTATTTGCATCATGTTATAACTCGTATTTACATCATGGATATTTGCTTCACTGGTCACTTTATATTTTATAATGATTATATAACTGTATATTGTTTTATTATGTTTTGATTTGTAACACTGATTGTCTGGGCTTTGCCCTTTATATATAAGAAGGTGAAAGGTTGTAGTGGATGTTGGATGAATAAACCCAATTTTTTTTTTAATGCTGCTTCGCTCTTTCTCTTCTTTTGATATGATGAATCAGTAGATATTGACTAGATTGGGGATGCACCACTTTGTACCCCACAAACAAAAAATTATATAGAAAAAAAAAAAACAATACAAGCGAATTTACCAGTGTAAGTTTACACCAACAGACCAGGCCCAGCCCTAAATGGTTACTGTGAAAGTGATTAAATTATGTTTGAATAATTTAATTTTGTGTAGCTTCCATCTTGTATATCTGGCATCCATCTTGTAGCCTAAATAATCTATTTAGTGAATAAGAATTGGCTGTTGCTTTAAGACATTACATTAATGCTATTTCTACGCTATGCGCCTCCTTGGTTCTTATCTGAATCCGCTAGAAGAGACTTTATATTATGACCTTGTGGTTGAGAAGGCCCTTTCATTGCAGATGAGGGGGCTTAGTAAGATAAGAGTTCATTCTGGCCTGGGAATATGGACACTGCTTATGACAGGTGCAGAAATGGTGTTAAGTTTCATGGGACAGAACAGGGCAAGAGTTAACATTGTATTCTTGCTTGAAAAATGGTTTTGTTCAAATTGCAGGTGCAGCCTAACGTAAGCATCTCATGGAAACTATAATATTACCTTTAAAATGTATTCTATGTCTGTGATTGGCTCAATAGGAAATATTCTCATTGTATGCTATTGGCTGAATCAGAGTTATTGTCACATTGCCTCTGATTGGCTAACCTCAAGCCTATTCCCCTTTTCTAAAGTAATTATTGTTATTGTTTTCGGCAATTAACCTGAGAGGAGTATTTTTGGATATACAAAGCAGGTTCTCTGTGTTTCTTACTTCTCTCTGATATATCGCTATAACCTATGATTTGGATCTGGATAACTTTCCTGGGAGGGTATCGGTTGACATACCCATCTAAAACTTCAGTCTAATATATATTTTGGCCATGATTGTGACTGCAGTTACCATTCACTTCCTTATTGTCCCATGAAGTTCAGGGGAGGAGCATGACGATTTGCAGTAACAAGAAAGCCCCATCTAGCAGCTATTAGTGCGGACCTCTTACTTAGAATTGTCAGCACTATATAAACCCCCATCAATGTTACTCAGCACCAATGGTCTTGCTCCACTGCTCAGGGGTTAGAAATCTCTGACACAGTGTTTGAAACAGGGTACCACATATAAATTTGTTTCTATTGCAAGCAGGGTGGCTGCCAAACTATATATTAATTCAATTTGGGGGTATAAATCTGGTGTCTGAGTCTAAGGTCTGAATTATATCTGGGGTTCTGAATTAATATTTAGGGTCTACACCTAAAATGCAAATTAATTTTAGGGGTCTGAGTCTCAGGTCTGAATAAATTCTCGGTGTCACTATCTACAGAGGGCACTGTGGCACTATCTACAAAGGGCACTGTGGCATTATCTACAGAGGGCACCGTGGCATTATCTAGGGGGGTGTGACACTATCTACAGAGGGCACTGTGGCATTATCTACCAAGGGCACTGTCGCATTATCTACAGAGGGCACTGTGGCAGTATTTAAAAGGGGCTGCCCAATCTTGACATTCTTGTGTCTGCCAAACACTGCCAACTGAGCTGCCAGACTGCTTTTAGCGACACTTAAACTGGAAAACTGGATTGTTAAATTAAGCCTGTGGAGTAAACTCACAAATTTCCGGTAAGTTTAAACCTAGCGGTATTCTTATAGTGATGTAGTATTGTTATAGAAATGTAGTATTATAGTAAAGTAGTATTGTTATAGTAATGTCGTATTATTATAGGAATGTAGTATTGTTATAGTAATGTAGTAGTATTATAGTAATGTAGTATTATTATAGTAGTGTAGTATTATTATAGTAATGTAGTATTATAGTAATGTAGTATTGTTATAGTAATGTAGTATTATTATAGTAGTGTAGTATTATTATAGTAAAGTAGTATTATTGTAATGTAGTCTTAAAGTAATGTAGTATTGTTATAGTAATGTAGTATTATTATAGTAATGTAGTATTATTATAGGGATGTAGTATTGTTATACGAATGTAGTATTATTATAGTAATGTAGTATTATTTTAGAAATGTGGTATTATTTTAGTAATTTAGTATTGTTATAGTAATGTAGTATTATTATAGTAATGTAGTATTGTTATAGTAATGTAGTATTATAGTAATGTAGTATTGTTATAGTAGTGTCATATTATTATAGGAATGTAGTATTGTTATAGTAATGTAGTATTATTAGAGTAATGTAGTATTGTTATAGTAATGTAGTATTATTATAGTAGTGTAGTATTATTATAATAATGTTGTATTATTATAGTAATGTAGTATTATAGTAATGTAGTATTATTATAGTGATGTAGCATTGTTATAGTAATGTAGCATTATTATAGTAATGTAGTATTGTTATAGTAGTGTAGTATTATTATAGTAATGTAGTATTGTTATAGTAATGTAGTATTGTTATAGTAGTGTAATATTATTATAGTAATGTAGTATTGTTATAGTAATGTAGTATTGTAGTAATGTAGTAGTGTTATAGTAATGTCGTATTATTATAGGAATGTAGTATTGTTATAGTAATGTAGTATTATTATAGTAATGTAGTATTGTTATAGTAATGTAGTATTATTATAGTAGTGTAGTATTATTATAATAATGTAGTATTATTATAGTAATGTACATTATAGTAATGTAGAATTCACTGTTTATTTTAAATTTCTTGTTTGTTTTCCCTAGAATATATTTGATTTCTTACTGGTTCAGATCTATAGGGATATAGAATGTTTTCAGGTAGCGATGTTGCTATATTTGATTCATAAACTATATCTGCATGTGTTAACCCCTTAGTGACCAGCAATACGCCTTTTCACGTTCGTCACTAAGGGTCTTTAGGCTAAGGCGACGCCTTTTCACGTGATCGCTTTAGTCTAAAGTAGCGCCGAAGCGAAAGATCAGAGCTCCGTTCTCTCAGCTACCAGAGGTAGCTGAGTGTTCGGAGCAACGACCAGAGACCATCACGAGTGGTCTCTGGTCACGTGATCGCCGTGAATCGTTATTTCACGGCGTTCACGGTAAAGCGGCAGATCGTTACCATTAGTGTCCCCCCTCCCACGTCCGATCCCCCCCATCCGATTCCCCCCCTCGTCCGATCCCCCTCAAAATGGCGCACGCATGCGCAGTGCATAGCTTACCTGTGTCGGCAGCTGGCACACCAACAATCAGGGACCGTTGTGACTGGTCCCTGATTAGGTGATCTCTATGATAAAACCTATCACAGAGATCACTGACAGTTATTTTCATAACACAGCCAGGACATGGACTGTGTTTCTCTCTCCTCCCATTGTAGTTGTTCTGAGAGGAGAGAGAGATCAGTCTGCGTCCTGAGCTGTCAAAAAAAAAAGTGAAAAAAAAAATACAAATTTGTGTCGTTTTTAGGTCTTCTTTAGGGTTAGGACTTATAGGGCATATATATATATATATATATATATATATATATATATATATACACACATACATATCTATAAATATAATGTCTCAGCGAATGTACAGCGCGGAGCAAGCCTATGGCTTGCTATGTTCCGACAGTTCTGAAAGCGAAACAGACACCACTTCAGAATTTGTTCCCGACAGTGACGATTCTAATTCTACCACTGAACCCCACAGTCCTATGGTGGTAGATACAGCAGTCGCTGTAGAGGTGTCAAGTGCAGCGCCGAGTGTTGCAGTCCCTCCTGTGATGTGGGATCCTGCACTATCATTTTCCCCCCAAGTACCCCAATTTGAAGCGACTCCAGTAATTAGTGTTGACATCCAAAATTTTACCCCCTATAATTTTTTTCATTTATTTGTATGCGATACTGTAAAGGATCTGCCAGACACAGCTTCTGTGTCGACACTCGTGGTTAATCAGTCTGCACCTGCTCCTAAGTCTGATAGAGTGACTCGATCACCTACCACTCGGGCTGGGAGGCTGAGAAGTGGGAGAGCCTATCACAGCCTGGCCAGACGGAGCTAGCTCCCGCCCTCTGTCTATTTATACCTTCATTTCCTGCTCCTCCTTTGCCTGTGATTCTGCCTGTTTCCTGGCTCTGCTGCTGCTTGTACTATTGACCTCTGCTTCATATTGACCCTGGCTTTACTGACTACTCTCCTGCTCTGCGTTTGGTACCTCGTACACTCCTGGTTTGACTCGGCTTGTTCACTACTCTTGTTGCTCACAGTGTTTCCGTGGGCAACTGCCCCATTTCCCTTAGCTTCTGTGTACACTTGTCTGTTTGTCTGTTGTGCACATATTGAGCGTAGGGACCGTCGCCCAGTTGTACGCCGTCGACTAGGATGGGCCGTGCAAGTAGGCAGGGACTGAGTGGCGGGTAGATTAGGGCTCACCTGTCTGTCTCCCTACCCCGTCATTACAGATACGGTCCTAGACTTGATAGTCCAGCAGACTAATCTGTATGCTAGGCAGTTTTTTCTGCAAAAGCCTGCATCTATTTATTCAAGAATGTGGAGCCCCACAAGTGTCCCAGAAATAAAATAAAAATTAGGCATTACCCTCAATATTGGTTTGGTTAAAAAAACATCTGTCCGGTCCTACTGGACTTCTAGTGCTGTCCACGCTACCCCTGTATTTGCAGTAGTGATGTCCAGAAACCGCTATGAGGCCCTAATGCGATTCATGCATTTTATCGACAATTCCCAAGTCCCCCCAAGAAGTGACCCAGCCTATGATCGGCTTAATAAATTAAGGCCATTAATCACCCTTCTAAATGATTTCTTTTTAAAGTTGTATACCCCAGATAAAAATTTGTCTGTAGATGAATCGTTCATGAGCTTCAAAGGCCATCTTTCCTTTCGTCAATTCATCCCTTCCAAGCGAGCCAGATATGGGGTGAAATTGTACAAAGTGTGCGAGAGCACAACGGGTTACACCTGCGGTTTCAAAATATATGAAGGCAGGGACCGCCAAATTCATACCCCAGGCTGCCCAGAAACTATTGTCACCTCTGGCAAAATAGTGTGGAACCTAATGGAGCCATTTCTGCACAAGGGGTACCACGTCTATACAGACAACTTTTATATTGGTGTTCCCCTTTATTAAGCCCTCCATGCTGCAAATACAGGGGCCTGTGGGACAGTACGAAAGAACAGAGTGGGATTCCCACAACAGTTGGTGTCCAGGCGTTTGGGAAAAGGAACATCCAAGGCCCTTGCAAGTGAGAAATTACTTGCAGTGAAGTGGACCGACAGGAAGGATGTCTACATGCTGTCCACAGTACACACGGACACCACTGTGGCAATTACGGAGAGGGGGCTACCACTGCAAAGCAGAAACCTGTCTGTGTAACAGACTACAACAAATTTATGGGGGGTGTAGACCTTTCCGACCAGGTGCTTCAGCCTTACCTAGTGAAGCGCAAAAATAAGGCCTGGTACAAAAAGGTATCAATCTACCTCATCCAGGTTGCTACCTATAACAGTTTTGTTATTTTCAAAAAAGCCCAAGGAACGCTCACTTTTCTTCAATTTCAGGAGAAGATCATTGAGCATCTCCTTTTTGAGTCCACTATACCTGCACAATCCTGCGAATCTGAGGATGTGCGCAGGCTTTCAGAGCGCCACTTTTTACACCTTGTTCCTTCCACTGAGACCCAAAAATATCCCCAAAGAAGGTGTCGGGTATGTAGCAAGCATGGCAGGAGGAGGGATACCCGCTTTTATTGCACCATGTGTCCATCAAAACCACCCCTTTGTAACTACCCCTGTTTCGAAACCTTTCACACGGTTTCAAATTACTAGCATTTAACACCAAAAAAAAAAAAAAATGTGTGGGGGGTCTTTTTAGGGAGTCAATTTCTTTATTATTTCTTTTTAGTTTGTGGGCTTTCCAAGTACGGATTATTTCTTGTGGGAGAGGTTGTAGAGCACATTTTTTTCAGACCGTGAAACTAATTTTACCCCTTATGATTTTTTTAATTTATTTGTTGGTGATCAAGTGCTGGAATTAATTGTCCAGTACAAAATCCCACATCCACAATTTTTTTATTTTGACTGTTCTTATGACTATGTCCTGCCACATACAGCTGTTACATTCCTAATTCTGTACCGTGATATGGGCATGATATTTTTTTTTTGGAGGATCTCTAATAATCGAGCTGTTCCTTATCAATACACCATGGGCTTTGTTACAGTTCTTCTGGAAACACTGACATCATTTTGGGGATTAGTGATCCTTTACTGTTCCTATAGATGGTTTTGGACACTGCCCCTCTATATATTCTGTAGGTGATTGGTTGTTTTGTGCACATAGCGGTTTCTACCTTGCCGGGCAGGGGCCTGTTATGGTGTACCGCGTCACTTTGCACATTCGTCCCTCATAAGGATTGATGGAGCTAAAGAGACGTTGTACAACCAGTCACTGAAAAAAAAAAAAACCTTGTCATGGCAGCCCTGCAGGTGTTCTTCTATCTAGTGAACAGACTCAAGTTTGCAACATAGTTGGATACATTTTCCTCCATTTGTGTGAAGATATTGCCCGTCACTCCAGTACAGTTTATTTTTTCCTCTCTGACTGATTTTATATTACGACAGAATTCTGTCCACAATGACATCATAATGGCACAGATGCGGGACAATTGCTTCTTCAGCAAGGCATAGTCATAAGTACAGGCAAATACGTCTATAGCAACATGTATCCGTTATGAATACACGGCTTCACTTCTCTTCTGTTTACCGCACAAATTTATTAATGTGGCATATTTCTAACAAAATAACCTTCTACCACGTCTCCTCTATTTTATCTGGAAACGTAATAAGAGTTTGAAGAAAACATTATATACCCATAGTGTCTGAAATAATACCCATTATTTCCTCCTTTAAAAATGTTTTGGTCTGCATGCTCACTACACTACTAGATGAATACCTTTAGGGGTTTCGTTTTTAAAATGGGGTCATTTCTGCGTGTTTTTTTTTTTTTTGTTCAGGCAGCTCAATGCATGATATGGGGCCTAGCATTTATTCAATTGTGCCCTGAAAGCCAAAGGGTGCTCCCTCTCTTTTTGGCCCAGCCACACGTCTAATAAGCAGATTGGGGCAACAATGGGAGTATTTTTGAAAACAGGAGAAACCGGGTGATAGATTGTGACGTGTGTTTCTTCATTCTCATGGTCGCTATACAAAGAAATCGGTCTTCAAACTGACACTTTTATGAAAAAAGTGAATTTTTTTTTTTTCACTTGCTATGTATTAAATTTAGCAAAAAACTGTGGGGTCAAAATACTTACTATACCGCTAGATAAATACCTTAAGGGGTCTAGTTTTCTAAATGGGGTCATTTATGGGGAGTTTCTATCGTTCTCGCAGCTCAAAACCTCTCCAAATGTTCAGTGGGGCCTAAAACATTTTCAAGCAAAATATGAGTCCTGAAAGTCTCCGAATGCTCCCTTCGTTTTGGGCCCTGCCGTGTGTCCAGGCAAAGCATTAGGGCCACAATGTGGGTGTTTTTGAAAGCAGGAGAAACAGCGTGATAGATTTTGTGGTGTGTCTCTTCATTTTCATGTTCGCTTTACAAAGAAATCGGTCTTCAAACTGACACTTTTATGAAAAAACTGCATTTTTTTTTTTTTCACCTGCTATGTATTCAATTTAGCAAAAAACTGTGGGGTTAAAATACTTACTATACCCCTAGATAAATACCTTAAGGGTTCTAATTTTCTAAATGCGGTCGTTTATGGGGAGTTTCTATCGTTCTGGTAGTTCAAAACCTCTCCAAATGTGCAGTGGGGCCTAAAACATTTTCAAGCAAAATATGAGTCCTGAAAGCCTCCGGGTGCTCCCTCCCTTTCGGGCCCTGCAGTGTGTCCAGGCAACGCATTAGGGTCACAATGGGGGCATTTTTGAAAACAGGAGAAACAGGGTGATAGATTTTGGGTTGTGTTTCTTCATTCTCATGGTCGCTTTACAAAGAAATCGGTCTTTA
Source organism: Rhinoderma darwinii (assembly GCF_050947455.1). Taxonomy (NCBI): domain Eukaryota; kingdom Metazoa; phylum Chordata; class Amphibia; order Anura; family Rhinodermatidae; genus Rhinoderma; species Rhinoderma darwinii. Next base: position 281,264,246 of record NC_134687.1, on the reverse strand, counting down.
AAGTGATACTTTTATATAAAAAGTGATTTATTTATTTTTTATTTCACCTGCTATGCATTAAATTTAGCAAAACACTGTGGGGTCAAAATAATTACTACACCCCTAGATAAATACCTTAAGGGGTCTAGTTTTCTAAATGGAGTCATTTATGGGGAGTTCTATCGTTCTGCTAGTTCAAAACCTCTCCAAATGTACAGTGGGGCCTAAAACATTTTCAAGCAAAATATGAGTCCTGAAAGCCTCCGGGTGCTCCCTCCCTTTCGGGCCCTGCAGTGTGTCCAGGCAACGCATTAGGGTCACAATGGGGGCATTTTTGAAAACAGGAGAAACAGGGTGATAGATTTTGGGTTGTGTTTCTTCATTCTCATGGTCGCTTTACAAAGAAATCGGTCTTTAAAGTGATACTTTTATATAAAAAGTGATTTATTTATTTTTTATTTCACCTGCTATGCATTAAATTTAGCAAAAAGCTGTGGGGTCAAAATACTCACTACACCCCTAGATAAATACCTTAAGGGGTCCAGTTTTCTAAATGGGGTCGTTTATGGGGAGTTTCTATCGTTCTGGTAGTTCAAAACCTCTCCAAATGTACAATGGGGCCTAAAACATTTTCAACCAAAATATGAGTCCTGAAAGTCTCCGGGTGCTCCCTACCTTTCGGGCCCTGCCGTGTGTCCAGGCAACGCATTAGGGTCACAATGGGGGCATTTTTGAAAACAGGAGAAACAGGGTGATAGATTTTGGAGTGTGTTGTCTAAGTCTGTCTAAGTGTCATACTGTCAAAGTGTCCTGGCATTTATACATGGCAGTTGCACAGGGTCAGTGACAGGTAAGCTGCATTACCAAACCAGACAAACTAGCCCACGCTCTCAATATTAGATTTCTAACTATCTGTAAACAAACATGTTTGCCACCGCTCTCATCATTATAGCTGCTCTTGGTTTTCAATCCTATCGCCCATTTAAGACTTGCCCAAAAACAGTCTACATCAGTCCCTCTCTCCTTGCCTCGCCCATGTACAGCTCCCATTCACTATTCACTTTCCTCAGTCAACTTAACCCATCTCATCCCACTGCCCAACATAAAAAACGCTCTCATAAATCACAGAACCATCTGCTGTCTCTCTCCATTCTCCTGCTATTAGCTGCAGGGGACATCTCTCCCAACCCTGGCCCTCCCTTTTCTTCTGCCAAGCTCAACCACTTACCTGCCACACATAGAAACCCTGCAAATCTTCTTGCCATTCCTTGTATGTCTTCTCCTGTCTCTTTTAACTGTGCTCTCTGGAACTCTCGCTCCGTGTGCAACAAACTCACCTTTATTCATGACTTATTCCTTTCTAACTCTCTCAACCTTCTGGCTCTTACAGAAACATGGCTACACCTGTCTGACACTGCTTCCCCTGCTGCTCTATCTTATGGTGGTCTCCAGTTCTCTCATGCCCCCAGACCTGAGAACAGGCAGGGTGGAGGAGTAGGTATACTTCTTTCCCCACACTGCACTTTCCAGGTCATTCCCCCGGTCCCCTCACTCACATTTCCCTCTTTTGAAGTCCACACCCTCAGACTCTTTCACCCTTTTCCCCTCCGAGTGGCAGTTGTCTACCGCCCACCGGGCTCACCCCGCCAATTCCTGGATCATTTTGCTGCCTGGCTTCCACAATTTCTATCCTCTGAAACACCCACTCTCATCATGGGTGACTTCAACATCCCCATTGATAACCCAATCTCCTCATCTGCCTCCCAGTTTCTATCTTTAACCTCGTCCCTCGGTCTGTCACAACTTACTAACTCTCCTACACATGAGGAGGGGCATTCACTTGACCTGGTCTTCTTCCGGCTCTGCTCAGTTTCTGACTTTATTAACTCTCCTCTCCCGCTTTCTGACCACAATCTTCTCTGCTTTACTATCAAATATTCTCTGCCTCCTCAGGTCATCCCTACGTATCAGACATACAGAAATCTACATGCCATTAACACTGTGAAACTCATAGACAGTCTACAGTCCTCATTGTCCCCTATCTCTTCCCTCTCCTGTCCCAATCTGGCTGCCAAACTTTATAATAACACTCTCAAAAATGCATTGGATGAAGCAGCCCCCCCTACACTCCGAACCACCCGACAAAGACGACGACAACCCTGGCACACGCCTCAATCCCGCTTTCTTCACCGGTGCTTGAGATGTGCCGAACGACTGTGGAGAAAATCGCATTTGGATGCAGATTTCCTCCATTACAAATTTATGCTCAAAACTTACAACTCTGCCCTTCACCGCGCCAAACAAGTCTACTTCACTTCTCTCATCTCCACACTATCTAATAATCCAAAACGCCTCTTTGATACTTTTCACTCCCTCCTTAGTCCTAAAGTGCAGACGCCAATCACAGATCTCAGTGCTGAAGACCTGGCCAATTATTTTAAAGTTAAAATTGACAACATCCGGCATGATATTATCTCCCAGTCCCCTAGTAACATCGATCCCCTTCCCCCCCGCACTCCCTCTTCTTCACTCTCAGCATTTGACCCAATAACTGAAGAAGAAGTCTCGAGGCTCCTCTCTTCTTCTCGTCCTACTACCTGCCCTAGTGATCCTGTCCCCTCACACCTCCTCCAGTCCCTCTCCCCAGCTGTCACTAGTCACCTCACTAAAATATTTAACCTCTCTCTTTCCTCTGGTATCTTTCCCTCCGCTTTTAAACATGCCATTATAAACCCATTATTGAAAAAACCAACACTTGACCCATCCAGCGCTGCCAACTACCGACCAGTCTCTAATCTGCCCTTCATCTCTAAACTCCTGGAACGCTTGGTCTACTCTCGCCTTATCCGCTATCTCTCTGCTAACTCCATTCTTGACCCCTTACAATCTGGTTTCCGCACTCTACACTCCACAGAAACTGCCCTTACTAAAGTCTCAAATGATCTCTTGGCGGCTAAATCGGACGGTAAATCCTCTCTCCTGATTCTTTTGGATCTCTCTGCAGCCTTTGACACTGTAGACCACAAACTCCTACTTAACATGCTCCACTCTATTGGCCTCAAGGACGCGGCTCTCTCTTGGTTTTCCTCCTATCTCTCTGACCGCTCATTCAGTGTGTCATTTGCTGGTTCTACCTCTTCTCCTCTTCCCCTTGATATCGGGGTTCCTCAGGGATCAGTCCTAGGTCCGCTCCTCTTTTCTCTCTACACAGCTCCTATTGGACAAACCATCAGCAGATTTGGCTTCCAGTACCATCTCTACGCTGATGACACCCAATTATATACCTCTTCCCGTGACATCACCCCTGCTCTAATACAGAACACCAGTGATTGTCTGTCCGCTGTCTCTAACATCATGTCCTCTCTCTATCTGAAACTGAATCTTTCTAAAACTGAGCTCCTTGTGTTCCCACCATCTACTAACCTCCCTAAACCTGATGTCTCCATCTCTGTGTGTGGCACTATCATCACTCCTAAGCAGCACGCCCGCTGTCTCGGGGTTATTTTTGACTCAGATCTTTCCTTTACTCCTCACATACAATCACTTTCACGCTCCTGTCATTTTCACCTCAAAAACATCTTCAGAATCCGCTCTTTTCTTACGGAGGAAACTGCCAAAACTCTCATTGTTGCTCTGATTCACTCTCGTCTTGACTACTGTAACTCATTACTAGTCGGTCTTCCACTCACTAAACTCTCCCCTCTCCAATCTATCCTCAATGCAGCAGCCAGGCTCATCTTTATGACCAACCGCTACACCAACGCCTCTAATCTGTGCCAGTCACTGCACTGGTTGCCCATCCCCTTCCGAATAAAATTCAAACTTATTACTCTCACCCACAAAGCTCTCCACAGTGCTGCACCTCCTTACATCTCCTCCCTCATCTCTGTCTACCACCCTACTCGGGCTCTACGTTCTGCCAACGACCTTAGATTAAAATCCTCCATAATCCGAACCTCCCACTACCGTCTCCAGGATTTCTCTCGTGCTGCACCCGTCCTCTGGAATGTGCTACCCCAGACAATCAGATTAATTCCCATTATCCACAGTTTTAAACGTGCCCTGAAAACACATCTATTTAGACAGGCCTATAACATTCCCTAATCTGACTCCTTTCCATGGCCCTCCATTTAGATTAGTCATCAGAATAAGATTCCCTCACACTCCTTCTCTTCATGTCCGTCATACACGGATAGTGGCTGGTGACCGGCTCATGCAGCTTTATGTTACCACCGCATGTGTATAAAAATGGCCGGACCATTGTACAGAACAAACACTGTTACACTTTGTGTCTCCCTTATGTCCTCATAGATTGTAAGCTCTTGCGAGCAGGGTCCTCACTCCCCAGGTTTGAATTGTAAATGAACTTTGTCACTATGTAATGTCTGATATTGTCTGTACAATGTTCCCTCTAAATTGTAAAGTGCTGCGTAATATGTTGGCGCTATATAAATAAAGATTATTATTATTATTATTATTATTATGGTCGCTTTACAAAGAAATCGGTCTTCAAAGTGATACTTTTATGAAAAAAGTGAAATAATATTTTTTTACGCCTGCATTGCATGAATTATTACAAAAAAAACTGTGGGATCAAAATACTTACAACACCCCTTAATAAATACCTTAAGGGGTGTAGTTTTCAAAATGGGGTCACTATTGGGAGTTTCCACCATTCTGACACCTATCAGCCTCTGAAAACCTGGCTTGGTGCAGGAAAACAAAATGTACTTCAAAATTTATAAAATTATTACTAAATTTGTAAGTCTTCCAAATTGCTCAAAATGTTTTTATTTTTTTTCAAAAGTGCTGCCAAAATAGAGTAAAGAGATGGAAATATATATTTAATAAAAAAAAATGTGTACAGTATGTATGTACATATGTGACATATTGCAGTTAAAAATAGGGAAAAAATATAATTTTTACAAAATTTCTTCAAATATTCTATTTTTTAATTAATTTCCGCAAATCGTATCAGTCTACTTTTACCACTAAAATAAAGTACAACATGTAACGGAAAAACAATGTCAGAGTTACTTGGATATTCAAAACTTTCGCAGAGTTATTCTCTGATAAAGTCAGACATACCAGATTTAAGAAATCTGGCTTGGTCATTAAGGTCCAAACACGCCCGGTCATTAAGGGGTTAATAGACAATGCAGATTATAATAATGTTTATTCCTAGTGCTATTGCATTTACATTGCCACTAACAACTCAGTAACTTGGTAATTAAACGAGGTATATACTCAAGATATGCAATTGTTTCTCTGGTCCGGATATAGTTATGATGTCTAGTTTTTAATTTTTTGTACTTTTTATGTTATATATAAGGTTTTGTTGTTTTTTGATAATTTTTGATGTTTATTTTATTATTTTTTTATTATTATTTTTATTTATTATTTTGTTATAGTTCTACTATTATCCGGACTTGAGTTGAACCTGTATAGGCTCTATTATCAACGGGGGTTGAGTTACCCCGTTAGTATGTTTGTTTTAACCTTGTCCGTGCAATCAGGACACGTTCCCTGTATACTGCATCCAGACTTGGAGCTGAACACCTGTCTTTTCACACCAGTCCTAAATGGCTGTTCTAATTAGTGTCCTAAATAGCTGTGCTATGTTTGTGTGTTATCAAACGTACATTTGCTAGTTCAGCTACCAGATAGTAAGCCCTGTCAAGGGCTGATGCCTCGTACTAGTCACTATGTTGTATGCCCTACGCGTTTCATTACTGTCAATAATATCTGCCGTAATTCATCATATGATATCTCTTATGCATTGTACACTTTAGAAAATCTAAATCTGCAGGCCCCTGAAGAATTACGGAAGATATTATTGATAGTAGAACTATAACAAAATAATAAATAAAAATAATAATAAAAAATAATAAAATAAACATCAAAAATTATCAAAAAACAACAAAAACCTTATATATAACATAAAAAATAAAAAAAATAAAAAACTAGACATCATAACTATATCCGGACCAGAGAAACAATAGGCATATCTTGAGTATATACCTCGTTTAAAGGGAATGTGTCGCTAGAAAATGTTTTTATTTTTTTTTAGTTAAACAGTTAGTATATAAATGATTACACAGTGTTCTAATTTTTAAAAAAAAAATTCTCCAGTCAGGAAATATTATAAATTAGATTCTAATTTATAACATTTCCATGTGCTGGTCACTAGAGGGAGCAATTCCCAAAATTGCAGAATTGGCATGTGGTAAAGCAACCTCATTGCTTTATGCTGCAAAATTGGAGAAGACACACTCGCTCTAGTGTGCTCAAACAATCCCCCCTCCATTATCCTGGCTAGTGCCAGGAGAAAGGAGGGGGTTGAATGTTGAAACCTCCTACACTGTGTGCCGCCATTTTTTGAGCGAATGCACAGTGTAGGAGGATTAGATAGTGGTAATCACACAGTATAACACGAACATACACACACATCACATACACAAACATAACTTACCTGCTCCTGCCGCCTCTGCCTCCGCTCCCTGTCCTTGCTTCTGAACATATGAACGGAAGCCGCGACCAGAAGTAGTCATCTTACTGTCCGGCCGCGGCTTCCGGTCCACATGAATATGGCGCCGGATGTCGCTCTGCCGAAGACCTTCCTTTTGGACTGTGTGGGAGCGGCGCATGCGCCGTTCCCACACAGACGGCGTACACTATAGTGAATGGAACGGCTCCCGTTCGCATTCTCTATGGGGATGTATGTGTTGTATTCCATCTCTGTATGTGTCGTTAATCGACACATACAGAGATGAAAAAAAAAATGTCAGCCCCCATAGTGAAGTAAAGAAAGAAAAAAGAAAAAAGTACAACACAAAAACACAAATAAATAAAATTTATTTTAATGACATAATAAAAGCAACAACATATAAAAAAATTTTTTTTCGTGACACCTTCCCTTTAATTACCAAGTTACTGAGTTCTTAGTGGCAATGTAAGTGCAATAGCACTAGGAATAAACATTATCATAATCTGCATTGTCTATTAACACATGCAGATATAATTTATGAATCAAATATAGCAACAGTATTATAGTAATGTAGTATTGTTATAGTAATGTAGTATTATTATAGTAATGTAGTATTGTTATAGTAATGTAGTATTATTATAGTGATGTAGTATTATTATAGTAATGTAGTATTGTTATAGTAATGTGGCATTATTATAGTAATGTAGTATTGTTATAGTAATGTAGTATTATTATTATAGTAATGTAGTATTGTTATAGTAATGTAGTATTATTATTATAGTAATGTAGTATTGTTATAGTCGTATAGTAGTGTAGTATTATTATAGTAATGTAGTATTATTATAGTAGTGTAGCATTATTATAGTAATGTAGTATTATTATAGTAATCTAGTATTATTATAGTAATGTAGTATTGTTATAGTAATGTAGTGTTATAGTAATGTAGTATTATAGTGATGTAGTATTATTATAGTAATGTAGTATTATTATAGTAATGTAGCATTATTATAGTAATGTAGTATTGTTATAGTAATGTAGTGTTATAGTAATATAGTATTATTATAGAAATGTAGTATTATTATAGTGATGTAGTATTGTTATTTTGTATTGTATCAAATTTGAATGTAATGCGGCCCTTCAGCTTCAAATTTTTCTGTGCGGCCCATTTACCCGACCGAGTTTGAGACCCCTGGTACAGACAGTGCAGCAGGGTGTGAGTGGTTTATGGCAGCTGCAATATATGGAAGTCAAAAATCAGAGGGAAGCGCTCATATTAGCGCCATGGCTCCTTCAAAACAGCTGATCAGCGTGGTGCCATTTTGCCTAGGCAAAAATTGTAATCTTACACATTTTAAATAATTGTTGTCAGCAGCCTACTTATTTTAATGCATTGTCGCCTTATTTTCTTTAGGCCCCATGCACACGAACGTGCTTTTGCGGCCACAATTCCCCCAAAAATCCACGGGAGATTGTGGCCCCATTCATTCCCATGGGGCCATGCACACGACCGTGGTTTTCACGGTCCCTGCATGGCCCGGGAGCCTGGACCGCAGAAAGAACGGACATGCCATATTATGGCCGTGTTCTGTGGTCCAGGCTCATTGAAAATAATGGCCGCGGCCATGTGCATGGCCCACGATTTGCGGGCGGCTGACAGTCTGCTGCCGGCCGACCTAAAACTCACGGTCGTGCACATGGTACAGTCGTGTGCATGAGGTCTTATACTGTTGGATATGAAATTGAAGAGTGCTACACAGATCATACTATTTTTGTAAAACTCAAAAACATAAAACATGGAGGGGTCATACTATCACAGAATTCTGTGCTCCAAAGCTGGGAGTCTGTAGGACATCATGAGCTTACTTAGGGTATGTTCACACGCAGTGTTTTCAGACGTAATTCTGGCGTTTTATGCCTCTAATTACGCCTGAAAAAATGCCTCTAATACGCCTACAAACATCTGCCCATTGCGTGCAATGGGTTTTACGGTGTTCTCTTCCCACGAGGTGTAATTTTACGCGTTGCTGTCAAAATACGGCGCGTAAAAAGACGCCCGCGAAAAAGAAGTGCATGTCATTTCTTGGGAAGTTTTTGGAGCCGTTTTTCATTGACTCCATTGAAAACCAGCTCCAATAACGGCCGTAAAATACACCGCGAAAAACGAGAGTTGCTACAAAAACATCTGAAAATCAGGAGCTGTTTTCGCCTGAAAACAGCTCCATATTTTCAGAAGTTTTTTTGCCACTGCGTGTGAGCATACCCTTACAGTGCTCATTTCAGCTGAAATTCTAAAAGATGGCTTGAAACTGAGCTCCATGGGTAGCCACATTATCTCATAGAGCCAAAACACACTGCAGATAGCCCTTGTGAATTATTTCATAGTGCAAATGTACTTAGAAGGAAAAAAAAGTATCTTTCCTTATAAATGAATTCAATACTCAGTGAAAAAGATAATGTTTCCTCAAAGGACAGGGGCACATCCATGAACTCTTTATTCTCTTTGTTGCTTTTGCTGTATTTTTGGGGAGGTCAGCAGGTATAGGTGGATCAATCTATTTACTTCAACTCCAAAGTGAATGCTGATAAAAAAGAGAAGACGTGCAGTACTAATCCGGTTAACACTTCTATGGCACAGTTGGTGCATTGAGAAAACCTTGGAATTGCATTTACTTGTAAAGAAGTTAAAATTCAAAGCTATAACAAATTCTTTCTTTCAAAAGTTGATTTTTTTTTTTCACTTTTGCCACTAAGTTGTTTCTGAATTAAAGAGCCTCAAAACAATCACTGCATTAAAGCCACAAACACATAGAACATGAATCCAATACATACTTATAAACATTCCAAATCACTGGAAATTTTAAGTCTTACCCTTGTTCAGACCACAAATGTCCATGTTCCACTCAGGAACCCCCTAAACCAGGAAACATGCCCTTTTTCTTAAATGAAAATCAGCATAAACCCATTTTGTGATCTGGTTCAGGGGACATTTCCGCAAAATGTAACGTTTCCACAAAGAAGTATGCTACTATATTTCATGTCTGTGGCTGCGGGCCGTTAGGTTCACTCTCCTCCTGACGGCCGCAGCCATGGGTCTGCGAGTGCTGGCCCCAGTCTCCTCCTAAGGAGACGCCAGCGCTCACTTCCACTCACCTCGGCCGGGTCCCGTAGGGTGCGCGTGCACGCTCGTGCCCGCTCTTAAAGGGGCAGCGCACGCACCAGACTTTAATGGTTAATGAGCCCATGAGTGCCCTGGTCTATAAGAGGGGCCCAGCCGATTGCTTCTATGCCTCAGCGTTGTTTGTCGTTTCCTAGTTTGTCTATGCAATGGTCTCCCAGTGTTTTCAAGTTCCCAGTGTTTCCTGTATCCTGTATTCCGTGCTATCCTAGTCAAATGCCGTGCTGTGCTGTATTCTATGCCTGTCCTGCTACTCCACGCCTGACGCCTGACGTCTACCCGCTGCCTAGTCCCAGCCATGCCTGCCTTGCTACTGTCCGAGCTGCCACAGGTACCCTATACGAACTATAGACTTTGACTTGCGACCTGTTGGCCAGCTGCCATACCGCCAAGGCGGTACGGCCCAGTGGGTCCACGAACCCAACGTGACAGTATATAATTTTATGTCTCCACTTCTGGCTATGGATTAACTGTAGTAGTCTATTTGTTAGACTCTCCTGCTTATCAATAACAAATAACCTTTGGTGACAATGAAAAAAACAAAACAGAACATATCTCAATATGTAGTCATTTATTCCAAAAAATAGACCTGGTGGGGAAAAAAAGTAATTCAGTAATATTCAGAACCACCATTCGCAATAATGAAGTAACTTGAAGTTCTATTCTGTAGGAGTTTATCAGCCTCTCATATAGTTTTGGAGCATTTGGGCACATTCTACTTTACAACATTGCTTTCGTTCCTTGATGTTTGAGGGCATTCGTTATGCACAGCTCTCCTAAGATCCCGCTACAGCATGATAATGGGGTTGAAGTCTAGAGTTTGTCTTGACCATTCCAAACAAGTTGATTTTTATGCTCTCCAACCAGCTGGGCAATACCTCTAATCAAATACATTTGTCATTAGCTGCCTTGCACCGATTGGACAGCGTCAGAGTTTGTGAATATGGCTCCACTCAGAGAGATTCAGGGTAGTTCACGCCCTGTTAACAAGCTATAGCGAATTACCATATCGGACACCTAAAGTACAGAGCATCATTACTCAGGAACAGGGGGGAGTAGAACAAAAAGAAAAACGGGGAGGGCGAGGGCTAAAGGTAATATATGTAAATTGGATGTTAGGACCTGGTTACAGGTACTAACATCCTATCTGGGTGGTCTGCTTCTTTTCCTTAGACAAAATATACGTATTAACCGTCTAATTAAGGTAACACAAGGGCTAGATTAGACGCTTCCTATGTCTCATAATAACAATGTGACTTTTATATAAAAATAAGCACGTAACAATTGTTATTTTTCTCTTTGCAAAATATATTTACTTTTATCAAAAAGTTAGTGTCATGTTAATCACATACAGAGAATAAATATAAACATCACCGAGTAGGTTAAAGTCCAAAATATATCCGGATAGATTCTTCCCGGTGATTTTATGGTTCTTTGCAGAGACTTCACGTGGAGGAAAGATTGGCGTCTTACTACGCCTGATGCGATGTTTCAGGGGTCTGCCCCCTTTCTCATGCTTCTTTTCCTGCCCTGGTAAGCTCCAGTTTGCATTCTTCTATAAAGACTTTAGTAGTCACTCTTGCTTGAAATCTGCAATTTCTTGACAATCTGATGCATGGGATAGTTATTAATATTAGAAAAATAGCAATAGACAGACATGCTATTAGGGGACTATACCTCCGCACATACAGACCCGAACAGGGCCTGTACGGCAGCATATAAAAGCCATAGGGCTCTGTACTAGGGAGCCGTGTGGCCTCCATGTGCCATAGTTAAGCTTCCTTGTATGCATGAGGCCTAATAGTCCTATGAAATATTAGCAATGTCTTAAACTATTTATAATTCAGTTTTATGTTAAAAAGAGTATTATTTTTTTTTCAAAAACAAAAACATTTTTAGTGATTCCAAACTACATTCATGCAGAAAGCGTGTAACTGCCATGTACCCAAACTCAGTTTCGACTGCTAGATAGCTAAGTGTGACTTATCACTCCAGAGACTGTTTCCATTGCTTACATGACCAATGATGGCATGTTTTACACCATTCCAGCCGACACCTGTGTATTGTGCATTGTGATCTCAAGCTTGGGTATGGCCGCTTGGCTGTGAAAATTTTAAGAAGATCCCAACAAATTGCTTGCAAAGGCAGTTTTTATATGCTGTGATCTTCAGCAATTGGCAGTCTTGCTGTATGAGCTGATGTGGCCTACCACCTTGTGGCTGAGCTGTTTGATAAGACCCATTTTAGTGCTGTTTGTCTATGGAGGTTTAAATGGGTTGTCCCATGAAAGACATTTATGACATATCCACAGGATATGTCATAAATGTCAGATAGATGCAGGTGTGAAGGATGATTTATTTGCTTATATTCTCTGTATGAAATTACATTGTGAATTATCAAGCAGGATGCCGAATTACTAAGATATGTATTATGTGAAAGTGATGATAATGTTTAAATGATTTAGTTTCGTGCAGCAGCCATCTTGTCTGGAGTTCCCATCTTGGTTTTATTGTAGTGAATAGGAAAGTCATTGTTCCTTTAATACAAGTAATCTTGATTTCGTATGTTTTATCTTTGACCTTGGTTCCCATGCGAAGTTGGTAAGGAATGGACAGGGAGGGAGATGGGAGGGTGGCAAGTATGCGTGAGGGAAGGTCTCCCCCATCTCCACGGGAATATTCTGTCCAAGAGAGATAAGACACCTGTAAACATAATGTGTGAAGAATTATAATGATGTATCTGGGATGTATTTTATTGTATGCTTTTTACTGAATAACAAATATTGTTACATTGTCTCTGATTGGTTTACCTCAAGCCTACACCCCTTCTGAATTTCAGTTTAACAGTTTGAGTTTGGTAATAAATCCTTCAGAGGAGCATTTTGAACATATCAGCGTGTCTGTGTGTTTTCTTCTCCTCTCTCGATATATATCGGTGAAATATCCTAATTAGGATACTGACTAATGGGGTCTGGCCTTGAGAGTCTGTTTGGACTCGTATAAATTTCAGTCTAATATATTTTGAGCGATAGATTTCCACGACACGGGTCACACTCCCTTCCACACCCTTGAGTAATCTGTCAGACATAAATTGAAGAGATCAGAAGAAATTTAACCTCTGTGCTCTCTACAAGATGTATGTTTCACGAACACTTGAAAAGTCTACAGACTGACAAACATTATGGGCAAGTTAATCTGTATATTTTTAATACTCATTTTTAAGTTTAGTTTTCCTTTAAAGTTTTCATAAATTTATAATTCAGAGTACAGATGATGATGTTGGGCTAATGTCAGCCATCTCAGATTGTGTATGTGTCTTTTTGTATTCATGTATACTGTTACTGCTTATTGCAATGTTCAGTACTTACGAAAACCCAGATAACCTAAGCTGAATGGTTACATATACACCTAAAGCTAAAAAGTCTTCACAAGTCTTTTATGATCAGTGTATACAGTACCACAATAGTAATCATCTACATCAGCTTATTGATTCTTAACAGATCATTTGTTAGCTAATTGGATAATAATTATTGATTTTCTGTATCATAGCTGACATATGAGGAAAAGACTGTCTAGGCAAATTTGCAGAGAAATGCAACTTTTTGGAGTTAATGGAACAAAGAGAGAATATTTTACTGCTTTCCAAATAAAGTACCATAATAAAAAGCTATTTTTAGTTTTTAAAAGGATGACAGAGCCTTATAAGATTAGATAGGCAGGCTTCTTAAATAATGTTTTAACCCCTTAATTCCAAAAGTATTTTAAATCTTAATGACAAAGCAATTTTTTAAGTTTTTCTATCGTCGCATTCAAAGAGCTATAACTTTTTTATTTTTTCCGTCGACGTAGCTGTATAAGGACTTGTTTTTCGTGGGAAAAGTTCTGTTTTCTAATAGCACCCTATTGGGGTACATATAACTGACTGATTAACTTTTATTAACTTTTTTGTAAGGTTAATGGAAAAAAAAACAGAAATTTCGCCATTCTTTTTTGTGTATTAAATTGAAGCATTTACAGTGTGGTATAAATAACAGAATAACTTTATTCAGTGGGTTGTTATGATTGCGGTGATACCAAATTTATATATATTTTTTAATGTTTTACTACTTTTACGCAGTAAAAATACTGTTTTTCAAACTTATTTGTCTCTGTGTCGCAATATTTTAAGAGCCATAACTTATTTATTTTTCCGCTGACAAAGCTGTACGAGGGCTTTTTTTTGCGGCATGAATTTTCATTTTTATTGGTACAGTTCTGTAGTACATACAACTTTTTGATCGCTTTTTCTAAAAAAAATTTGAAGGCAGCATGAACAGAAAACAGTCACTCTGGCATTGTCTTTTATTTTATTTTTTCACAGGGTTCATCGTGCAGGTTAAATAATGTAATAGTTTTATAGTTGAGGTTGTTACGGACGTGGCTTTACCAAATATGTGTAACTTTATTACATTTTTTTTTGTTTTTTCATAAAAAAGAATTTTGTAAAGGGAAAAGTAGATTTTTATTTATTTATTATTAACGTTATTAAACTGTTTTTACTTTTTTTTTTAGTCCCACTAGGGGACTTCACTATGCGATCATTTGATCGCTTTTATAATACACTGCAATACTTCTGTATAACTGACAGGCATCTGTGAGGCCATCCTCTGGCATGGCCTAGCAGGCATTCACTAAAGGCGGACCTGGGGGTCTTTGTTAAGCCTGGCTGACATAAAAACCATCGGCACACCTGCGATCATATCACGGGTGTGCTGATGGGGTGAGAGAGGGAGCCCCTCCCTCTAAAACTACTTAGATGCAGCGGTCGCTATAGACCGCCGCATCTATGGGGTTAAACGGGCAGGATCGATGCTGATTTGCATTCTGACCCCTAGAGCAGGTCTGCTCCAACCCCTTAGCTACCTCTGGTAGCTTAGAGCAGGGAGATTTTACTTCTCTCAGGGGACCAGCTTTATTCTGATGCAGCGCCGTAAAAAGGCTGCTGCTTCAGAATAAAGCCCGTTAGTGACTGCCGTAAAAACACCTATGGGCGGTCACTGACAGGTTAATTAATTGCTTGTAGAATTCTGCAAATATAAGGAATATCACTACAACTTACCCAACCAAATTTAATTCACATGAAATTGAAGGAAATTGCCAAATTAGCTAGCAATTCAATTTTTTCTTATTTTGTGAAGACTAATGGAGTACTTTTTGAGACATGCACTTCCAACTATGGAAAAATAAATCACGTTTTATTTAGAATTAACAATAATTACAAACACTGTATACAACATGACAACAATATAAATTCATGATAGAATTTACCATGTGAGGGGTACATAAATGCTCCCCAAAAAAACATGTAATATCGGGCTGCTGAATTAAATGCTATATTTATAAAAATAATTTAAAAAAATGCTGGTGGCTATAAAGGCATGTGTGAGAAACACAATAATAGTAAAAAGGTACATACAAGGGGGCACAAGAATAACATTCGTGTTAGGGGCCTGCTGAAGGCAACGGCTGATGAGAATCTGAGGATCACCCGTGAAGCTACATTTAATATGATATTGGGAATGCCCTCTACACATCGCATAAATCTTGACAGAGCACAAGCCTAAAGGGACTGCTGCACGTCCAAGAGATGTATTTTGTTGTGTACATGATTTCATGCTGAAAGAGGCTATAATGGCGAAATTCCATACTTGGCCTAACATTGAGTTTGATGGTGCCCCTATACAACTGTACCCAGACTTGTCCTTAATTACTCTGCAAAAACTAAGGCACTTATGTGTGCCACTAACTCTTTTAAGGGATCAACACATCAATTGCCGTTGGGGTTCCCCATTTGCCCTTGTGGCCAGGAGAGATGGCAGATCTGCGACAGTGCGAACCCATGTCGACTTACAAGCCTTGTTCCCACCACCTGATATTGTGGACTGGGATAATGAAGCTCCTCCACAACTTCCACCTCCAGTCCAGTCTTCCACACATTTCTGACTCATATATCTTCTTACAATTCTCCCCAGATTGTTTTGCTGTTTTAGTTAAATGGCTCTACATTCTTAGATAGTCTATTGAATAAGATCTTACTTGATTTTGGTATTATATGCCACTTTCTGGTGGAGGCTTTTTCGCATAGGTCTTGTACCCCAGCGAGTGTTGCTGGTTGGCGATTGACTCTCCTTTCGGGCTCCCTTCCCCTTTTGAATGCATTTATGTCGATATTTCTCTCTCCATCAGTGGAGGAGTACTCAGTACAGTACGTGACTACTCTGACATTTGATATTTGTCTTTCATTATTACTTTGTTTTCCTCTCCAGGGTGCATATTCCCTGGGAATTGTAGTTTATCTATGCTTAGATCTAGTTTTTTTCTTTATTTTTGTCCGTCTTTGTCTTGTCTCCCCTCTCTTTTGTGTTCTTCCCGCTACATGTGTTCTATAAATGAGTCGACTTCCTTCATCCCTCCGGTCTGGTAGTATCGTCCTCTAGGTCCTTAAGTGTGCCTCTTTCATCTGGTGGTCATTATCAGGTCTGGTTACTCCTTAACCCCTTAAGGACGCAGGCTTGTTTTGGCCTTAAGGCTCAGAGCCCATTTTTCAAATCTGACATATTTCCCTTTATGTGGTAATAACATCGGAATGCTTAAACCTATCCAAGCGATTCTGAGATTGTTTTCTCATGACACATTGGGCTTCATGTTCGTGGTAAAATTTGGTCGATATATTTAGTGTTTATTGGTGAAAAATTGCAAAATTTAGAGAAAATTTGGAAAAAATAGCATTTTTCTGAATTTAAATGCATCTGCTTGTAAAACAGACGGTTATACCACCCAAAATAGTTACTAGTTCACATTCCCCATATGTCTACTTTAGATTGGCATCGTTTTTTGAACATTCTTTTATTTTTCTTGGACGTTGCAGGGCTTAGAACATAAACAGCAATTTCTCATATTTTTAAGAAAATTTCAAAAGCCTTTTTGCTGAGGTGCCAAAACAGTAGGAATCCCCGAATAGTGACCCCATTTTGGAAACTACACCCCTCAAGGAATTCATTTATGGTTGTTGTTACCATTTTGACCGCACAGTTTTTTCACAGCACCTATTTGAATTGGGCTCTGAAATGAAAAATATGACATTTTTTCCAATAAGATGTCATTTGTGATCAAAATTTCTTATTTTCACAGGGAACAAAAGACCCAATTTTGTTGCCCAATTTGTCCTTAGTGCGGCAATACTCCATTTGTGGTGATAAACTGCCGTTTGGGCCCATGGGAGGCCTCAGAAGTGAAGTAGCGCTGTGTGTTCTTTGGAGTGCAGATTTTGCTGGTTTGGTTTTCGGGTGCCATGTCGCATTTGCAGAGCCCCAGAGGTATCAAAGCAATGGAAACCCACCAGAAGTGACCCCATTTTGGAAACTACACCCCTCAAGGAATTCATTTATGGGTAATGTGACCATTTAGACACCATAGTTTCTTCAAAGAACTTATTTGAATTGGGCTGGGAATTAAAAAAAATAATATTTTTTCCAATAATATGTCGTTTTAGTTAAAAAATTCGTATTTTCACAAGAAATAAAATACTACATTTTGTTTCCCAATTTGTCCTGAGTGCGGCAATACCCCATTTGTGGTGGTAAACTGCCGTTTGGGCCCATGGGAGGGCTCTGAAGCAAAGGAGCGCTATTTGTTCTTTGGAGTCAAGATTTTGCTGGATTGGTTTTCGGGTGCCATGTCGCATTTGCAGAGCTCCAGAGGTATCAAAGCAATGGAAACCCACCAGAAGTGACCCCATTTTGGAAACTACACCCCTCAAGGAATTCATTTATGGGTGTTGTGACCATTTAGACCCCATAGTTTTTTCACAGAACTTATTTGAATTGAGCTTGGAATTAAAACAAAATAAATTTTTTCCAATAATATGTCGTTTTGGCTGAAAATTTATTATTTTCACAAGAAATAAAATACCCCATTCTGTTGTCCTGAGTGCAGCAATACCCCATTTGTGGTGATAAAATGCCGTTTGGGCCCATGGGAGGGCTCAGAAGGAAAGGAGCGCTATTTGGCCTACTGGGGATTTTCTGATGTGAAGTCATGTATGCAGGAGCCCCTGAGGTACCAGTACAGTTGAAACCCACAAGAAGTGACCCCGTTTTAAAAATGACACCCCTTAAGGCATTCATCTAGAGGTGTAGTGAGCATTTTGACCGGAGACATACAACCCATAAACTGTAATGTGAGTTCTCCCGGGTATGGCAATACCCTCAATGTGGCTGTTAATAGCTGCCTGGGCACACAGCAGGGCTCAGAATGGAAAGATGAGGGGGATAAGCTGTGCGGAGTGCATCAGGGTAAGTAAAACTGGGGTAAATTATAAACCAAGGGATGTATGATAAATTTTAAAACACTCTTTCATACAGAGCTCGGGTTATTCGGGACACGTGCACATTGATATATTGTGTCCTCCCTTATCCCCTTCTTATAGCAGACTTTGCACCTCTTTTGACTTCTCCTGGAAAGTGTTGCCCTGGTACGATGCGTGTGGCCCCGCTTCCAGAAGTACTGGGTGCCCCCCCTTCCTGGACCCTAAAGATTAGGTTCTTGATAACAACCTCTTGAAATTCCAGGAAAGTTCCCCTCTGGCCTGTACATCGACGTAGCACGTACGCATTGTACAATGCCATCGGTATGATGTGCCCGGCCAGCTTCTTATAACACACCGCATGGCGCTGTAGGGCTTCAGGGCTTCATCTGACAAGTCCACCGCTCCCATGTACCTATTGTAGTCCAGGATGCAGTCTGGTTTGGGGGTCTCTGTACTGGTACCTCGTACAGGTACATGGGTACTGGTGTGACATCTCTCTTGACTTGTACTTGACACACAATATGTTGCTTCTGGATTGTGCCCTGCGCTCACCCCTTCTTGTTTGCCCAAGCAGAGTCTTAGGGAGGCCTCTCAGATTTCTTCTAGCAGTTCCGCATGCCACAGGACTGGAAGCGAGGCAGTTGAAGAGTGGGACTCCGGTATAAAAATTATCCAGGTAGAGGCAGTTGAAGAGTGGGACGCTGGTATAAATATTATCCAGGTAGAGGTGGTAACCCTGGTCCAGCAGTGGGTGCACCAAATCCCACACAATTTTTGCATTAACTCCGAGTAAGGCGGGGGGGGGGGGGGGGGGGCATTATGGAGGTTGAATACTGGTGTCCTTCCCTTTATATATCCTAAATTTGTAGGTATACCATGATGCACTCTCGCACAGCTTATACATCTTCACGCCATACCTTGCCCTCTTACTCATCAGGTACTTGCGGAATTGAACCCTCCCTTTAAAATCTACCAAGGACTCATCAATAGAAATGCACTTCTCAGGGGTGAATGCTTGGGAAAACCGGGCACTGAAACGGTCTAATAGGGGTCTCCGTTTATACAAACGGTCAAAACTGGGGTCATCTCGGGGTGGGCACGGCTCATTATCAGCATAATGTAAGAAGCGAAGTATTGCCTAATTAATTTATTTTTTTAGGTTCTAGTTCAGTTGTGAAGTTGCTTTGAGGGACCTATATATTAGAAACCCCTATGAAACACCCCATTTTAGAAACTAGACCCCTCAAAGTATTCACAACAGCATTTAGAACGTTTATGAACCCTTTAGGTGTTTCACAGGAATTTAGAGCAAAGTATAGGTGAAATTTAAAAAAATTTTGTCAGAAAATCCTGTTTATACCAATTTTTTTATAACACAAAAGGTTTAACCAGAGAAACGCAACTCAATACTTATTGCCCAGATTCTTCAGTTTTGAGAAATACCCCACATGTGGCCCTAGTGCGGTAATGGACTGAAGCACCAGCCTCCGAAGCAAAGGAGCACCTAGTGGATTTTGAGGCCTCCTTTTTATTAGGCACCATGTCCGGTTTGAAGAGGTCTTGTGGTGCCAAAACAGTGGAAAACCCCCAAAAGTGACCCCAATTTGGAAACTAGACCCCTTGAGAAATTCATTGCAGTTTTCATGGGGTGCATGCGACTTTTTGATCAGTTTTTATTCTATTTTTAAGTGGCGTGGTGACTAAAAAACAGCAATTCTACAATTGTTTTTTTATTCTATTTTTTTACAGCGTGCACCGTGCGCTATAAATGACACATTCACTTTATTTTGCGGGGCGATACGATTACGGCGATACCAGATGTTTATAGTTTTTTTATGTCTTATGGCGTTTGCACAATAAAATACTTTTTGTAAAAAATCATTTACTTTTTGTGTTACCTTATTCTAAGAGCCATAACGTTTTTATTTTTCCATCAAGAAAGCCGTGCGAGGACTTATTTTTTGCGTAACGAACTTCAGTTTTGATCAGTACCATTTTTAGGTACATGCGACTTTTTGATCTCTTTTTATTCCATTTTTTGCGAGGTGAAGTGACCAAACAATTGTGATTCTGGTATGGTTTATTATTATTTTCTTTTACGGCGTTCACCGGGCGGGATAAATAACGAAATAATTTTGTAGTTCAGGCCGTTACGGACGCGGTGATACCAATTATGTATAGTTTATTTGTTTGTTTATATATTTTTATTAATAATAAAGGACTGATAAGCGAAAAGGGGGGATTTTTACTTTTATTACTTTTAAAACTTTTATTTTCTTATTTTTACACATATTTTTTTAACTTTTTTTTAACTTTATTACTTTGTCCCACTAAGGGACTTGAGGGCAGGAGGCCCTGAACGCTATTCTAACACACTGCACTACATGCGCAGTGCAGTGTATCAGAGCTGTCAGCTACTCACTGACAGCAAGCATAGTGGGTCCTGACTTCGTCAGGACCCACTAGGCTTCCGTCGATGACAGAGCCGGACGCCATTGTTTGGTGTCCGGTTGCCATAGTCACCATCGCCAGCCGCTATCGCGTAGCAGGCTGGCGATTGTAGCTTAACCCATAAAAAGCTGTGATCACTATTGAACACGGCTTTTCAGGGGTTAATCAGCGGGGACACAGCGATCGGTCCCCGCTGTAGGAGCTGTGACAGCTGCTGAACGAGACAGCAGCTGTCACAGCTCCTGCATTTGTCGGGAGGACGGCCGAAATGGCCGTTACTCCCGCGACGTACTATTCCGTCGCTGAGCGCGAACGTATTGGCTAGCGCGACGGAATAGTAAGTCACTGAGCGCGAAGGAGTTAAGGGCTGATTCAGACGAACGTGCTGTTTTTGCACACGCAAAAACCGTGGCGTTGCGTGCGCAAAAGGCACTTGACAGCTCCGTGTGCCCTGTTCATATGGATGCGCGGCTGCGTGCTTTTCGCGCAGCCGCCATCTTTATGACACTCCGTTTGAATGTTTGTAAACAGAAAAGCACGTGGTGCTTTTCTGTCTACATTCATTCTTTTAGTGTTATTGCGCGAATAACGCTTGTACCACGGAAGTGCTTCCGTGGGGCATGCGTGATTTTCACGCACCCATTGACTTCAATGGGTGCGTGATGCGCGAAAAACGCCGACACATAGAACATGTCGCTAGTTTTACGCAGCGGACTAACGCTGCGCAAAACTTACGGACTGTCTGCACTGCCCCATAGACTTCTCTAGGTCCGCGCGAGCCGCGTGAAAACCATGCGGCCGGCACGGATGCAAAACACGTTCGTCTGAGTCTGCCCTAAGGGTGAATTTGCTTCCAAACTTTGTTTTTATTTCTCATGATATGTTGTGTTACTCTTAACCCCTTCTCGACATTTGTCGTAAGGATATGTTCTGGAAAGGCAGTGTTTCCCGCAAAATGCTGTATCCATACGACAAATGGATGGCACAGGCTCAGAAGCTGAGCATCAACCTAGGGTGTCTGCTGTATGTTACAGCTGACACCCTGCTGTAATGCTGGGGACCAAAGTTAGAACTGATCGATGCCATTAACACCTTAAATGCAGTGGTCAAATGCGACCACTGCATTTAAGGTGTTTGTAGCCAATCGCCACCCCAGCCACGTGATCGCCGGTGTGCTGATGGCTGTATAGCAATCAGAGGCCTAACACTGGCCTTTCAGTCTGCCTAGTATGGAAGCATCCTAGTCTCTGCCCGGATGCGGGGCCTAAAAGGCTTCAGGTACTGACGGGAGGATGGCGCAGACTCAGAAGCTGAGCCTATAGCACCAGCAGCATGTTGCAGCTGACACTTTGCTATAATGGCAGGGATCGAAGCTAGCTCCGATCCCCACCATTAACCCCTTAGATGCAGCAATCAAAAGCGATCGCTGCATCTAAGTGATGTGTAGCCAAATCGGCACCCCTGCGATGCTATCGCAGGGGTGCTGACTGCTTCTATGGCATCAGGAGGCCTAACAATGGCCTCCTGGTCTGCCAATTACGGAAGCCGATTAGGCCCCACCCGGAGGCAGAGCTGAATTGGCTTGCTGTCAGTAAATGACTAACAGTTCTAATACATTGCGCTCATAGGTAGTGCAATGTATTAGAAAATTAATCAGACAGTTGGACCTTCGAGTCCCCTAGAGACTAAAAAAAAGTTGTAAAAAATGAAATAAAAGTTTCAAGTATAATAAAACACAATCACCCTTTTTCCCTTATCAAGTCCTTTATTATTGAAAAAAATAAATAAACCATACATATTTGTTATCACCGCGTCCATAACGTCCAGTACTAGAAAAATATTATGTTATTTATCACGCCGTAAAGAAAAACAACCTAAAAAACAATGTCAGAATTTCTGTTTTTTGGTCACCTTGCCTGCCAAAAATTGGAATAAAAAGTGATCAAAATGTCGCATGTATACAAAAATAGTACCTAAAAAAATTATAGCTCGTCTTGCAAAAAACAAGCTCCGTAGAAGAAAAAATTAAACCGTTACGGTTCTCACAACATGGCGACAGAAAAAATAAATTATTTTTACCAAAGTAATTTTCTTGTGCAAAAAGTTGTAAAACATAAAAAGTGCTATCAATTTGGTATCGGCGGAATCGTACTCACCTGCTGAATAAAGTTAACATGTAATTTATAATGCATGGTGAACGCTGTAAAAACAAAACACCTAAAAACTATGCCAGAATTGCTGTTTTTTGGTCAACTTGCCTCACAAAAAATAGGATAAAAAGTGATCAAAAAGTCTCATGTACCCCAAAATGGTACCAGTAAAAACTACAGCTCATCCTCCAAGAAAACCGCTTTCATACCACTACATCTATAAAAAAAAAAAAATATGTTAAGGCTCCCATATGCAGTTGTGCAGGCCGAGGGGGAACATTTCTTCTGTTTCAAGAGGCAATTTAACAAGGCCCTAAAATTAGGGAACTAGGAAGGGGGGGGGGGGCAAAACATATGTGCTGGAAGCGAGGGTGCCAGTATTATACCAGGACAACACTTCCCTGCAAAATTCCCCAAACGGCAAAGGTGCGGAGTGTGTAACAAAAGGGAATACGAAAGGACATCATTTATCAGTGTGACACTTGCCTGTGCATAAAGGATTGCTTCACAGCGTATCATACACATATATGGCTTATTTTATTGTTTTTTTTACCGCATTATTATACCACCTGATTATGCCCTGATGTACACTGCCCAGCTTACGTATGCCCCCACATTATAGACTCATTTACCAGTAGAACTCCAGACAAAGCTCCTACCGAGCAAAATGTGTGCTCCAAAAACCTAGCTCCCTCCCTTCTGAGCCCTACACTGTGCCCAAACAGCAGTTTACTTCCACATATATGGCATCGCCATACCCGGGAGAACCCTTCTAACAATTCTTGGCTTGTGTGTCTCCAGTGGCACAAGATGGGCACAACATATTTGCCACTGAAATGGCATATCTAGGGAAACATTTTAATTTTTACTTCGCACCATCCGCAGCGCATTCATTTATGGAAAAGACCTGTGGGGTTAAGCCCTTAGTGACCACCAATACGCCTTTTAACGGCGGTCACTAAGGGACCTTAGGCTGCGCCGTCGCCTTTTCACGTTGGTCCAGTCTAAGTCCTACACGCGCGTCCGTGCAGTCTGGAGCTGGGGCTCGACTGTCTGATGACAGCCGGGCTCCTGCTCCAACGGCCGCAATCGAAGTTTACTTCGATCACGGCTGTTTAACCTGTTAAATGCTGTACTCAATATCGACCGCAATATTTTACTTGTTTACAGAGGGAGGGAGCTCCCTCTGTCATCCATCAGCGGCCCGCAAATTCATTTTTTCATATTTGAAAAATAAGGTTGTCAGGAAGGTCAAAAGTGGCTGCAGCGGGAAGGGGTTAATGTTAAGAATCGCTTAGAACTGGTCATTTACCCAGGGCAAACGGACAGAAAGAAAGCGGAAGTTGCTTGTTTGCTATAACGGTCATACCCTATCCAGATAACTTCCTCCCATTTGGACCCTAATGGTTGTTTTAAAAAATGTTTGCAGGACACATTGGCAGGTCACCCCATCGTATTATGTAATGTCTATGCTCCTAACACGTCTCAAATTTGGCTTATCTCCGCTGTGCTTAACAAACTGTGTCTCCCTAATGTGGCTATTATCTTGGAGGGTGATTTTAATGTAGCGTTTTTGGACTCCATGGACCGTTTAACTCTGACAAATAAGCCGCTCCACTCCTTGCAGATCAGGTTATCAAGATATTTCCATCAACTTATCTGCAAGCATTCTTTATATCACTTGTAGCGGATTAACCACCCCACAGACAGATCTTTTTAGTTTTAAACAGTTGATTGACGTTTGGGCCCAATTTAAGGATTTATCACTCCGCAAATTTGACAAGTTTTACTCTATTCTAAACAACGGTATAATAAGAGAGTCAATAAACCCTATACCCTTCTAGTGAAACACCTTAGAGACCAGACTGATCAAACGACTCCTCATGCACTTAAGAGAGAAGATGGCCATATAGTCTATAATCCAAATACAATCATGGATATATTTCACGAGTATTACTCTCGGTTGTATTCTCTAGAAGATAATTTACCCTCAGATGTTACTGAGAGGGACTGGTTGCTGAGTTCTTACTTGGATTCATTCATCCATCCTACCCTGACTTGACAAGCAGTGGCTTCTCTTAACGAGCCTATTTCTGCTGATTACATTTTCGTTCTTATTAAAGAGCTTCTGGGTGGAAAATCTACAGGTCCTGATGGACTGCCCTATTTGTATTATAAGATATATGACCCTGAACTAGTACGCTGACTTGCCTCACTCAATACCTTTTTGGTGGGTTCTCCAGTTTCTTCATCCATGCTTCACTTCTTTAAAACCCTTGTGCCAAACCAGGCAAAGATCATCTAGATTGGAAGAACTATAAACCGATTGCTCTCCTCAAGCTGACCTTAAACTATTCACAAAACTATTAGCTACCCACACTTATTCATAAGGATCAGGTGGGCTTTGTTCCATGTAGGCAGGGAGGAGACAATACTAGGTGAGCAGTTAAGCTAATGTATATTGTACATTGAACGAAGGAAAAGTCCCTTCCCTTCCCGCCGTGATGCTGAAAAAGCATTTGACTGTCTAGGGTGGCCCCTTATGTTTTCCACAATGCAAACTTATGGGATATCTGGGGCTTTCTTGTCTCCAATTCTGGGCCCTATATTCCCAGCCATCAGCTACGGTTAAACTTCCTCATGCTCCCTCTCGTCAAATTCAGATTAGAAATGGTACTAGACAAGTTTGCCCTCTTTCCCTGCTTTTGTTTGTTCTTTGTATAAAACCTCTGGCTGCCTTTATTCATTCTAATCCAGATATTAAGGGTGTGATGGTGAAGGATATATAATTTAAACTATCATCATACGCTGATGATGTGCTTCTTACATGGACCCATCTGCATGTTAGATGTAACTAAAACGTGGACACCACAACACTACTCCAGTTTTCTTTATAAAGCTTTACTTAATCAATAACCATATAAACAGATGAAATCAGCAACAGTATAAGTTCAACAGTCTATTTATCTTTCAATGGCTCCGCCTGATATCAATCTCTGTCCTTTATGCGTCTCCGGACGTTACGGGGTAATAGCGACGGACCTGGCAGGGGTTCTGTAATCTGCTGACGGCTCACCTTGACAGTATGCGCGGTGTCCAGTTAGTCCACTCTTTGGATCATTGAGCCAAGGGTGCTTCTCTCGTGTAATGGCAGCAGCCTGGTCACCGTTGCTCCCAGTCTCTCACTCAGGGTAACAGATAGCAGTCTGCTGGATAGTACTCCTAGGTTCTTCTTTTCCTCACTCCAGTCTGGAGCTCCTTATCCTGCTGCTCTCTCTTTCACACCAGGGTGTACTTGTATCCAGAGGTTACTTCTTGGATGGTAAGGAAATCCATAGTCAATAGTTCGAAGGGCTCCCCTGTCTTTATAGTTTGTGGCACGGTGGTCTGTTCTAATCCTTTGTGGATGGCACAACTGGCGCAAGTTCGGCATACCCGGTTCCCCGTCTCCCTCAATTGGGGGCTGTAGAAATAACCTCAGATCAGGGCCTCTGTCTTTACGGCACAGAAATGTCCTCCTACCTCATGCAGGGTTCGACAGACGGCGTCTACTTTTCTGGCCGGTAACACCAACTGCCATATGACTTGCTGTTCATTTGCCACCCAGAGGCGGCGATAGATAACCCCATCACGAATGGCCAGCCACTCTTGTTGTTTGGCAATCTGGTATCCCCTCGGGGTAAGCTGCATGCGTTCGGCCTCGATGGGCCGCCGTGTTGCTCGGAGCCATCCATGTAACCGTCATAGATCCCGGTCAGCCCGCTGTTTCTCTTGCTACTCTGAGCGACTGCATAACTCATCCATCCCGGGCTCTCCACTTCTGGGCTCTAATCGTGTGGCCCTGCTAGCCACCCGTAGTGGTTGGGTTTCTGGACAAGGCATCTGCATTGCCATTTTTGCGACCAGGCTTGTAGCGGATGATGTAAACGAATCGGGCAAGGCGTGCCACCCAGCGCTGTTCTAATGCACCCAGTTTTGCGGTGTGCAGATAAGCCAGTGGATTGTTGTCGGTGTAAATCTCTATTCGGCTACCCATTAGATGCTCTGCGAATCTCTATGGGATGGCCCAGATCACAGCCAAGAGTTCAAGTCGGAAAGAACTATAGTTCAGAGGATTACGCTTCGAGGGCCTCAGGCTACGGCTAGCGTAGGCGATCACTCTTTCCACTCCGTCCTTCTTCTGTGACAGCACCGCTCCTAGGCCTTGCAGACTAGCATCAGTATATAGCTGGAACGGCAGAGAATAGTCAGCGAACGCCAGGATGGGTGCGGAGGTCAATCGTTCCTTCAGCTGCTGGAAAGCCTGTTCTTGATTCTGGCCCCATCGGTCGGCCACTGATACACTCTGTTTTCCTCACCGTTCTGGCGGCTGCCCCGCAACAGTTCATGGAGCGGACCAGCGATCTTAGCAAAGTCTTGGATGTATCAGCGGTAGTACCCTACCAGCCGCAGGAATGCTCTCACTTCCGTGGATGTGCCAGGCAGCGGCCAGTCCACGACCGCTTGGATCTTGTTAGGGTGAGGTGCCACTCCCTCCGGGCTGACTATATGTCCCAGATAATTTATCTTCTGCCTCACAATCCGACACTTGGTGGGTTTTAGCTTCAGCCCGAACTGTGTCAGCCGGCTCAACACAGAATCTAGGTGGCTCAGGTGCTCTTGGAAGGTACTAGAATACACCACGATGTCATCTAGGTAAATCATAATAGACTCAAAGTTGATGTCGCCCAGACAGTGTTCCATCAGCCGTTGAAATGTACTTGGAGCGTTATTCAATCCGAACGGCATCCGGTTACACTCGAACAGGCCCATCGGGGAGATGAAGGCTGTCTTCTCTTTGTCTTCTTCTCGAACAGGGACTTGCCAGTACCCACTGGCTAGGTCGAGGGTAGTGAAGTACTGAGCTTGCTGGAGAGCCGTGAGGGACTCTTCTACCCTTGGGAGGGGATAAGCGTCCCGATGCGTGCATGCGTTCAGTCGGCGGTAGTCGATGCAGAACCGCAGGGTGCCATCCTTCTTTAGCACTAGCACAATTGGCGCAGCCCATGGGCTCGCACTTTATCGGATCACTTAGCCTTCCAGCATCTTCTGGATCAAGTCCTTGACCTCTTGATATAACGCAGGTGGTATACTCCGGTACCTCTCCCGTACTGGGACTGCATCCCCGGTGTGTATGGTGTGCTCGATCGCATCGGTGCAGCCATAGTCTTCCTCGTGAAGAGCAAAGGCGGTCAGGTATCGATGCAGGAGTGCTCGTAAGGCTCGCTCTGATTCTGGGTCTGGATCCACTCCTTGCAACTGTAGCTGCTGCCACGGTCACGTCAGCATCTCTCCCATTTCTGCGGACGCGGGTCCTCTGGTCGACCCGTTGGGCTCAGATTTGTTCACATCTTGTGGCTGAATGGCATGTACTGCCGCTAGGGCGGTGGCTGGAGGGATGGTAGTTACCACATTATCCATGTTCATCAGTCGCACGGTGGCGCATCCCTGCGCAATCTGGGACACGGTCCTTCCCACCATCCAGCTGGCGAGGGAAGAGGAGTCGGTGAGCGGCTCCACCAGCACAGTAGCGTCCTTCAATCGGAAGCGAGACTTCACCTCCAGTGGTCGAGGACGCAGCCGAAGAGGTTTTTCTCGGGGTGACCAGATGCTGCCCACTTGTCCTTCGTTCTGGGCTACTCTCTCTTTCTGTCGACAGATCCACTGTAATTTCTGTAGGGACTGTTGCACTCGGGTGTCCCCGCCAACCCGCTCCCAGTAGTCGGTCCCCATCTCTTGCAGTAGAAGCCCATCTAGCTCTCGCAGTACGTTCATGCCGATGATCACTGGGACACTCGGCCGGGCATAGCTGGGCACGATCAACACAGCCTGTTTAGGGAGTTGTTTTCCGAACTGTTCAATATCTATCCAGATCATTCCACTTACGGGTATGGGGAGATTGTTGGCGGCTGTCAAGGTGAGCCAAGGATTCTCCAATTCTTCGGACCCCGTGAAGTGCTTCTCATATATTTCTCTCATCGTCATCTTGACTTCAGAGCCCGTGTCTAGTAAACAATTTACGGCTATCCCTTTCATCTGAGCTTGTAGTACAGGCGATTTACCTGCAATACGGTGGTAAGAAACGTCCGGGCCATTGGAATTGGAGGTCCCCGCCGCTTGGCCCACAGCGGGTGTTTCTAGTTTAAAGTGTTTCCATCCTAGGAGCCCGGCAGTCTCTCGCCTGGTGTCCTGGTCGGCCACATTCCCAGCACCTGAAGTTTCTGGTCGGTTCAGTTCTTCTCCGGTGGGGGTGGTCTTCTTGATTAGGTCTTGTCGCCTTCAGACGGTCGATCTCTGCTCTCATCTCCCGCATTGACTCCATCATGTCTTTGGCGAAGTCTCTGAGGAACGCACTCTCCAGTGCAGGCCACGCTGGTAGTGGCAGCCCTGGTTCGGCAGAGTGTTGCACATTAACGCGGGCAGTGTCATCTTCATCACGTTGCCACTCTATGGCCTTTCGGACTACATCCGCTAAAGCGGCACCCGACTTCATACGCACATAGTCTTTGAGATTCCTCTTTAGGGTTTTATTTCTCAGTCCGGACACGTATTGGTCCTGCAGCACTCTATCTGAGTCGCGCAACCTTCCTGATCCTTTGTGCTAAGCCGTTTCCACAGTCATTGGAGCCCGACTGAGTATTGTTGGATGGTCTCGTCCTCCCGTTGGCCCTGGGTATTGAACTTCTTCCGTAAGTTGGTGATGGGGGTGGTGTCTCCATATAGGGTTTCAATTCTGCCGAGGATATCCCCCAGGGTTGCTCTTTGGTCGGCTGGGAGTACTACTACCGCTTGGCGGGCATCTCCCTCTAACAGGCTCAGTCCAATTGGTGAGGGGATGGCACTTGGTAGAGCCGAGCCGCGGCCCGTAGGCTTTCGGCCCAGTCCGGTAGCGTCAGACTCTTTCCATCATATTTAGGTACGATCATCATGGCTGCTCCCATGGGAAATAGAATTGGGGGCTGAGCTGGCCCTGGTGCTGGGGCATCGATGGCAGGCTCTCGGTTGACTCATCCTGTTCGTGATGCCATGTGTTAGATGGAACTAAAACTTGGACACCACAACACTAATCCGGTTTTCTTTATAAATCTTTACTTAATCAATAACCATATAAACAGATGAAATCAGCAAAAGTATAAGTTCAACAGTCTATTTATCTTTCAATGGCTCCATCTGATATCAATCTATGTTCTTTATGCGTCTCCGGACGCTACAGGGTAATAGCGGCAGGCCTGGCAGGGGTTCTGTAATTGGCTGACAACTCACCTTGGCAATATGCGTGGTGTCCAGTTAGTCCACTCTTTGGATCGTTGAGCCAAGGGTGCTTCTCTCGTGTAATGGCAGCAGCCAGGTCTCCGTTGCTCCCAGTCTCTCACTCAGGGTACCAGATAGCAGTCTGCTGGATAGGACTCCTAGGTTCTTCTTTTCCTCTCACCAGTCTGGAGCTCCTCATCCTGCTGCTCTCTCTTTCTTGCTGTTTACTTTAACTTTCAATATCTCTTCCCTGAGCTCATATCTCATGCTCCTTCTCTCTCTCTTTCCACATGACTGCCCCCTCTCCACTTGCTCATCCCCCATGTTCCATTTTTAGCTCCTGCCGCTTTAACCCCACGTTTTCATGTCCAGTGTAATCTGTCCAGCAACTCACTGCAACTGCTCTACCACCATCTAGTGGTCACTAACGATATAACAGGCATTATACAATAATAAGTAACAAACAATGCTTCAACCTCCACACAAATAGGAGAAAGGGTGGGGGAGTAGACAGACACCCAAGGGCTGACAAAAGGGGGGAAACAGAAGGGGGCTGGGACGCCTGTGACTGACGTTGGGAAGGGGGCTATTACCCCTATTGTACAAGGGGGCTGGGACCCCTATGATATCGTGGGTACGGAGGGGGCTGATACCCCTATCACCCAAGGGGTCTGGAACCCCCATAACCGGTCTGGTAAATGTGGGGAGTGGGACCCCTTCCACAGCATGGGGGCTGTAACCCCTCCTATATTCATACCTCCCTACCCAATTTGCCTGCCCTCTTGCAAGATTTTAAGCGTTTGTCTGAATATAAGGTGAAAAAGCTAAGATGGGGGCTCTTTCTCTGAATATTTCTCTAGACTGATTGGAATGGTTTAAGGCTAATTTCCCTTACCACTAGAAGGAATTCTCCCTTAGGTATTTGGGGATAAACCTGACTCCTCTGTATACCTCTTTATACTCCCTTGCTTTCTTTCCACTTTATCAACATCTAAGGGGCCTACTGGCCAAGTGTTCCCATCTACCTCTTTCTTTCGTCACATTTTGGTGATTAAGATGACTATACTTCTTAAGCTTTTCTACCTATTTGAGCTGCTGCCTATTCCCATTCCTATGCGATACCTTAAAGTGTTGCAGGCCAGCATTCTTCAGTTTATTTGGCTAACAGACATCATAGGATTGCAAAATAGGTTATTTTTTGCTAGTCGAATGTACAGGAGGACTAGCGGTCCCGAATATTGTTTTCTATTACTGGGCAGCCCTTCTAAGGAGAATTCTGGCATGGTCGAACCTTCCAGCATTTACAAAGTGGGCAGAAATTGAGTAGCTCTGGCTTTCTCTGTTGCACCCTAATTCCTTTATCAGGGACTTGTAACTATACTCCTCCTGCTCGGACACTGTTATGACCCATTGCCTTCACAAGGGATATTTTGAACACTTTTGCCAGGAGGTTTCCTCTTTCCTTTACATACTCCCCACTGTCCTCCTTTCTTTACCACCTGCTTCTATCTGATAGTCTTAAGTCAGCTATGTCCAAACCCTGGTTTCAAAACAAGTTGTTTCAGTTTGCGAATATAGTTGATCATAGGTCTAGACACTTATTAGTGTTTCCTGAATTACAAACCAAATTTAATGTGCCCTCCAAAAGTGAATTCCACTTCCTCCAGATCAAACACTTCACCCAAACACTATTCCAGAGTACTCAGGTTTCCATGTAAGTCTTTAAACATCTGGTCCATCCACTAGGGGTCTTATATCAGCAATATACAATATTTTGATTAACTCCTTTTCAGACCGACTTATTAGACATACGTATATAGTATAATGGGAGAGGTTTCTTGGTAGGACACTTCCTGATAGTGTTTTGCAATTGATTTGAACGAGGGCTGCTAAAACCTCTTATTTTTTTTTTTCTCGTTTTACATTTTTTATTGAAAAATCAAACGTTCATACATAGAACTAGTATAAATTCCTGTAATACACAAGAAAAAAGAAACATGGTCAGAAAATAGCATTATATACATTTTGCCTAATATTGTTTTAAGCATCTTTACAAGGATCTCGAACAAGAACAAGAGCACACTGTTACCTTCACGACATTTCAGTAGGGAATGCCGTGAAAGCCCGGCATAACATATTCTCTATGAAAATACCCGAAAATATCAGTCAGCTTGCTTTAAGGCTCCCAATGAGCCCTTCAAATTTTCAGTGTGATACCATGTGGAGAATAGAAGTTTTGACATAATTTCTCTGATCTCGTCTGGAGTAAGATGAGTGGTAATAAATGGTTTCCATTTTGAAAAAAATAGTGTTACCTTTAAGTCTCTGTGCCTTTCGGGTTTAAGTTTGTCAGCATATAAGTATAATTTCAGCTGAGCTGAGATATCAGTTATCGAGGGTAGTTGAGTTGTAATCCATTTATTTAATACACATTTTTTGCCACTAAAAGAATAATGTGTATTAAGGCGGGTAACTTATGTCCCTCCTGAGATTGAGGCACTATAGGCGCTTAACAATGGAACAATAACAGTAGAGGTGTCATCGGAATAGGGATTCTCCACATGGTATTTATATAGGGAAGTACACTCCTCCAATAAGATTGGATCTGTTGACAAGTCCACATACCGTGATAAAGAACTGTGCTGTGTTTTTGACATTTCAGACAACTTGTCAATCTTTCTAGATTGTTCAATGTAATAGGGAAGTTAAAGGCATATATAGCTGCATGTATTAGTTTAAAATGTGTTTGCCTCCAAGTCTCATTTATAATATGTTTTATCAATAGTAGCCATCCCTCCAGGATGCGTGTAAAAACTTCGGTGTTTCGTAGTACCTTCTCCCAATAGGGAAACCTGATTGCCGGCTTATACGTCCCATGTTTATCTCTAATTGCTTGATAAATAGCAGAGATGTAGCTTTTACTTAATCTCTGATTTAGCAATTTATCAAAGTCACTAACAGAAATTTCCCTAGAAATGTCATGTAAGCTCTTGCAACAGAATGATTTAAGCTGCATATATTATACATCTGCACTCAAAGTATCTAGCTGTGTATCTAGCCGGTAGTTTTAAGGATTGGAGGTATTGGCAACCAAGGTCTCTATGAAACGGGGTATTATCAGCATATCACTGCTTATAAAACTGCCCAAAAGTGTGCATTATTTCTGATGGGTCAGTGCGAGCTGCGCCAGTGTTATCTTTTAGGTTGGTTATATGGGAGTAGGGTCTGGTTCACTTAGCCAAGTTGGCAAGCAACCTGCCAGATTTGTTACCATATTTAAACAATTCTGCCTCCAGCGCAGAACGATGAAAACGTTCCCTGCGATCGAGCCATAACTCAAATTCCGCCCTAGTGAGTTTCCATTCCTGCAAAGTGACCGATGAAGGTTGTGAAATATAATTATTGTATGCTTCTCTAAGGGCCAACCTACTGTCCTGGTAGTGTTTCTGAGTGATTTTGCTGTCAGCCTTTGCTGAATCCCAATATAGGGAGGGGTTGTCACTGTGTCCCTTGTTAAAGGAATTTTATTCCAACCACCAACCACATAAAAGCTCTGTCAGGGATTCATCTTTTATCAAAAAAGAGGGAAAACACCAAATGTAGTCAGTTCCACGAATGTCCGCTACTTCCAAGCAGACCAGTATGA
Organism: Rhinoderma darwinii; assembly: GCF_050947455.1. Lineage (NCBI taxonomy): Eukaryota > Metazoa > Chordata > Amphibia > Anura > Rhinodermatidae > Rhinoderma > Rhinoderma darwinii. The sequence goes on along the minus strand of NC_134687.1, from coordinate 281,230,722 downwards.
TCTGAAATTAACAGTTGTTCTATAATTGGATATGCAAGGTAGCAGCGAGGTCCCTGTCAAGATATAGTCAATTCTTGACCAAGACCCATGAGCATGTGAGTAGTGCGTACATTCTCCCCATCCGGATTAAAAGATCGCCAAGCATCAACTACCTGTAGGTCTGAGGTAAAAGATTGCAATATTTTATCCGATGTTCTCACTGTCAAAGTAGATGTTCTCAAGCATTTCCTATCCTCCATGTGTGACAGTACAGTATTGAAGTCTCCCGCAACAATTTTGCTTTGGGTATTATCAAAAGCAATTTGGGTCTGCAAGGCCACATAAAAATGTTTGTTATCCCTGTTCTGTCCATATATATTGTTTATGCTCAGTTCCTCCGCTGGAGTGTCTAAGAGGGTATGGAGAAGCCTAACTTCTGTATCTGCATGTTGTGATTTTACCTGAAGTGATAGTGACTTACTCAAAAGTGTAAGAACTCCACCTATTCTATCATCTGGGGCCGAGACTAGTACCTCCCCTACCCACAATTTTTTCATCCTAAAAAAATCTCTTTCACGTAAGTGAGTCTCCTGGAGAAGGGCAATGTCTGCTCTCAGACGGTTTAAATGCTTGAGTACTAAGGATCGTTTGTGAGGAGACAGTAGTCCTTTGACATTCCATGTCATGATCTTCATGAGGGGAATAGTGTGATACACGATTCAATGCTCATGAGTCTTGTCCACTCCCAACAGAACATGAGGTTCAGGCAAAAATATATGAATCTGCGATCCTGACCAACTCGACCATGAATACATACAATCAATTGAACAATAAAATAATAAACATGAACCATAACAGTTAGTCGACAAAGCTCCTGTAGGAGAGAAATCGTCATGAATGGACTTTTTTCCGACATGTGGATTATCCGTGCGGCCATTTGCACTGGAGAGGGATTCATGCCAGCAATTGCTAGACAAAACGCGACATGTCAACCTTGCCCATTACTAATTGAGCATTTAAATAAAGCAGATATGATAATGTCTTAGTAGAATTAAACTACTTGTACATACAGTGAAGGAAATAAGTATTTGATCCCTTGCTGATTTTGTAAGTTTGCCCACTATCAAAGATATGAACAGTCTAGAATTTTTAGGCTAGGTTAATTTTACCAGTGAGAGATAGATTATATAAAAAAAACAAACTGAAAATCACATTGTCAAAATTATATATATTTATTTGCATTGTGCACAGAGAAATAAGTATTTGATCCCTTTGGCAAACAAGACTTAATACTTGGTGGCAAAACCCTTGTTGGCAAGCACAGCAGTCAGACGTTTTTTGTAGTTGATGATGAGGTTTGCACACATGTTAGATGGAATTTTGGCCCACTCCTCTTTGCAGATTATCTGTAAATCATTAAGATTTCGAGGCTGTCGCTTGGCAACTCGGATCTTCAGCTCCCTCCAAAAGTTTTCGATGGGATTTAGGTCTGGAGACTAGCTAGGCCACTCCATGGCCTTAATGTGCTTCTTTTTGAGCCACTCCTTTGTTGCCATGGCGGTATGTTTCGGGTCATTGTCGTGCTGGAAGACCCAGCCACGAGCCATTTTTAATGTCCTGGTGGAGGGAAGGAGGTGGTCACTCAGGATTTGACGGTACATGGCTCCATCCATTCTCCCATTGATACAGTGAAGTAGTCCTGTGCCCTTAGCAGAGAAACACCCCCAAAACATAATGTTTCCACCTCCATGCTTGACAGTGGGGATGGTGTTCTTTGGGTCATAGGCAGCATTTCTCTTCCTCCAAACACGGTGAGTTGAGTTAATGCCAAAGAGCAACATTTTAGTCTCATCTGACCACAGCACCTTCTCCCAATCACTCTCAGAATCATCCAGATGTTCATTTGCAAACTTCAGACGGGCCTGTACATGTGCCTTCTTGAGCAGGGGGACCTTACGGGCACTGCAGGATTTTAATCCATTACGGCGTAATGTGTTACCAATGGTTTTCTTGGTCACTGTGGTCCCAGCTGCCTTGAGATCATTAAAAAGTTCCCCCCGTGTAGTTTTCGGCTGAGCTCTCACCTTCCTCAGGATCAAGGATACCCCACGAGGTGAGATTTTGCATGGAGCCCCAGATCGATGTCGATTGACAGTCATTTTGTATGTCTTCCATTTTCTTACTATTGCACTAACAGTTGTCTCCTTCTCACCCAGCGTCTTACTTATGGTTTTGTAGCCCATTCCAGCCTTGTGCAGGTCTATGATCTTGTCCCTGACATCCTTAGAAAGCTCTTTGGTCTTGCCCATGTTGTAGAGGTTAGAGTCAGACTGAATAATTGAGTCTGTGGACAGGAGACTTTTATACAGGTGACCATTTAAGACAGCTGTCTTTAATGCAGGCACCAAGTAGATTTGGAGCGTGTAACTGGTCTGAAGGAGGCTGAACTCTTAATGGTTGGTAGGGGATCAAATACTTATTTCTCTGTGCACAATGCAAATAAATATATATAATTCTGACTATGTGATTTTCAGTTTTTTTTTAAATATAATCTATCGCTCACTGGTAAAATTAACCTAGCCTAAAAATTCTAGACTGTTCATGTCTTTGACAGTGGGCAAACTTACAAAATCAGCAAGGGATCAAATACTTATTTCCTTCACTGTATGTAGAATGAGTAAAGAAGTAAGTGACTACAATATCCAACTTGTATGACAACTATACTTACTAAGTCCAGTACCCGATTTTAACGACGGGTCAAAGATAATGTCACAAGCCAGTAGAACAGCCGAATCAGTCCTCCTGATAGTGGGGGGAGAAAGAAAAAATTAGGGGTTGTGAGTTCCTGAAGTCCTGTTGTCAGCGGTGTTTCAGGGGTGTCTTCGATGCTGTAATGGCAGTAGTTGAGGACCTCGTTCTGCTAGCTGCAGCTGCAGCATAGTTTCCAGGTGGTGGAGCAGCCAGAAGATCCGATAGCAGTGTCTCCGCTTCTTCAGGATCCGTGCCATCATGTCTGGTGATGCATTGAGTCGCAGGATATTGAAATTGGAAGCGCCATTTGTTGTGATGGGGTGCTGTACAAATCCTGCTGAATGCTCTGTGTTTGGTGTGAGCTCAACAGAGTAATCTCCAATAAGACCCCCTCAATGCGCAGGGACTGTGCCTTTCTTTTATAAGCTCTCAAGATGTTCTCCTTTTCAGATTAGTTTAAATACTTGACGATGACTTGGCGAGGTCTGTCAAGCTGACTTCTAGTCTGCGGCATGTTGTTTCGTTGCATATTTTCAGGCCTTAGGTGGGGTGCACGTTCAACTTTGAATGGGCCTTCTAAGTCGAGAAGGAGAGGTATTTGCACCACACATATGTGGAAAAGTGCGCTAGCAGGCACAGATCCCGGGAGACCTACCAGCCTTAGATTGCTGCATCTGGACCTGTTTTCTAGGTCATCAAGCTTTTCCAAGGTACGGCTCTTTTCCCTCAGCAAATCTCTAATATGCCTATGTGCTTTCGCCATATCTTCTTCAGCGGCTGAAATGCGATGTTCTGCTTCATCTAGCCTAACTGCATGTGCAGTAACCTCCGATTGCAAGGTATGAAGAGAGTCAGTTATAGTCTTAGCTAGTGTAGATTGCAAATCCGGAGAAATCCATCTGGCTACCTTGAAAGACAGTTTTTTGTAGTCGATGTGAAGATGTTGTGTACTGAATTTAGAGTCCTCAGACTCTGTCTATGAGGAAACTTCTTCTATGTCCTCCTTGCTGGCAGACGAGCGGCCCGCCGCCATCTTGTCGGTGCGGGTTGTCGGAGTCATGGCTCCCTCAAGGATGTATTACCACCCCTTCAGTAAGTAGCGCTGTTCTTCGCAGGATTGGGGTAATCAACCTGAGAGGTTATCTCTGTGTTGTATGGCAAAGGAGCTTAGGATTTAGGGAGGCCGCAACAGAGCACTCGTCTCCTGCGTCTTAACATGTTGGCGCCGGAACAGGAAGTCTAAAACCTCTTTATGCTCTGTTTATGAAGAAAACCAGTATAAACCATACCAACCAACCATCCCAGTTGGGTGGTATGGTGGGACAGTGGGACAGTCCCAGATTTCGGGTGGTGACCCGCTGTCCTGGGCAGCCGGTGGTATGTCCCGGACTCCCGGTGTCAACTGTATCTATGTTCTCAGGACGCTTATACAGTTGAACACAATGCTGAAACAGAGAACCGTCAGCTCCCTGCTTCAGCACTAGTACAGAGGACTCCCCGGGCACAGCACTACTTTAAGCACTGAGCCTGGGGAAGCCCTTGACGTTACTGCCAATATATGGACAGTGATGTCTGTGGCTCCATCAGGAGCGGAATCTCCTGCCAGAGCGTTGCCGATGCTCTGGCCAGGGATTCTGCTCCTGGAGGGAATCCCTGACATCACTGTCTATATCTGAACAGAGACATCAGTGGCTCCACCTGGAGTGGAATCCCTGGCCACAATGTGGCCAATGTTCTAGATGGGGATTCTGCCCCAAGTGTGAGTCTCAATGGCTACAGGCGGGTAGCGTTATCTACATGGGCAGTGTGGCACTATCTACATAGGCAGCGTGGTACTATCTACAGGGGACACTGTGGCGGTATCTACATGGGTACTGGCACTTTATATGTGGGCACTAGCAATAGGGGCAGCAAAGGGGCATTATATTGTATGGGGGCAGCTAAGGCAGAATTATACTGTATGGGGGAAGCTATAGGGGCATTATACTGTATGGGGCATCTGTGGGGGAATTATAGTGTATGGTGACAGCTAAGGGGGCATTATACTGTATTGGGCAGCTGTGGGGGCATTATACTGTATGAGGGCAGCTATGGGGCATTATACTGTGTTGGGGAAGCTATGAGGAGTTATACTTTATGGGGGCAGCTATGGAGGCATTATACTGTATGGTTCAGTTATGGGGGCATTATGCTGTATGAGGACAGCTATGTGGCATTATACTGTATATATTTGGATGAATAAGGATTATTGTTTGTTATTTCTTATCCTTGACTTCAGAATATTCAGATTTTTTTTATTACTCTTTCTGTACATGTTATATATTGTATAATGATGCAGATGAGTCAGTTTGCATTATGTACCTTTTATTGTTTCTTGGAAAATATTTTTTTTAACAAATACACAGTTGAACAAATAAAGATACATACAATATGACTTCTAATATGTTAAATCACATGCACAGCCAAGAATTTCAAAATTAAGCATAAGTGTATAGGAGACGGGGTGACATCATACCCTGCCCCCACTAGTATCGCCGGCAAAAAGCTTTGCTTTCTCAGGGGTCCATAGAAAAAACCTGGTTATAAATGAGATTTATATATGGTTGTAGGACAAGATTTAAACAATAATCCAATAAATTAAGTACTAACAGATGCAGCTATACTTTCATGTGTAATCCAGATGGTGTCTTCAGCATTCTACATCGCCTGTGCATAGATAGAGCATACTGCGTATGTGCTTTCCAATTTGGCAGAACCTTATACCGACAGGTTTCCAGTGCCGCGATGGGTGCACGCTTTTATCCCTTTTATGCCAATCTATTTTTGGGCTGGTGGGAGGAGGAGTGCATGTACCCATGGCATGCTTAGCGGAAACATGTCAGTGGATGGTTCCGTTTCATAGATGACACATTGGTACATTCTCCAAATAGGGTTCACCCAACCTAAACATCTGAGGATGGAAATACTTCAATTTCTCAGACTGCAACAAAAATTGCTCAGGCATTTAGGAATTCAAATTGACCTCGTAAGGCCTAACCATCAGATTTAAAACTCATGAGCAGGCTCGCACGAACATCCTACTCTTATGCGTGAGACTGACAACCAAGTCAGACTTCTGACAAAAAACAATAACTAATATTCCAATCATATTTTGAATACTCATTGGCATATTCTCCAATTGGAACTAAACTTGGTTACTTAACAGAAAAGTCATTATCAACGACCAACCTTCTCTTTGGGACACAGTAATAAAATTATTAGGACATATCTCTATGGACAATGTTTTTTCATTTCTAAAAAAGTTTCTTGATCTACGGAGCTGAGAGATTTCCCATTTGAAACACTATATTAATTGCAGGGCTAAGAATGTAATTTGTGCCTTAATCTGACACCGTTGGAAATTTTTTGGTGAGACAAACGTCACAAAAATGAAGGAAACATAGCCAGAAACTCTTGTCAACCATATCCCTGGTAACTAGAGACTTGACCAATCACTGGATCCTGATATCGGTGGCAATACAGTTTTTTAAGCACCATCATGGTAGGTATCAAGGGGATAAGGTGGTCGCTGTGTTTATAAAGTGCAGTCTAATATCAGAGGGGGAAATTTGACCCTGCCATTACTTAGATTAGAATCTAGGTGGATCTATGAATTAAGCACGATCTCACCAAGAGGTATCAATGAGGAACTCCTTTTTACAGGGTATTACAAAAAATGTGTTTTGTTGACAGTGGGTTGTCATACGTGGGGACATATGTGTTATATCAAGTCCAGAATCAACGCAGCCGTCTAGCAGGAAATTTTAGAGCTCTTCATGCTTCCTTCTGCTGACAAGCTTTGTGGAGATGCTGATTTCATTTTACAGCAGGACTTGGCACCTGCCCACACTGCCAAAAATACCAATACGTAGTTTAATAACCACAGTATCAGTGTGCTTGATTGGCCAGCAAACTCGCCTGACCTAAACCCCATAGAGAATCTATGGGGTATTGTTAAGAGGAAGATGAGAGACACCAGACCCAACAATGCAGACGAGCTGAAGGCCGCTATCAAAGCAACATTGGCTTCCATAACACCTCCGCAGTGCCACAGGCTGATCACCTCCATGCCATGTCACATTGATGCAGTCATTCATGCAAAAGGAGCCCCGACCAAGTATTGAGTGCATATACTGTGTCATGTCCGTGGCTGCTGGCCGTCAGTGCCACTCTCTCCATGACAGCCACAGCCGCGAGTCCGCGAGCGCTGGCACCCAGTCTCCTCCTCAGAAGACGCCAGTGCTCGCTTACACTCACCTCAGCCGGATCCCGTAGGGTGCGCGCGCACGCTCGTGCCCGCTTTTAAAGGGGCAGCGCGCGAACCGGACTTTGATGAACCATCAGCCCATTAGTCCCTGGACTATAAGAGGGGTTCAGCCCCTTGCTTCTATGCCTGAGCGTTGTTGTTCCCTAAGTTTGTCTATGCAATGGTCTCCTAGTGTGCTCCTGTTCCTGTTACCTGCATTCCGTACTATCCTGGTCGAGTACTGCGCTGAGCCAAAGTCGTGCCGTGCTGTATACCACGCCTGACCTGCTTCACCACGCCTGACGCCTGCCTGCTGCCTAGTCCCAGCCAAACCCTGCCTTGCTACTGTCCGAGCTGCCACAGGTACCCTATACGAACTATAGACGTTGAACTGCGCCCTGTTGGCCAGCTGCCATACCGCCAAGGCGGTATGGCCCAGTGGGTCCACAAATCGTGACAGTACGCTCAGGCCATGTACCCCGCTGGTCGATTCAAGACCATGACGATCCTCCAGGCGTTGAACATTCTTGCACGTCGGCAAAAGGCACAAGCTGCTGTTCCTCCTACTACACCTCCTGGCAGTGTTGATCCTCAGACTACACCTCTTGGCAGTATTGACCCGCGTTTTTCTTTGCCACTTCCTGACCACTATGATGGAGACTCAAGTACCAGTCGTGGATTTTTGAATCATTGCCAGATCCACTTCAGCCTGTATACCAGGACATTTTCGTCTGATGGCGCAAGGGTCGCATTCATCATCTCTCTCGTCACTGGCAAGGCTCTTGCATGGGCGAACCCTATCTGGGAGAGACAAGCACCAGAGACCCGTGATTTCCAAGGCTTCCTCCGGACTTTTCGCACGGTGTTTGAGGAGCCTGGACGGGTCTCATCTGCAGTGGCTTCTTTGATTAACCTACGCCAAGGAGACACCTCCGTGAGTGAGTACGCCATCCACTTCTGCACCCTAGCGGGAGAGCTGTTATGGAACAATGAAGCCCTGGTGGCTGCATTCTGGCATGGACTGGCTCCTAAAATTAAGGACGAACTTGCCGCTCGAGATCTGCCGTCTGTCCTGGTTGACCTCATCCTTCTGTCGGCCCGGATTGATATATGGATCCGAGAACGCCTCCAAGAGGTTAGTCGGGAGGGAGGCCTTCCTAGTCTGGTTCCTACTTTGCAGCAACCCCTCCTGTCCTCACATGTCGATCCTCCTAAGGAGTCTGTGATGATGGACCAGTGTAAGCTTTCCACCCAGGAGAGACAACGCAGACGCTCTTCAGGACTCTGTCTATATTGCGGCCTCGGTGGCCATCTTCTGCGCCTGTGTCCCCAAAAATCCCAAAGCCTAGGGTTGCTAGGAGTGACAACCTTGGGTAAGAAAGGACTCCCGTCTAAATTGTCCATATCTGTGACCATAGTGTCCGGCGTGAGAACGCATCAGGTCTCTGCGTATCTGGACTCTGGATCTGCTGCTAATTTTATCCGTAGAGACCTGGTGGACCTTCTTCAATTACCCACCACCCTACTGGGGAGCCCATTGACAGTTGCTTCAGTAAATGGACATCCTCAGCCAGACCCAGTTATAGCTGTGACCAAGCCGCTGAGGCTCCAAGTAGGGGCTCTTCACTCCGAACTTCTGTCGTTCTATGTCCTATCCAAAGCCGTTAACCCTGTGTTGCTGGGCTTGCCTTGGCTCCGACTACATGCCCCAGTCATGGACTGGAATTCTGGAGAGGTTCTCCAGTGGGGCCCTGAGTGTCAAAGCCGATGCCTGGTGCAGATTCGTTCAGCTCAGTCTTCGCTGTCTCGGTCATTGGCAGGATTGCCGGGTCATTATGCTGTATTTTCGGACTTCTTCAGCAAGAGGGAGGCGGAGACATTGCCTCCACATCGGGCGTATGACTGCCCTATCGAACTGATTCCTGGTGCATCCCTTCCCCGTGGTAGGGTATATCCTCTCTCTTTGCCAGAGACTCTGTCCATGTTCGCCTATGTGAAAGAAAAATTGGAGAGGGGCTTCATACAGAAATCTTCCTCCCCAGCAAGAGCTGGGTTCTTCTTCGTCAAAAAGAAAGATGACTCTCTTCGTCCTTGTATCGACTACCGAGGTCTCAACCAGATCATGGTGAAGAATAAATATCCGTTGCCACTGATCTCTGAACTGTTTGACCATATACGTGGCACCAAGATTTTTTCTAAACTAGACCTGCGTGCAGCTTACAACCTAGTCCGGATTCGCCAGGGTGACAAATGGAAGACTGCATTTAACACCCGTGATGGACAGTATGAATATCTTGTAATGCCCTGCGGTCTGTGTACTGCTCCCGCGGTCTTCCAGGAGTTTCGTTAATGACATTTTCCGTGACCTCCTGTATGTTTGTGTTGTGGTCTATCTTGATGATATCTTGATTTTTTTCTCCAGATCCTATGACACATCAGGAACATGTCCGTCAAGTTTTGCTACGGTTAATGGAGAATCGTCTGCACTCCAAGTTGGAGAAGTGCGTGTTTTACAGAGATGCTCTACCCTTCCTGGGCTACATCGTCTCGAATCGAGGTCTCGAGATGGATCCTGAAAAGGTAAATTCTGTCCTGGAATGGCCACGCGCTCAAGGCTTGAGGGCCGTACAGCGCTTTCTGGGATTCACCAATTTTTATAGACAGTTTATTACAAACTTCTCCTCACTGACTTCTCCTATCTCTAACCTCACTAAGAAGGGCATGAACGCCAAGGTGTGGACTCCCGAGGCAGAGTCCGCATTCAATAGCCTAAAGAGTGCCTCTATCCTCCATCATCTGGATTTCTCTCTGCAGTTCTCGTTTGAGGTGGACGCATCCTCTGTCGGTGCTGGTGTACTCCTGTTCCAGAGAGGTCCCAAGGGCAAGTCAATGGTATGTGGCTATTACTCTAAACTCTTCTCTTCCGCAGAACACAACTACTCGATTGTGAATCGGGAGTTACTGGCCATCAAATTGGCCCTGGAAGGGTGGAGACATCTACTAGAGGGCGCAGCTCATCCGATCCTAATTTTTACGGACCACAAGAATCTGACCTACCTCCAGATGGCCCAACGCCTGAACCCTCGTCGGGCCAGGTGGTCACTGTTCTTTACCAGGTTTCAGTTTGAGCTCCATTATCGCCCGGCCGACAAGAATGTTAGGGCCGATGCCTTGTCCAGGTCTTTCGAGACAAAAGACACCATGGAGATTCCACAGAACATTATTGATCCGTCTTGCATTATCTCTGTCAATCCCCTGCAAGTTGGGGACATTCCTTCAGGGTGGACTTTTGTGTGCCTGACTGATCGTGGAAGAATCCTCCGCTGGGGACACTCCTCTAGACTGGCAGGTCATGCGGGGGTCCGTAAGACCCGGGATATGATTGCTCTTCATTTCTGGTGGCCCACGATGCCCAAGGACAATATGGACTTTGTTTCTTCCATTTCAGTATGTGCAGCCAACAAGGTCGCTCACTCCAGACCTGCTGGTCTGCTCCAGCCATTGCCTGTACCCAATGCTCCCTGGCAGCATATAGCTATGGACTTTATTACGGACCTGCCTCTCTCTGCCGGATGCAGTACTGTCTGGGTGGTGGTGGATCGATTTTCTAAGATGGCCCATTTAGTTCCACTGACCGGTCTTCCTTCTGCTCCTCAGCTGGCCAAGCTGTTCATCCAACACATCTTCCGCCTGCATGGCTTGCCGCAGCATATTGTGTCTGATTGGGGGGTTCAGTTCACCTCGAAGTTCGGGAGAGCCCTCTGCGGACTTCTCAGTCTGAAGTTGGACTTTTCCTCAATCTACCATCCTCAGTCCAATGGTCAGGTCGAGAGGATCAATCAGATCTTGGAGAACTACCTATGCCACTTCATCTCCAAGCAGCATGATGACTGGGTGCAGCTTCTTCTGTGGGCTGAGTTCTCATATAATAATCACACCAGCGAGTCCGCAAGGAATACACCGTTCTTCATTGCCTACGGCCAACACCCACGAATTCCTCCTGGTAACCAATACTTCCGAGGAACCAGAGGCTGACTCCGCTTTTAGAGACTTTCTGCAGATCTGGCAGCAGACTCGATCTTTCATCCTGATGGCAGTCTACCGCATGAAACGGAAGGCTGACACAAGGAAAAGAGAACCTTCTCAATTTCTCCCTGGCTTGAAGGTCTGGCTGTCTTCTAGGAATATCCGACTAAGGGTACCATTATACAGCAGATAAACCCTGTCGCCTACAAGCTTTGGCTGCCTCCTGTCCTCAAGATCCCCAACTCCTTTCATGTCTCCCTCCTGAAGCCGGTGGTTCTGAACCGCTATACCAAGACTCGTAGCCCTGCAGTTGCCTCCAGCGGTCCTTCAGACACCTTTGAGGTTAAGGAGATCTTGGACACCAAGAAAGTGAGAGGAAAGCCTTTTAATTTGGTGGATTGGAGGGGGTTTGGTCCTGAAGAGAGGTCCTGGGAGCCAGAGGAGAACCTCAATGCTCCTACTCTTCTGAAGAAGTTTCTCTCTCGCTCTGGTCCCAAGAAGGGGGGGGCGTAAGAGGGGGGATACTGTAATGTCTGTGGCTACGGACCGTCAGTGCCACTCTCCCCATGACAGCTGCAGCCACGACCCGGCGAGCGCTGGCCCCAGTCTCATCCTCAGGAGACGCTTCCACTCACCTCAGCCAGATCCCGCTCTTAAAGGGGCAGACTTTAATGAACCATCAGCCCATTAGTCCCTGGACTATAAGAGGGGTTAAGCCCCTTGCTTCTATGCCTGAGCGTTGTTGTTGTTCCTTAAGTTTGTCTATGCAATAGTAACCTAGTGTGCTCCTGTTCCTGTTCCTATTCCTGTTACCTGCATTCCGTACTATCCTTGTCGAGTACTGTGCTGAGCCAAAGTCATGCCATGCTGTATACCACGCCTGACCTGCTTCACTACGCCTGAGGTCTGCCTGCTGCCTAGTGCCAGCCGAGCCTGCCTTGCTGCTGTCCAAGCTGCCACAGGTACCCTATACGAACTATAGACTTTGACCTGCGCACTGTTGGCCTGCTGCCATACCGCCAAGGCGATACGGCCAAGTGGGTCCACAAACCCTTCGTGACATACGGTACATATTTTTCAGTAGGCCAACATTTCAGTATTAGAAATCATTTTTGAAATTGGGCTTATATAATATTCAAATTTTCTGAGAGACTAAATGTTGGGTTTTCATTAACTGTTAGCCATAATCATCAACATTAAAAGAAAGAAATTATAGAAATAGATCACTCTGTGTGCAATGAATTCATATAATATAGTTTCACTTTTTGAATTGAATTACTGAAATAAATTAACTTTTTGATGATATTATAATTCATTGAGAAGGACTAGTGTATATATATATATATATATATATATATATATATATACACACACTACCGTTTAAGTTTAGGGTCACTTAGAAATTTCCTTATTTTTGAAAGAAAAGCACAGTTTTTTTCAATGAAGATAACATTAAATTAATCAGTAATACACTCTATACATTGTTAATGTGCTAAATGACTATTCTAGCTGCAAACGTCTGGTTTTTAATGCAATATCTACATAGGTGTATAGAGGCCCATTTCCAGCAACCATCACTCCAGTGTTCTAATGGTACATTGTGTTTGCTAACTGTGTTAGAAGGCTAATGGATGATTAGAAAACACTTGAAAACCCTTGTGCAATTATGTTAGCACCGCTGTAAACAGTTTGGCTGTTTAGAGGAGCTATAAAACTGACCTTCCTTTGAGCTAGTTGAGAATCTGGAGCATTACATTTGTGGGTTCGATTAAACTCTCAAAATGGCTAGAAAAAGAGAGCTTTCATGTGAAACTTGACAGTCTATTCTTGTTCTTAGAAATGAAGGCTATTCCATGCGAGAAATTGCCAAGAAACTGAAGATTTCCTACAACGGTGTTAATAAGGAAGGATGAACAGTTGTTTAATTTTCAAATTATTTTATGTGTAATTCCAATATATTTTTATGCCTATGTGTCAGGACGATGTTTATCTCACATTACGTGACTTGTGTAATATTTCTCTGCTTAGCTTATCTTGGGTGGTCAGACATCTTAGACAGATCACGCCTTTTATCTGTACATTTCAGCAAACAGCTTGACCACATCTTGCTGAGTAATTGTGGTTTTGTCCTATATATATGTGTGTTATACTTGCCAGTAAAATCAGAGAGATATTCTGACAGACAATCATGACTGCTGTGCCTGATTTGATGTACAGAGGGCCCGTATATACTCCTCAAAGCCGACATTAATTTGAACACCACTCAACAAAGAAGGGAAGTCCATTTTGCTTCTGACAAACACAGTTTACCTGAAGGGGGCTTCCATGACAGTTTAAATGGTGCCGAAAACCCGGGATCTCTCAGAGAAACGTTTCCTAGCGTCTGCTAGTCCGGAACATCTGGAAGAGTCATTGAAACCAAAACCGCGCGGTAAGTAACTACTTTTTGTTACAATACCTGTTTCAAATACTCTGCCAGAATATCCGGTAAGACTCTGGGTAATTGTGTCCCCGCACAGAGATTCCAGTAAGAGTCAGGTCCTTTGTTGAGTTGGTCTGGTATGATTGTATGAGCATTGATAAACTTGTATAACATTTGTACAGTTGCGCAGTGTGAGGTTGGGATAGTTCATACACCCGGCTGTGGCCATCTTGGATGGGCAGCACACTATCCTAGAGTTGTGTTTTGGTATCAGCGAGCACTACAACTCAAACGCACATATCAAGAAACCTGCATTTAACACCTAATTCCTGCAGTCTGTGTGTGTTTGTTGTGTACATGTGAAAACGAGAGGGTCAGTAGAAGGCTTAATTGTAAAAATAAATTATTAATCTGCATGCTCAGACAGATTCTGTGGGACAAAAGTTAGAGGAAATAATTGTGAAAGGCTGTTACAGTCCCAATATACATTACAGAAGAAATACAGGAGGAAAAAACGGGATACACGGCGCTGCTTAATAAGAAAGGTTTAATGACGATAAATGCTACGCGTTTCGATACCGGACCGGCATCTTCATCAGGCATATCATGAGAGTAGTAAAAAAACACACATATATATACACAAAAGTACAAGTGAAAAGTAAGTTCATTGGACCAGTTCAGACCAGCCTCCTGGCCAAAAACCGCCAAAACCTGCAGGTCAAAGTTCAGAAATGTCAGAAAAAATAAAAACTGTAAACAATAAAATTGGAATGAATAAAGGTCACAAATGGGTTGCTAGCAGATAATGAATGACATAAAATGACATACAGGGCCATATTTGCTACATTAACTGGACGAACCAGGGGGTTCTGTTCAGTCACAGGGCAGCAGGGAAATGCTGCACTCAATGCAAACAGTAAATTGTACATAAAGAGGTTTTATTTGTGGTATGTGGAAGGAATAAGTAGTCTGAAGTTGTAAGGGGGATAGTGAGATATTGCAAGTGTCAAAAGAAAAAACTATACGAGATCTTTCATAGCGCGCATACTGGCGCGTTGTCATGGCAACCATAAACAAATGCAAGCCGGAAGAGAGGGGAAATGTGTTGGAACGCATGGTGAAGCGCAGAGAGCGCAAGGGGGAAGTTATACACAAGGGCAAATTGAGCCAGCAATTAGCTGGAGTATATCTGCTACTTATGTCATAAAAACAGCTAATAGACATACTAGTAATGGTGTGTGCTGTATATATTTATAAAATGACGGAATAAAACTAATAAAACTAATAAAATGATAAAATATGAGGAATATGTATAACCTCAACATCGGATAACTCTGGAAATATTAGTGCATATATAAATCTCAATGTGGATGGTACAAATGCAAAAAATGGATGAAATATGTGAAAATTTAAAATTAGGTTAATATAGACCTTAAGAAAATTAGTAATTAATACACCATCGAAGAAATTAGTAATTAATACAAATCAATAGAATTAATAATTAATAGGCTGTCCATAAAATTGATAAATTACAACACATGAAAAAATGTTTGACATTAATCCAAAGCGGACTCCGTAATATCATTAAGGCCATTAGGAAATAAGGTCGCCAATTTATATATCCAAAAGTTTTCTCTTTGCTTTAATCTAATAAATCTATTAGATATATCAAGGGGTATTTTTTCAATGGGAGTCACAGTGATAGAATCAAAATTGCATTTATGTTCAGTAGCACAGTGAACATAAATGCAATTTTGATTCTATATAAATTGGCGACCTTATTTCCTAATGGCCTTAATGATATTACGGAGTCCGCTTTGGATTAATGTCAAACATTTTTTCATGTGTTGTAATTTATCAATTTTATGGACAGCCTATTAATTATTAATTCTATTGATTTGTATTAATTACTAATTTCTTCGATGGTGTATTAATTACTAATTTTCTTAAGGTCTATATTAACCTAATTTTAAATTTTCACATATTTCATCCATTTTTTGCATTTGTACCATCCACATTGAGATTTATATATGCACTAATATTTCCAGAGTTATCCGATGTTGAGGTTATACATATTCCTCATATTTTATCATTTTATTAGTTTTATTAGTTTTATTCCGTCATTTTATAAATATATACAGCACACACCATTACTAGTATGTCTATTAGCTGTTTTTATGACATAAGTAGCAGATATACTCCAGCTAATTGCTGGCTCAATTTGCCCTTGTGTATAACTTCCCCCTTGCGCTCTCTGCGCTTCACCATGCGTTCCAACACATTTCCCCTCTCTTCCGGCTTGCATTTGTTTATGGTTGCCATGACAACGCGCCAGTATGCGCGCTATGAAAGATCTCGTATAGTTTTTTCTTTTGACACTTGCAATATCTCACTATCCCCCTTACAACTTCAGACTACTTATTCCTTCCACATACCACAAATAAAACCTCTTTATGTACAATTTACTGTTTGCATTGAGTGCAGCATTTCCCTGCTGCCCTGTGACTGAACAGAACCCCCTGGTTCGTCCAGTTAATGTAGCAAATATGGCCCTGTATGTCATTTTATGTCATTCATTATCTGCTAGCAACCCATTTGTGACCTTTATTCATTCCAATTTTATTGTTTACAGTTTTTATTTTTTCTGACATTTCTGAACTTTGACCTGCAGGTTTTGGCGGTTTTTGGCCAGGAGGCTGGTCTGAACTGGTCCAATGAACTTACTTTTCACTTGTACTTTTGTGTATATATATGTGTGTTTTTTTACTACTCTCATGATATGCCTGATGAAGATGCCGGTCCGGTATCGAAACGCGTAGCATTTATCGTCATTAAACCTTTCTTATTAAGCAGCGCCGTGTATCCCGTTTTTTCCTCCTGTATTTCTACCATTTTGGCAACCCCTTGGGAGTTTGCGTTGGGATTGGCAGCAGCTTCTCTATTACGAATTACATGCCGGTAATTTACAACCTTGGAGGTGAGCATATATTGTTTTTTCTCCGCGCATTATATATTGATACCGCAAGTTTGGCGCCGTGTTCTTTTTTTGTTTCACTTCAATATACATTACAGTCAAGTACTCTGTCAAACCCAAATTAGAGAAACAAGTATGAATAGTAAAAAGAAGGTAATAATACGGTATTGGGGATGCCCCATGAATTGACTGGTGGACGGAAAAACCTGATAGCCTCGGGGCATTCCCCATCGTTCCCTCTGATAACTGCCTCCACTACGTCAATAGCGGCCAATACCGGAAAATTCCTTCTAGCCGGGAACATTCTCTTCGTTGTAAAATAACAGCCTAGGAACCAAAGGTTCTGAAGTAGTATAACTTCCAACCTCCCGCTAAAAAGGTGTTGTAATAGTATAATTACCACACTGTCCCAGAAACGCCCTTACTCAAATGCCTATGAATGAGACCCACTCCTGTGTGAATGGTATGAGATTTGTTGATATAGATTGTACAGAAGGCATGGTGTTAGGATTTGTAGTCTTACTACTAGCAACAGTGATATTGATGTGGAAAATAACTCGGGACCAAAGGAAAGGATATCCTACGGCCCAGTTGATATAAAGTCCCTGAGTAAAAGGGCTTGGAATAATCTCCCAGCGTAGGAGATTGTATATATATATAAGGAGTATATATATATGAGGTAAACCACTAGGAAGTGACGGACAGTAAGGTCCTCACAAAGTCCAAGTAAAAGGGGCTTGGAATAATCTCCCAGCGTAGGAGATTGTATATATATAAGGAGTATATATATATGAGGTAAACCACTAGAAAGTGACGGACAGTAAGGTCCTCACAAAGTCCCTGAGTAAAAGGGCTTGGAATAGTCTCCCAGCATAGGAGATTGTATATATATAAGGAGTATATATATATATATATAAACCACTGGAACGTGAAGGACAGTAAAGTCTTCACAAGGTCAGTTCTATTTGCGGAAAGGAACTGTGATCCCAAGGAAATGGGGTCAGGAGATAGTAAGACTGCCCACCGGTGTGATCCGGGGGCATGGGTATCAGCCTGCAATATAGTAGAAAGTTTGAAAGGAAAAAATGCAGTGAAAGATTGCAAAAGGATGTTTAAAATGATGGGAGTGGGTTTGTGTGGAACGCTTGAAGAAAGGTGAGGAAGTGGTCAAAAACTGTAAAAGAATGTTTAAACAAATGAAGATAGGAAGTAATGGTACGTTAAATGCATTGCCAATCATAGGAGGCGGTAGAATGTTCTGACAGAATGTTAAAATGATCAGGAATGTCAAAAGAAAGTTGTTTATATAGTTCAAGATGAAAAACTTTCATACAACAGAATGCTGGCTGGTAAAAAGACAATGAACTGATAGGAAAAGCAGAACTATTAGGGTATGTTCACACGGCGGGGGTCCGTAACGGCTGAAATTACGGGGATGTTTCAGCCTGAAAACATCCCCGTAATTTCAGCCGTACCGGCATGTGCAGGCGCTTGAACGCCGCGTCAATTACGGCCGTAATTAGCGCTGCTATTGATTGGAGTCAATGAATAGCGGCTCCAATTACGGCCAAAGAAGTGACAGGTCACTTCTTTGACGCGGGCGTCTATTTGCGCGCCGTCATTTGACAGCGGCGCGTAAATATACGCCTCGTGTGAACAGACAAACGTCTGCCCATTGCTTTCAATGGGCAGATGTTTGTCAGCGCTATTGAGGCGCTATTTTCAGGCGTAATTCGGGGGAAAAACGCCCGATTTACGTCCGTAAATAGGCCGTGTGAACATACCCTCAGATTAACATAGATTTTGATAAGAGTGACTGTAAGACTAATACAGCTAGGTATATTGTAGTGAGTAATGTGGATTATGACGAGAAGTATGATGTAGACATGTATACAGTGTGTGTGTCCGTGTATACAGTGTGTGTGTCCGTGTATACAGTGTGTGTGTTGCAGACTAGTCTGAGGAGCAAATGAAATTGTGTACTGTTTGATGTGAGATGTTTTTCTCAATCCAGATTGAGAACTGAGTTAATTGAACTTTAAATCATTATTATATGTAAAAATATTGTGTAAAAAATCCTAGAACATTGAATTGAAGTACAAGATTGTGTAAATAGACTGACATTTTAATTGACCTTATCTATAAGTTTTAAATAATTAAAGTTAGCTGTTATAAATATAGCAGAGACTGTTATGTGAGAATGTTAGAAGGACGTAAATTGCTGCTCTCTTTTCCTCAAATGAAATACAACTAGCACGGTCTGCATAAATGACATTGCTAATTTATTGTGAAGGAAACTGATAATTGTGTATTTTTCTCTATCCCTCTGTCTCCAGATTGTTCTGGATGGTGCTTCCACAGGGTACAGCACATTCCCCTGATATTGTCACCTGTACAATGAAAGAGCTGTTGGATAAGTGGTCCCCCAAACACTCCACCACTTGTCTATTGCAATATTTGCTTTTGTATTGTGTCTCTGTTGAAATATGCGCTCAGGAAACAGGTACTCCCCGCCGTACATGAGCTCATGAGCACTGTAAAGGCCAAGCATTTGTCTGTTGCACGACTCACAGAGATTGAGCTCGCTCTTCTCTCTCCAAACATTACTATAAAACGTTGTGTGGTCCTAAATCAGCTACCCTACTTCCGCTGAATTTGGACCAAAAGGGGGATAGTGATAAAGATAGTGATGAACATGGCTGTCAAAGTTTAGTTGTGATAGAAGTAAAAGGCATGTCTAATGTATTTGATGTTTCACTCACTAACCCTGATGCTGAGTATTTTGTAGATGGATCACGATACTGGAGTGAAGACAAAGGACATTTTCTCACTGGGTATGCGATAGTCCACAATGGTAAGCCAGTCACACCACAGTCCCTACCCTCCGGTAGCTCTGCACAGGAGGCGGAACTAAGAGCACTCACTGAAGCGTGTAAGTTGGGTAAAGGGTTGTGTATAAATATATATACAGACTCCAGGTACGCCTTTGAGGTAGCTCTTGACTTTGGAACTATATGGAGAACTAGAGGTTTCCTAACCTCAGCTGGTAAAGCTATAAAAAAAAATGCAGATGCAGTGAAAGCACGGTTAGAGTCCCTACAGCTGCCTACAAAGGTAGCAATAATAAAGGTACAAGCGCACACCCACAATGGTGATAGCCAGTCAGAAGGCAATGCACTGGCCGACCAAGCAGCAAAAGTAGCCGCCGCTGCTACCCTCCCCGTGCTCACGGTCCAATAGGTGGCCCCTGTCACGGAACAATTCCTATGTGCTCTTCAAACCCATGCACCGGCCCCTGAGCATAAACTGTGGCAGAAGGTGGGGGCTGTTAAAGGCGAAGGAGGGATATGGCATGTAAAGGGTAATGTATGCCTGTCCCAAAGCTTGTTTCCCATGATGTGTGCCCTGGCGCATGGCCAGACACACTGCTCTAAAGGAGCCATGAGTCAATTAGTACTTAGAACCTGGCACACTCTAGGATTCCAGCATGCTGCAGCAAAATATGTACAAAGCTGCATGATCTGTGCACAGCACAACCCAGGAAAGGTAGTAAAAACACCAGCAAAACACACACCCAAGTCCTACTACCCCTTTCAGAGACTGCAGGTGGACTACATACAGCTACCTCAGGTGGGGCCATATAAATATGTCCTAGTCTGTATTGATTTGTTTTCAGGATGGCCTGAAGCCTTTCCAGTATCAAAAGCAAATGCTGCTAGCACAGCGGATTAGCTACTAAATGAAATAGTATGCAGGTATGGTGTCCCAGAGACCATAGAAAGCGATAGAGGAAGACATTTTACTCAGGAGTTACTGGGGAAGATCTTAAAAAGCCTAGGAATAGAGCAAGCATTTCATACCCCATACCATATGCAGAGTAGCGGCAAAGTAGAAAGGTTAAATGGAACATTAAAATTGAAAATTCAGAAAGCCATGGATGAGACTTCATTGCCATGTACGAAATGCTTGCCTATGGCCCTGTTTTCTGTAAGAAGCACCCCAAGGGGAAAGGATCAACTCCCCCCTTTTGAGATTCTTTTTGGGTGTCCTCCAAAGACTGGTTTATATTTTCCCCAACAATTGCAGAGTAATTATGATAAGATGACACAATATCTGATGGCCTTACATAAACTACTCGAAAGAGTGCACAAATTGACACTGTCTTCTATTCCAGATCCTAACTCTCTTGCAGGAACCCACTCCTTGCAACCAGGAGATTGGGTTGTGGTAAAGATCCATGATCGCACCAGCCTACAGCCTCGCTATACAGCACCTCATCAAGTGCAGCTGGTGACCGCTACTTCAGTAAAACTCCAAAGTAGAGCCACTTGGATATATGCTAGCCACTGCAAGAAGATACTGACTCAAGATGTGGTACCTGGTAGTGACACTCCTGAACCTGATGCTAGCCAACACACTGCCACCGTACCTAAATAAGAACGATTGGTACAATACATTCATCAAGCACCACCAAGTTTTATATTAGGCCTTGAAGGGCCAGGATAACCTGACTGATTGTTGGATTTGTACTCATAGCCCTGTTAACTCCAAAAGTGTGCCCTACCTTGCCATCCCTGTCACCTTGAATGAAATCAGAGAACTGTGTAATAATACTATAATTACTACTCTGACAGGGAAAAACAGGGATAAAAATGTGCCCTTGCCTGTAGCTGCATGGATGGAAGAGCCCTTGATGTGGTTTAACAGGAGTGGTCCACCCCTAAAGGTGGCACAGACGCCTTGGGCTTCTGCGCGAGTGGACCTTGCCTGTTATCCTAGCTTCTCATCCTGCAGCTGTATCCGGCAGAATACCTTTTTCATTAATGAACTACACAGAATGCAATGGTACCAGTTCCATCGATACTCAGTGTGTAGGAATTGATGCTACATTAGGTCAGATGCCCCCCTGCGTAACTACCACCTTACAAATGATCAGGGAAGCCTTACTATTACATGTTAACAATACCACCAACATTACAGCCTTCTCCTCTGCACTAGAGGGTAACATAGTAGCCAAATGGGTGGCAAACTTATTTAACGGTTCAGTCGTAGGAGTACCAAAGAACATGTATATCGTATGCAAACACCAGGCGTATAAATGGCTCCCAAGTAACTTTACAGTTACATGTACACTGGCTTATCTAACACCTGCCACGTTCATCATACCACATGTAGATGTAAATGTTAATGCAGTGCCCAGACACACATTATATAAAAGGAAAGCAGACAATAGGCCTCGGGCAGATGGACGACCCCATGTGGTGAGCATGGGAGCTGCAAATGCAATTGTAAGCACCCTGTTCGTCTATCCCATGGTTACACAGATGTGGGATAAACTAGTAGAGGCTACAGAATATCTGGATCAGCAAAGATTTGAGATACTCAACTTACTAAACGCCACCAATATAATACAAAGACAATTGATCGTAGTAGCCAATCAACACACCATAGTACTCGATTACCAAACTGCCTCTCAAGGAGGAATGTGTCAGATTGTGGGACCAGCCTGTTGTCATTATATTGATCCCGCAGGAAGCCTCCGTATTAAAGCTAGCATAACAAAAGTAGCTGACTTCAGAGAGAAATGGCTAAAGGAACATAAAGAGAATGAGGACAGCTGGTGGGGAAACACCTTCTCATTCCTGAACCCTGCAAATTGGTTTAAGGGTATAGGAGGATGGATTGCAGGAATAATACAGGGGATTTTACACATATTACTAATTATATTAGTTTTATATATAAACTAGTCATTTATTTAGTACCAATGATATGTAAGAAGAACAAAAAGATTGTTCATCACAAACCTAAGCCAAAAAGTTTTGACCCTATGTCCTGAAGTAATATTCGAGATCATTTACCGGTGAATGGACCCAGGTCCCATTTGATGGAAACACCAAGTGAAGTAGCTGGACAATGAGAATGAATATGAAAAACAGGAGGGTTTAATAAGGAAGGATGAACAGTTGTTTAATTTTCATATTATTCTATGTGTAATTCCAATATCTTTTTATGCCTATGTGTCAGGACGATGTTTATCTCACATTACGTGACTTGTGTAATATTTCTCTGCTTAGCTTATCTTGGGTGGTCAGACATCTTAGACAGATCACGCCTTTTATCTGTACATTTCAGCAAACAGCTTGACCACATCTTGCTGAGTAATTGTGGTTTTGTCCTATATATATGTGTTATACTTGCCAGTAAAATCAGGGAGATATTCTGACAGACAATCATGACTGCTCTGCCTGATTTGATGTACACTCCTCAAAGCCGACATTAATTTGAACACCACTCAACAAACAAGGGAAGTCCATTTTGCTTCTGACAAACACAGTCTACCTGAAGGGGGCTTCCATGACAGTGTGTACTACTCCCTTCAGAGGACAGCACAAACAGGCTCTAACCAGAGTAGAAAGAGAAGTGGGAGGCCCCGCTGCACAACTGAGCAACAAGACAAGTACATTAGAGTCTCTAGTTTGAGAAATAGACGCCTCACAGGTCCTCAACTGGCAGCTTCATTAAATGGTACCCGCAAAACGCCAGTGTCAACGTCTACAGTGAAGAGGCGACTCCGGGATGCTGGCCTTCAGGACAGAGTGGCAAAGAAAAAGCCATATCAGAGACTGGCTAATAAAAGGAAAAGATTAATATGGGCAAAAGCACACAGACATTGGACAGAGGAAGATTGGAAAAAAGTGTTATGGACAGACGAATCGAAGTTTGAGGTGTTTGAATCACACAGAAGAACATTTGTGAGACGCAGAACAACTGAAAAGATGCTGGAAGAGTGCCTGACGCCATCTGTCAAGCATGGTGGAGGTAATGTGATAGTCTGGGGTTGCTTTGGTGCTGGTAAAGTGGGAGATTTGTACAAGGTGAAAGGTATTTTGAATAAGGAAGGCTATCACTTCATTTTGCAACGCCATGCCATACCCTGTGGACAGCGCTTGATTGGAGCCAATTTCATCCTACAACAGGACAATGACCCAAAGCACACCTCCAAATTATGCAAGAACTATTTAGGGAAGAAGCAGGCAGCTGGTATTCTATCTGTAATGGAGTGGCCAGCGCAGTCACCAGAACTCAACCCCATAGAGCTGTTGTGGGAGCAGCTTGACCGTATGGCACGCAAGAAGTGCCACTCAAGCCAATCCAACTTGTGGGAGGGGCTTCTGGAAGCATGGGGTGAAATTTCTCCCAATTACCTCAGCAAATTAACAGCTAGAGTGCCAAAGGTCTGCAATGCTGTAATTGCTGCAAATGGAGCATTCTTTGACGAAAGCAAAGTTTGAAGGAGAAAATTACTATTTCAAATAAAAATCATTATTTCTAACCTTGTCAATGTCTTGACTATATTTTCTAGTCATTTTGCAACTCATTTGATAAATATAAGTGTGAGCTTTCATGGAAAACACAAAATTGTCTGGGTGACCCTAAACTTTTGAACGAGAAAGGCTCCAGGGGAAGGAGATGAAACGTTGCCTATGGGACAATAAAAGTACCCTCTTTTTTTTCACCTTCATAAACGGAGTGCTGCCTGATTTTTGCTCTTTATATATATATATATATATATATATATATATATATATATATATATATATATATGTATACTATCTGGACAAAAGTATCAGGACACATATCTTAATCATTGTATTCAGGTGTTTCATTCAGTCCCATTGCCACAGGTGTATAAAATCCAGCACCCAGCTTCCAGGCTCCAGCTACCAGGCTCCAGCTCCCAGGCTCCAGCATCCAGCTTCCAGGCTCCAGCTGACAGCTTCCAGGCTGAAGCTCAAGGCTCCAGCACCCAGCTTCCAGGCTCCAGGCCCAGACCAGGAACTCTCCTATACCAGCAGCCCAGGTTTGTAACATTGTACCTGGGCTTGGAGAGGGCCCTGAAGGGGGCTCCATCCTAGGATGGAGCCTCGGTCCTTCACACTAAGGAGCAGGCTGGTGGAGGGTGGAGGGACCAGCCAGCAGGCTGCCAAGAAACAGTCAGCTTCAGGGGAGAAGAAATCATCTAGGGGCAGCAGCAATGTTGTCCCAGCTCCCCCAAAGGCTGAGGCTCCAAAAGGGGCCGCGAGGAGAGGATCGGAGATGGCGTCGGTTTCCCCCGGAGAGGGCCCAGCACCATCGGGGCCGGAACAACAGAGCTGCGGGGACACCCTGGGATGGGGATCGCTGAGGCCGGGAGAGGATGTCACGGTGTTTAGCTCCCGCCTGGCAGCCCACGTCCAGGAGTACTGTGACCTGGGTAAGTCCCTGCAGCTCCTCCGGGGGGAGCTGACAATGGCCCGAAGCAGGGCGGCCAAGTCCTCCGGGGCGAAGAGGGCCCGGTACTCGCTGCAAGTGCGCTCTTTGTTGCGGGACATCGAGGAGATGAAGGAAAGGCGCCAGGAGATTGTCGCTGGGGGAGGCGTCTTCTCGGAGAAGCTCCGGAACGATGATCGTTTTGGAGAGATGTCGTCCCCCAGCGTGAAGACATGTGTGGCAGAGGAGGAGAAAATGTTAATACCATCTGTGTCGGTTTCCACCGGGTCCCCTCGGAATTAGGATAGCGATTCGGAGGTCCCGAGGGAGACTGGGGAGACTGGCAGCGAGGAGGAGGATGGAGGAGTGAGGAAAATGGCGTCGCCCAGCAATGTGCGGTTGCCTTCGTCATCTGAGAGCAGCTCTGAGTCCGAGGACGAGCGTCCCCCGGGTGTACTAACGCAGATCCAGGAGCTGGAATCCCCAATACCCATGGAGGGATTCTGCTTTGGCTCAGAGCTGCCAGCTGAGGATGAGGAAAAAAAAGAGAAAAAGAAAAAGAAAAAGAAAAAGAAGAAGAAGGAGAAGGAGAAGGAGAAGAGGCACCAGGTGAGACTCGTATTTAAATTTGGGTCACCCCTGCACTCCGGGCCAGAGGATGTCTCGGTTCGGGGTGCAGGTCCCGCAAGTCCCCCAGTTCCAGCCTCTGCAGTGGGGTTGGAACGGGTAAGCGGGGAGAAAATCGTGGGGCTGGGCAAAATGGCGCCGGATGCCGTTCTCTGCAAAGGGGGCGGTACTGGTGTCATCGTGTCAGGGGGAGTGGTCCCGAGGCTGACAGAAAGCGAGCCCCTGAAGCTGGCCAGTAGCGTGAGTCAAGGGCCGGTGAACGGGGCGGACCAGAAGTCAGCGGCGCGTCCCCGTGAGGTAGCTGACTGGATGTCAGCCGGCTCTGTAACATCTGAGTCGGCTGACAAAGTAGGCGTAAAGTCAGCTACCGCCCCGGACAGAGGCAATGCTGACAACGAGGAGCCAGTGGGAAGCCACTCCCTGAGAAAGGGGAGTGGTTTGGACGCCGCAGACCAGCCCGGGAGCGGCGTCCGATATGTGGAAAACCCAATGCTGGCAGTGCCGCAATGCAGTGTCAGACTAAATGTCTCCCCTCCCCTGGTTGCCATGGACACTAATGAAGGGGGGCAAAAGCAATGGAAAAAAAGAAAAATGTTGATCCTGACCTGGCCAAAGAAATGATGTATGGGAGTATCTTTAGAAATGTTATAGGTAATAGCGTGATTAATAAAAATGTGGTGAACGGGTCAAATGTTATGGATAATGTGCCAACCAGGTGTGCAGAGGGGCCGAGTGCTCCCTCCACTACTACTCTCAGCAGATCTTATGCTGGGGTAGTGAGGGGGGGACCACCGGCTCACCCTTCTTTCTCCTCTGGCCCCAGGGACGGTAACTTGCAACAGCGTCTCCTGGAGGCCTTAAGGGAGGGGAAGCAGACCCTAACAGTAGGGGGTGTGCAGCGAGACCTATCCTTTTGGATAGAGAGGTACGGTCTGGATGCCTTCCGAGAGAGAAGGGGAGATCAGTGGTCGCTCCCAACAACCGGGCTGGCCGCTGCCAGGAGGAATGTGGTCCATCTCCGGTGGCGTGGCAATGATGCGTGCCCTCCTAGAAAGAGGGTGGTGGAGCTGCTGCTGGAGATGGGCTTCAAGGCGAGTGACATCTTTGCCTTGATACATCCTTATGGTACGGCCGAGTTTGACATCAGCTTTGTTCACCCGGGCGGCCTTGAGGTCTTCTGGGGGAATTATGAGCTGGTGAAGAGCGAGCCCGGCTGGCGGGATTTTGCTGTACATATATCCCGCCAGAGTGGTCTCAAGAAAGTGACCGTTCTCACCCGTAACGAGTCGCTTTCTTGTGTTGATATCATGACCTAGTTGAGCAGATATGGCGAGGTGGCGGAGATGCCAAGGAAGAACTTGGACGAGTTTGGCATCTGGTCAGGGGCCTGGACGTTTGTGGTCAAACTTAAACGTCTGGGGCAAATTGTGTCCCACATTCCATCCTCCGCTTTTCTCGGGAGGGATCGAATCCTGGTCTTCTACCAGGGGCAACCGAAGCTGTGTCCCCGGTGTGGCGACCCTTCGCACCTGAGCGCCAGCTGCACTGTGCAGCCATCTAGCCGCAACGTGTGGCCAGATTAGGTGCCACCTGTGTGGTGACTTAGGTCACCCATTCAGTCGGTGTCCACGCTCCGTGGTCAACACTGTCTCTAAACCTGTGGAAGAGGAAAGTGGGGTGGCTTCTGCAGGTGAGGAGGCATGTGGCGATGGCGGAGCCCAAGGGCAGGTGAAGAACGCTAAGAGAGCCCCCCCTTCCTATCAACGAAGGCAGGAGAAAAGGCGAAAGGAAAGGGAGCAGAGAGAAGCCCAGGCAACTGGGGTGATCTCTGGCCCTGACCTGGACCCTGGCCCAGAAACAGATGCCCTTGAGGAGGCCGATTTGAATGAGGAGATCAGGAGGCTCCAGAGAGAGCAGGTGGCTGAAGACTCTCAGTCCTCCCATTATGAAAGTGTTGGTGAGGAGGAGAGGGTTCAGCCTAAAGAAAAAGGGACACAGGGAAAGAACTTCAAAGCACCAAGAACATCTGGCTCTGCCCTGACCAAGGAAGGCAGGACCTGCACCCCCCTGGGTCTCTCCCCCAACCGCTACCAAGCCCTCATGGATATTCCAACTTCTCAAGGCGAGGAGGAGGGCGAGGTAGGGGTCTCCAGGGACGCTGAACCTCCTCCCTTGCGAGGTGCACTGGCTTCGGGGGCGGAGGTTGCCCTGGAGTCGGAGGATAAAGAAGGGAAAGGAAGGGAAAGGAAAAAATTTGGAAGAAATGGACTCTTCTATTTCTAAAAAAAGAGCTAAGGGGAGGAATTCCGAGGGGTCCTCCTCAGATAAGGAAGCACAGAGTGGAAAGAGGAAAGCCGTCTAACTCATTCATCTTAGATGGCGGCACCCGCACCATTGACGCTGGCATCGATTAACGTTGCCAGCATTAAGTCTGATACGGCTAGATTTGCAGACTTTGATTTTCTTGGCCGAGTTGAAGCCGACATTTTGTTTTTTCAGGAGACGAGTCTGTCACTTTTGGCAGACGTCGTAAAAGCTAGGAGGGAGTGGCGACGCGGGCCCTCCTACTGGTCTCTTGCGGCTGAGCCGTATAGCGGTGTGGCGGTCCTTTTCACCGCACCGGTAACATGCCGACGGATGATTGAGTTAGAAATGGGGAGGTGCTTGATCTTAGATGTTCTCATTAGGGGGCAAGAACTACGACTAATTAATATCTATGGTCCCCAGACAGAGTGGGACAGAAAAAGCCTCTTCATGATAATTAAACCTTTCCTTTTTACGAGCCGACAAGTCATCTTTGGAGGAGATTTTAATACTGTCGTTAGACTCCAAGACAGAGGAGGTTCCAGAGATAGGTTGGCTTATGATAGTGTGATTTTAAATAGCATAGTTAGCGATGCTCGCCTGGTGGATATCCACATCAGGCATACCCCAGGTCACTCAGGGTTCACCTATCATAGAGGTAATTGTAGGTCTAGGATAGACAGGTTTTTTTTGAAGGAGGAAGCCATCTCTTCGGCAGTGTCCGTTGTTGAGGTGGAGTTCTCCGACCACTGTCTAATTATTTTTTCTTTGAATATTGCAGAGTCCCTCCAGATGGGAAGAGGTATATGGAGAATGAATTCAACTCTCTTGGAAGAAACGGAGATAAGACAGGCCTTTGAGGATTTTCTTCAGAGCCAGGTACCTTTGTTGGATCTTAGTGGTGGGAGATGTTCAAAAAACGGGTAGCAGAGTTTTTCCGCCAGCTCTCGTGCCTCAGGTCCCTGAATAGGTACCGCCTATATCAGGAACTGAGGAGGAAACTCGAGCATCTAGTCTCCACCGGAGGTAGCCGTGAGGAAATCTCCGGGGTGAAAGCTTTGCTTAAGAGGTGTCAGTATGATAGGCACGCATCTTTGGTTCTTGAGAGGGATTTTCGGGAGGTACCGCTCGCCCGACGCCTACAGGAACTGTAAAATGTCAGTGAATCGTAAGATCATTACAGGACTGGCTGATAGTACAGGCTCCCTGAAGAGATCCAAGTCAGGGATCCTGGAGGTTGTCAGATCCTTCTACTCACACCTCTTGAGAAAGCAGGATCTAAACAGAAATGAGATGTCGGCTTTCCTGGCCGAAACCATTCCCGAACCAGGGGTAGACCCCGCTCTTGGTGTTTTGATAGAATCGATCAAGGAAGAGGAAGTGGGACTGGCGATTGACGGGCTTGCCGTCAAAAAATCGCCAGGTCCGGATGGCTTAACATCCGAGTTTTATAAGACCTTTAAAGGAACCCTTGTTCCCCTCTTGACCGCGGTTTTTAATGAGTGCCTTTCCTCGGGTACTTTGCCAAAGTCAATGAGGAGGTCGGCCTTGATCATTTTATCGAAGGGTAAAGACTCGACCCGTATTGAGAATTGGCGTCCCATAGCGCTTCTCAATACGGACAGAAAGGTTCTCGCAAAGGTGCTGTTTAATCGGCTGGTGAAGTTCGCACCCCGGCTCCTTTCGCTGGTCCAGCACTGCTCTGTTCCAGGCCGCAGCACATTTAGTGCTGTTCTCAGCGTCAGAGAGGCAGTGGAGCAGGGAAATGCTGGTCGATGGAAGGGGTACATCCTGTCCTTGGACCAGGCCAAGGCTTTTGACCGGGTGGACCACGAGTACCTCTGGTCGGTCCTTCTGAGGCACGGCCTACCGGGGGGGTTTGTCAATTGGCTTCAGACCTTATATACTGGGGCTGAGACTTTTGCGCTGGTGAACGGTTGGGTTGAAACCCCCTTTGAGGTTGGGTCTGGTGTCCGCCAGGGTTGTCCCTTGAGCCCTTTGCTATATGTGTTTGCAATTGATCCTTTTCTTAAAAGGATTGATTGTGGGCCATTGGCGGGGGTCGGGGCCGGCCTGGAGGGGCCGGAAGCCACTCAGAGGGTGGTTGCGTACGCAGACGACGTCTCTATTTTCATCTCCTCGTGAGGGGAGGCGGAGTGGGTGATGTCGGAAGTGGAACGTTACTCGTTGGCATCTGGGTCCAAGATCAACCGGGATAAGTGCGAGAGTCTCTGGCTGGGAGGGGGAGAACCTGGTTTTGATCTCCCGGACACCCTTCCAGAGCCTCAGGGGTCTGCTAAGATCTTAGGAGTCGAATTTGGCCCGGGTGATTATCCCATGAAAAACTGGGAGGGTAGGCTGAATCTAGTTGCCCAGAAGGTCGGCCAATGGAAGGGTTGGTCCTTAACCCTGAGGGAAAGAGTTCACCTGGCCAAGGCCTACCTGTTGCCCATGTTGCTCTACCTAGGCAGTGTATGCATTTTGCCAGAACCTCTCTGGACTCGGGTCTATTGCCTGTTCTTCCAGCTGTTATGGGGGAACAGGCTTAACCTAATCAAGAGGGAGGTTACTTACCTACCAAGGAGACTAGGCGGGTTAGATATGGTTAACCCGGTGGTGTTTCTAGTAAACACCTTTGTTAAGATCAACCTGGCAAACCTCTGGCAAGAGAGGGCTCCTTGGTGGATATCCTCCTGCAGGGGGTGGTTTCTGCCTTTCCTCCAGAAATGGGAGAGAGGAGGGCAAGTGAAAGACCTGCGTACGCCTCACAGACATCTTCCGGCTTATGCCACCCTGGTGCTGAAGATTGTTCGCCGGTGGGGTCTGGAAGTGCGGGAGATCAGGACCATGTCGAGAAAATTTCTTGACAGCAGGGTTCTGATGACCCACTTTCAGAAGCCCCTGGCGCTCAAAGACTGCCCAAGTAGTGACCTCGGGGTGGGATTAAAACTTTTAAATTCAGCGAGGATTCCCCAGAAGTTTTGGGATCTGGCTTTGCGTTGCTTCCATGGGAGACTGTATGTAAGTGGCAACTTGAAGTACAGAAACTCTGATGATAGGGGTTGTCCCCGGGAGGAGTGTGGCGGCGTGCTGGAAAGCATGGAGCATTTCCTGCTTCATTGCCCCTTCAATACAGAGGTATACAAAAGGGTGGGAGCCTCCATTGGTTGGCCAGGCCTAGCCAACCTCTCCTATGCCGGGTGGGCCTATGGAGTGTTCGGAGACCTTGGTGGTAGGGACCATTGCACCTTGTTTCTAGTCAGTATAGTGGTTAGGCACTTTACATGGAATACACGAAGCCTAGTTTCTACTCAGAAGAAAATCCTCCTAGTCGATGAGGTTGTTAGCAATATCATGGGTGACCTGGTGAAGGTGCATTCTTTGGAGGTTGACAGATTGGGGGCATCCAAAGCCTCTCGCCTTTGGAGGGGCTTTTCCTTTCGGGTACCTTAATGTGTCGGCCTCCATGAGGGGGAGGGGAGGGTTTTCGCCGGTGCTCAACTGGAGGTGGGGGTCTGCGTTCCACTGAGGCACCAAAAGAATATTAGCGATAGGGCTAGGAATAGGGAAAGGTAAGGGTCAGCATAGGGTCAGTTTTTAGTAGGGCCAGGAGAAGGGCTAGCAATAGGGTAAGGAGATAAGGCAAGCGATAGGGATGGGTGAGGCGGTGGACGTGGAGTTTGGCCTCTGGGGGGTGCTGGGGGGCCTTTCCCTTCTCTCTCTCTGGTGATGGGCTGGGTAAGCACAAGAAGTGTTTTGTTTTGTTTTTGGTAAGGGCAGAAAAAGGGTTTACAAGCGACCGAACTTGGTGCTTTCGGGATTGTTTTGGTTTTGTATTTGTATGGTATTGTAAGATAAGTTGTGATAGTTATGTATGTATTGTATATAATTTTGTATATTGTTAAAATAGGGTCAGTTTTTAGGGGGTAATAGTTAGGTTGGGAGGAGGGCTGGGGTTGTGGTGGGGGTGTGCCTAGCCCAGCCCTGGACTATGCGGACATGGGAGGACATGGGGCGGGGGGCTGGGCTGGGGTGTTGGGTGTTGTAGTAGGGGCCAGCATCTGGACTACGCGGACATGAGAGGACATGAGGCGAGATGCCGGCTTGGGGTGGTGAAGGTTAGGATATGTAAGGATAGGGAAAGATAGGATATGTGTGTGGGTGACATTTATTATGGTGAAGGGAAAAAAAAAAAAAAAATTGGAAAAAAAAATTTATAGTAAAAAAATAAAAAATAAAATATATATAAAAAAAAAAAAAAGGCTGTTTTGTTGTTTGGGGTGTTAGTTATTTATTTGTTTTATTGTTATTGTTTCTGTGCACTTTGGTTGGCATGGGTGGGAGTAGGTTCTTTTTTTATATTGTTTTGTTCTGTATTTTTTTGGTTTTGTCTTTTTTGAGAATCTAGTTGTTGTTGTTTTGGATAAGGTGTGAATGTGGCTGTATGAGTGGAGTATATCGGGCCAGGTCAGGTGTTATATATACAGCAATGTATTTTTTGTTAAGATTTTGTTTTTAGTTATGAATTTTGTAGATATGTTTTGTATTTTTCTATAAAATAAAAAAGAGTTCCAGCACCTAGCCATGCAGTCTGTCTTTACAAACATTTCTGAAAGCATGGTTTGTTCTAAAGAACTCACTGTATTCGAGCGTGGACTTGTAATATGTCACCATTGCAACAGGTCAGTTAGTGAAATTTCTTCCCTCCTAGATATTCCACAGTCAACTGTGAGTGGTATTATTGCAAAGTGCAAGCATTTAAGAGCCACAGCAAGTCAACCACAAAGTAGCAAACCACGTAATGTTAGGGAGTGTGGTCGCCAAGCGCTGAGGCGCATAGAGCATAAAAGTTACTAACGCTCTGCTGATTCAACAACTGCAGGGTTACAAACCACCTCTGTCATTAACAACATTAGTGTCTAACCTCACAATTGCTCTTCTTGTTGAATTGGCAAAAATTCCCACAGACACACTACAAAACTGGTAGAAAACCTTCCTAGAAGTGTGGATGCTCCTTTAGCTGCAAAGGGAAGACCAACTCAATATTAATGTAGCCCACAAATGCTATAGATAGCATGAAGATAGCTTATCCATACATGCCCAAGTGACAGCAAGATGGGCTAAGAATCTTAAAGATCAGCTGGTGCACAGCCACTATATTCTTGAGACTTCTGGGGCACTAAAGGTCCAACATGGGGAAGTTTTCCTTGCGGAACTTGTAAAGCATGTGTCACGGTCACAGGGTATGTGGACACACTAGGCCGCTCAGCCGTAGCGTAGGGGCAGGTGACCAGGTCTAAGTCTATATGAAAGTCTACAGCAGTTCGTAACACTCGGGTACATGAACTAGTCAAGACAGTGGCTGTGGCTTCAGCACGGATGGAGGTCGGTCCAGCAGGTTGCGCCACATGTGACGGGCAGTACAAGATGTGGCATAAGACACTGGACGTGGCAGAAGACAATGGACGTGGCAGAAGACACTGGACGTGGCAGAAGACATTGGACGTGGCAAACGACAGCTGGTGCAGTAGGACAGGACTCCAACAATAGTACAGGAACAAGGTCACTGTAAAGGATCTGCCAGGCACAGCTTCTGTGTCAACGCCCATAGGTAATCAGTCTGCACCTGCTTCTATGTCTGTGAGACTGACTCCATCTTCCACCACTCAGGATGGCAGGCTTAGGAGTGGGAGAGCCTATCACAGCCTGGCCAGACGGAGCTAGCTCCCGCCCTCTGTCTATTTATACCTGCCTTTCCTGTTCCTCCTTGCTTGTGATTCTTCTCGTTTGGTTTCCTGGCCCTGCTGTGCTTCTTGAACTATTTGTCCCTGCTTCATACTGACCCTGGCTTACTGACTACTCTCCTGCTCTGCGTTTGGTACCTCGTACACTCCTTGTTTGACTCGGCTCGTTCACCACTCTTGTTGCTCACGGTGTTGCCGTGGGCAACTGCCCCATTTCCCTTAGCTTCTGTGTACCCTTGTCTGTTTGTCTGTCGTGCACTTATTGAGCGTGGGATCGTCGCCCAGTTGTACCCCGTCGCCTAGGGCGGGTCGTTGCAAGTAGGCAGGGACTGAGTGGCGGGTAGATTAGGGCTCACTTGTCTGTTTCCCTACCCCCATCATTACATAATCACAAGCCCATATACCTAGTCTACCCTGGTCCCTGACACTACTATGGACCCCCTTGAGACCCTGGCTCAGCAAATGCAGGGTCTCTCCCTACAGGTCCAGGCCCTGGCTCAGAGGGTCAACCAGCCTGATGCTACCATGGTAGTGCCCCTCACCTCACCTCTTGAACCCCACCTCAAGTTGCCTGACCGGTTCTCAGGGGACCGGAAGACTTTTCTCTCCTTTTGGGAGAGTTGTAGGCTCTATTTTCTCTTAAAGCCCCACTCCTCAGGTTCTGAGAGCCAGCGGGTGGGTATAATTATGTCCCGGCTCCAGGAAGGGCCCCAAGAATGGGCCTTCTCCTTGGCTCCTGACGCCCCTGAACTTTCCTCCGTTGATCTTTTCTTTTCTGCTCTCGGACTCATTTATGACGAGACTGACAAGACTGCCTTTGCCGAGAGTCAGCTGGTGACCTTACATCAGGGTAAGAGACCTGTTGAGGAGTATTGTTCTGACTTTAGGAAGTGGTGCGTAGCTTCTTGGTGGAATGACCCTGCCTTAAGGTGCCAGTTTAGGTTGGGTCTGTCGAATGCCCTGAAAGACCTGCTAGTTAGCTATCCCTCATCTGACTCCCTAGACCAGGTTATGGCTTTAGCGGTACGACTTGACCGACGTCTCAGGGAACGACAACTTGAACGTTTTTGTGTTTTCTCCTCTGACTCCCCCATGATGCCTCCCGAGATTCCGTTGCTTCATTCTTCCACGGAAGACTCGGAGGTACCTATGCAACTCGGGGCCTCCGTGTCCCCCCAACAACGTAGAGAGTTCTGCAGGAAGAATAGTCTCTGCTTCTATTGTGGGGATGACAAGCATCAAGTGAACAACTGTCCTAGGTGTAGGAATAAGCAGCCGGAAAACTTCAGCGCCTAAGTGATCATCGGGGAGGTCACTTGGGCGCACAGGTATTTCCCATAAATATGAAATGTAATAAAATCTTGCTTCCCTTTCAAGTCTCTTTTGGTGGTAGGTGTGCTACCGGCAGTGCCTTCGTGGATTCAGGGTCTTCTGCTAATATCATGTCTGTGGAATTTGCTATGTCTCTAGCTATGCCTTTGATTGATTTGCCTAAACCTGTCCCGGTAGTGGGTATTGACTCCACTCCTCTTGCTAATGGTTATTTTACACAGCATACCGCTGTTTTTGAACTCCTTGTTGGCTCCATGCATTTGGAGCAGTGCTCTGTACTGTTGATGCAGGGATTATCGTCCGATTTGGTTTTAGGCCTTCCCTGGTTGCAGTCGCATAATCCCACGTTTGACTGGAATACTGGGGATCTTACCAAATGGGGTAATGAATGCTTGACGTCATGTTTTTCTGTTAATTCTATTTCTCCCTCTGAGGAGGTGAACACGCTACCTGAGTTTGTTCAGGACTTCGCTGATGTTTTCTCTAAGGAGGCCTCCGAAGTGTTACCTCCTCATAGAGAATATGATTGCACTATCGATTTGGTACCAGGAGCTAAGCTCCCTAAGGGTAGGATATTTAATCTCTCTTGTCCCGAACGTGAAGCCATGAGAGAGTATATCCAGGAATGCCTGGCCAAGGGTTACATTCGCCCCTCTACTTCTCCGGTAGGTGCTGGCTTCTTCTTCGTAGGGAAGAAGGACGGTGGTCTTAGGCCATGCATTACCTACCGTAACTTGAATAAGGTCACTGTAAGGAACCAGTATCCCCTTCCTTTGATTCCTGATCTCTTTAATCAGGTTCAGGGGGCCCAATGGTTCTCTAAGTTTGATCTACGGGGGGCGTATAACCTTATCCGCATCAAAGAGGGGGATAAGTGGAAGACTGCGTTTAACACGCCCGAAGGTCATTTCGAATACCTCGTCATGCCCTTTGGGTTGTGTAATGCTCCCGCGGTTTTCCAGAATTTCATAAATGAGATTTTAAGAGATTACCTGGGGGTATTTCTTGTAGTGTACCTTGATGACATACTTGTGTTTTCCAAGGACTGGTCCTCCCACATTGAGCATGTCAGGAAGGTGCTCCAGGTCCTTCGGGAAAACAAACTGTTTGCGAAGACCGAAAAATGTGTGTTTGGGGTGCAGGAGATACAATTTTTGGGTCAAATCCTCACTCCTCATGAATTCCGCATGGACCCCGCCAAGGTCCAGGCTGTGGCGGAATGGGTCCAACCTGCCTCCCTCAAGGCGTTACAGTGCTTCCTGGGGTTCGCTAATTATTACAGGGCATTTATCGCTAACTTCTCGGTCATCGCTAAGTCTCTTACGGATCTCACTCGCAAAGGTGCTGATCTCCTCCACTGGCCTCCTGAGGCTGTCCATTCTTTTGAGATCCTTAAAAAGTGCTTTATCTCGGCCCTGGTGCTGGTTCAGCCCAACCAAATGGAGCCTTTTATCGTGGAGGTGACGCGTCCGAGGTGGGAGTGGGGGCTGTCTTGTCCCAGGGTACCAGGTCCCTCACCCATCTCCGTCCCTGTGCCTACTTCTCCAGGAAGTTTTCGCCCACTGAGAGTAACTATGATATTGGCAACCGCGAACTCTTAGCCATTAAATGGGCATTTGAAGAGTGGCGCCACTTCCTGGAGGGGGCTAGGCACCAGGTAACGGTCCTTACCGACCACAAGAATCTGGTTTTCCTAGAATCTGCCCGGAGGCTAAACCCGAGACAAGCTCGATGGGCGTTATTTTTTACCAGATTCAACTTTTTGGTTACCTATAGGGCTGGGTCTAAAAATATTAAGGCTGATGCACTGTCGCATAGCTTTATGGCCAGCCCTCCTTCGGAGGAAGATCTTGCTTGTATTTTGCCTCCAGGTATAATCATTTCCTCTATTGATTCTGATTTAGTCTCTGAAATTGCGGCTGATCAAGGTTCAGCTCCCGGGAACCTTCCTGAGAACAAGTTGTTTGTTCCCCTGCAATTCCGGCTAAGGGTACTTAGGGAAAATCATGACTCCACACTATTTGGTCATCCAGGCATCCTGGGTACCAAGCACCTCATTGCCAGAAACTATTGGTGGCCTGGGTTGCCTAAAGACGTTAACGCCTACGTCGCCGCTTGTGAAGTTTGTGCTAGGTCCAAGACTCCCAGGTCCCGACCAGCGGGCTTACTACGTTCTTTGCCCATTCCCCAGAGACCTTGGACCCATATCTCAATGGATTTTATCACCGATTTGCCTCCATCTCAAGGCAAGTCGGTGGTGTGGGTTGTAGTAGACCGCTTCAGTAAGTTGTGCCACTTTGTGCCCCTCAAGAAACTACCCAATGCTAAGACGTTAGCTACCTTGTTTGTCAAACACATCCTGCGTCTCCATGGGGTCCCTGTCAATATTGTTTCTGACAGAGGGGTACAATTTGTTTCATTGTTTTGGAGAGCCTTCTGTAAAAAGTTGGAGATTGATCTGTCCTTCTCCTCTGCCTTCCATCCTGAAACTAATGGCCAAACTGAGAGGACTAATCAGTCTCTAGAACAATATTTAAGGTGTTTTATCTCTGACTGTCAATATGCTTGGGTCTCCTTCATTCCCCTCGCCGAATTTTACCTTAATAACCGGGTCAGTAACTCGTCAGGGGTCTCCCCCTTTTTCTGTAATTTTGAGTTTAATCCACGGTTCTCCTCCGTTTCACCGGGTAGTTCCAAAAATCCCGAGGTAGAGGTCGTTCATCGGGAACTGTGCACAGTCTGGGCCCAGGTTCAGAAGAACCTAGAGGCGTCCCAGAGCATACAAAAAACTCAGGCAGATAGAAGACGTCCTGCTAACCCCTTGTTTATGGTCGGGGATCTGGTGTGGCTATCGTCTAAGAGCTTGCGCCTTAAAGTCCAGGCCAAGAAGTTTGCTCCCCGGTTTATAGGGCCGTACAAGGTCATTGAAGTCCTCAATCCTGTCTCCTTCCGACTGGAGTTGCCCCCATCTTTTCGAGTACACAACGTGTTTCATGCCTCCCTCCTTAAACGCTGCTCCCCGTCCTTGGCTCCCTCGAGGAAACCTCCTGTCCCCGTTCTCACCCCTGAGTGGGTAGAATTAGAGGTGGCCAAGATTGTGGACAGCAAGATGGTCCAAGGCTCCCTCCAGTACCTGGTCCATTGGAGAGGATACGGGCCTGAGGAGAGGACTTGGGTACCCGCCCGGGATGTTCACGCTGGGGTATTGGTCAGGAGGTTCCACCTTCGTTTCCCCAATAAACAAGGTCCACCTAGAAAGGGTCCGGTGGCCCTCATAAAAGAGGGGGTACTGTAAAGGATCTGCCAGGCTCAGCTTCTGTGTCAACGCCCATAGGTAATCAGTCTGCACCTGCTTCTATGTCTGTGAGACTGACTCCATCTTCCACCACTCAGGATGGCAGGCTTAGGAGTGGGAGAGCCTATCACAGCCTGGCCAGACGGAGCTAGCTCCCGCCCTCTGTCTATTTATACCTGCCTTTCCTGTTCCTCCTTGCTTGCGATTCTTCTCGTTTGGTTTCCTGGCCCTGCTGTGCTTCTTGAACTATTTGTCCCTGCTTCATACTGACCCTGGCTTACTGACTACTCTGCTGCTCTGCGTTTGGTACCTCGTACACTCCTGGTTTGACTCGGCTCGTTCACCACTCTTGTTGCTCACGGTGTTGCCGTGGGCAACTGCCCCATTTCCCTTAGCTTCTGTGTACCCTTGTCTGTTTGTCTGTCGTGCACTTATTGAGCGTGGGACCGACGCCCAGTTGTACCCGGTCGCCTAGGGCGGGTCGTTGCAAGTAGGCAGGGACTGAGTGGCGTGTAGATTAGGGCTCACTTGTCTGTTTCCCTACCCCCATCATTACAGTCACAGTACAGGATACAGGAACAGGTAACAGGTCATGGGTAACAACTGGAACGGGAAACACTAAGGGACTATTTGCAAGAAAGACTTGGGATAAACTAATAACGCTGCGGCAAGGATCAGAAGGGCTGGGGCCTTCTTATAGACCAGGAAATCATGTGTGTTAATGATGATGATGATTTTCATGTGCGCACTGTAGCCCTTTAAGAGCGGGCACGAGCGTGCGCACGCACCCAGCGGGACACAGCGGACCGGAACGGACGTGAGCGCTGGCGTCTCCTAGGAAGGAGATAGGGACCAGCGCTCACAGATCCATGGCTGCAGGTGTCGGGAGGTGAGTGAACCCAACGGCCATGGACGCTACAGAATCCCCCCTCTTACGCCCCCTCTTCTTGGGGCCAGAGCAAGAGAGGAATTTCTTAATGAGAGCAGGAGCACTGAGTTTCTCCTCCGGCTCCCAGGACCTCTCCTCAGGACCAAACCCTCTCCAGTCCACCAAATAAAAAGTCCTTCCTCCTACCCTTTTGCAGTCCAGAATCTCCCTCACCTCGGACACATCAGAAGAACCGCTGGGAGCAACTGTGGAACTAGAAGTCTTGCTGTAGTAGTTCAGGACCACAGGTTTCAGGAGGGACACATGAAAGGAGTTGGAGATTCTGAGGGTAGGAGGCAGCCGCAGCTTATAGGAGACAGGGTTTATCTGTTGCAGAATTTAAAAAGGACCAAGGAACCTGGGAGCAAACTTTTATGAAGGCACTTTCAAACGAATGTTCCGGGAGGACAGCCAGACTTTAGTCCCCGGAAGATACTAAGGCGTCTCTCTTCTCTTTGTATCCGCTTTTCGCTTCATGCGATCGGCTGCCCGCAAAATAGAGGATCGGGTCTGTTTCCAGATTTGCCCCAAATGCAGAGTCAGCAGCGGGTACCTAAGATGTTGTCGACACAGGAAAAGGGACTCTAGGATGTTGACTGTACACAATGTAAAACGGAGTGGAAGTGGTATACTCACTTGTGTGGTTGTTGTTCGAGAACTCGGACCATGGAAGAAGCTGTACCCAGTTATCGTGCTGTAAAGAGATGAAGTGGCGGAGATAATTCTCCATGATCTGGTTGATCCTCTCGACTTGCCCATTGGACTGGGGGTGATAAGCTGAGGAAAAGTCCAATCTCACATCCAGGAGTTTACAGAGGGCTCTCCAGAACTTTGAGATAAATTGAACCCCCCGGTCGGACACAATTTGAATAGGCAAGCCATGCAAGTGAAAAATGTGCTGAATGAAGAGACTCGCCAGTCGGGGAACAGAAGGTTGGCCGGTCAGCGGGATAAAATGTGCCATCTTAGAGAACCGGTCCACCACCACCCAGACAGTGCTGCATCTTGCTGAGGGAGGAAGGTCTGTGACAAAGTCCATCGCAATGTGCTGCCAGGGGGCATTGGGTACAGGCAGGGGTTGAAGCAGGCCGGAAGGCTTGGAGTGAGTAACTTTGTTAGAAGCACACACCGTGCAAGAAGAAACAAAGTCCAGAACATTTTTAGGTAGCGTGGGCCTCCAGAAGTGACGAGCAATCAGGTCTCGGGTTATGAGAACACCAGCGTGCCCAGCTAGTTTAGAACTGTGTCCCCAGTGGAGAATTCTTCTCCTGTCTGCCAACCAAACAAAAGTCTTCCCCGGAGGGTTGTCTCTAACCTGCAAAGGATTAGCAGTGACAATGCATTAAGTATTTAATTGTGAAAAACAGCAAAATGTAGTGAAAAATTTTAAAAGTTAGCATTTTTCGAAATTTAAATGTATTGCTTGTAAGACAGATAAGTAATAGCACACAAAATTGTTGCTAATTAACATCACCCATATGTCTACTTTAGATTGGCATTGTTTTTTTAACATACTTTTATTTTTCTAGGACGTTACACGACACAGCAATTTCTCAAATTTTCAAGAAAATTTCAAAAGGCTATTTTTACAGGGACCAGTTCAGTTGTGAAGTGGATTTTAGGGCCTTATATATTAGAAACCCCCGATAAGTCACCCCATTTTAAAAACTTTACCCCTCAAAGTATTCAAAACAACATTTAGAAAGTTTCTTAACCCTTTAGACGTTTCACAGTAATTAAGGCAAATTAGATGTGATATTTTCAAATTTCTTTTTTTTTCAGAAATTCATGTTTCATCTATTTTTTTTGTAACACAGAAAGTTTTACCAGAGAAACGCAACTCAATATCTATTGCCCAGATTCTGCAGTTTTTAGAAATACCCCACATGTGGCCCTAGTGCACTTACTGACTGAAGCACAGGCCTCAGAAGCAAAAAAGCACCTAGAGGATTTTGGGGCCTTTTTATTAGAAAATATTTTTGACACCATGTCAGGTTTGTAAGGCTTTTCCGGTGCCAAAACAGTGTAAATCCCCCAAAAGTGACCCCATTTTGGAAACTATACACCTTGAGGAAATTATCTAGGGGCATAGTGAGCATTTTCACCCCGCAGGTTTTTTGCAGAAATTATTGGAAGTAGGCCGTGAAAATGAAAATCTACATTCTTTCAAAGAAAATGTAGGTTTAGCTAATTTTTTCTAATTTCCATAAGAACTAAAGGAGAAACTGCATAACTACATTTGTAAATCAATTTCTCCCGAGTAAAACAATACCCCACATGTGGTCATAAACAGCTGTTTGGACACACGGCAGGGCTTAGAAGGGAAAGAGCGCCATTTGGCTTTTGGAGCTCAAATTTAGCAGGAATGGTTTGCGGAGACCACATCACATTTGCAAAGCCCCTAAGGGACCAAAACAGTGAAAACACCCAAAAAGTAACTCCATTTAGGAAACTACACCCCTTGAAGAATCAATCTAGGGGTGTAGTGAGCATTTTGACCCCACAGGGGTTTCATAGATTTTATTAGAATTGGTCAGTGAAGATAAAAAAAATCCTTTTTTTCCGATAAGACAAAGCTTTAGCTCAAAATTTTTCATTTTATCAACAAATAAAGGAATAAAAGAACCCCAACATTTGTAAAGCAACTTCTCTGGAGTACGGCAATACACCATTTGTGGTCATAAACTGCTGTTTGGGCACACGGCAAGGATCAGAGGGGAAGTTGCGCCATTTGGCTTTTGGAGCACAGATTTTGCTGGATTGGTTTCTTGACACCATGTCACTTTTGCAAAGCTCCTAAGGTAGCAGTACAGTGGAAACTCCCCAAAAGTGACTTGATTCACGAAGCTACACCCCTTGAGGAATTCATCTAGGGGTGTGGTGAGCATTTTGACCCCACAGGTGTTTCATAGATTTTATTAGAATTGGGCAGTGAAAATAAAAAAAATCCTTTTTCTTCAATAAGACGTAGTTTTAGCGGAAAATTTTTCATTTTCTCAATAAATAAATGAAAAAACGCACCCCAACACTTGTAAAGCAACTTCTCCTGTGTACGGCAATACCACATATGTGGTCATAAATTGCTGTTTGGGCACAGAGTAGGGCTCAGAAGGGAAGGAGCGCCATTTGGCTTTTGGAGTACAGATTTTGCTGGATTGGTTTCTGGGCGCTATGTCGCATTTGCAATGTCTCTGTGGGACCAAAACAGTGGATCCCCCCAGAAGTGACCCCATTTTGGAAACTACACCCCTCAAGGTATTCACCTAGGGGTGTAGTGAGTATATTAACCCCGCAGGTGATTGGAATAAATTGGTGTGCACTCGATGTTGCAGAGTGAAAATTGGATTTTTTTCCATAGATATTCCAATATGTGGTGCCCAGCTTGTGCTACCATAACAAGACCGCTCTCTTATTATTATGCTGTGTTTCCCGGTTTTAGAAACACCCTACGTGTAGCCCTAATCTGTTGCCTGGACATTCGACCAGGCTCAGGAGTGAAAGAGTACCATGTAAAATTAAGGCCTAATTTGGCAATTTACAAAGTATTGGATCACAATTGCAGAGGCTCTGGTGTGAAATAATAAAAGAAACTGCTGAGAAGTGACTCCATTTTGAAAACTGCATCCCTCAAGCAGGGGCGTAACTAGGAAAGACTGGGCCCCATAGCAAACTTTTGACTGGGGCCCCCCCTCCCCTGGGTGTCACACAACCCCCCCCCTTGTAGATAGTGCCTTTTTTACAGCCCCCCCTGTAGATAACGCCATACAGCCCCCCCCTGTAGAGAACGCCATACAGCCCCCCTGTAGGGAACGCCATACAGCCCCCCCTGTAGAGAACGCCATACAGCCCCC
The DNA here is from genome assembly GCF_050947455.1 of Rhinoderma darwinii. Lineage (NCBI taxonomy): Eukaryota > Metazoa > Chordata > Amphibia > Anura > Rhinodermatidae > Rhinoderma > Rhinoderma darwinii. Next base: position 281,187,954 of record NC_134687.1, on the reverse strand, counting down.
CCTGTAGGGAACGCCATACAGCTCCCCCCCTGTAGGGAACGCCATACAGCCACCCCCCCCTGTAGGGAACGCCATACAGCGTCCCCCCTCCCAAAAAAATGCGACCTACAGTGTGTCCTACAAAAGACATGTATCCCCTCTCCACAGGATCTCCACAGGACAGGGGATACATGTGTGATACATGGCAGCGATAGGGAGAACGGGGGACTGAAAGTCCCCTGAACTTCTCAATGACAAACCTCGGACTTCCGGCGTCTGCTCAGCACAATAAAAATGAAAGGAGCGCCGGTCACGCATGCGCACAAGCACGACCGGCGCTCCATTCATTTCTCCGGAGCTGCCGACACAGACCCCGGAAGTCCAAGGTTTGTGATGGAGAACTTCAGGGGACTTTCAGTCCCCCGTTCTCCCTATCAATGCCAGCGATCACACATGTATCCCCTGTCCTGTGGATATCATGTGGAGAGGGGATACATGTCCTGTGGAGATCCTGTGGAGAGGGGATACATGTCCTGTGGAGAGGGGATACATGTCCTGTGGAGAGGGGATACATGTCCTGTGGAGAGGGGATACATGTCCTGTGGAGAGGGGATACATGTCCTGTGGAGAGGGGGATACATGTCCTGTGGAGAGGGGGATACATGTCCTGTGGAGAGGGGGATACATGTCCTGTGGAGATCCTGTGGAGAGGGGATACATGTCCTGTGGAGATCCTGTGGAGAGGGGATACATGTCTTTTACTCTATTTTGCGCCTTCAGGACCAGACACCGTTTAGCCATTTTTAGCACGTGTTAGTTAAATGGCTATAACTTTTTTATTTGTTGGGCTAAGGACGTGATTTTTGCGATGTTTTTCCCGTGGACAATGCAGGTTTCTTTTTTTATCATTTTTATACACACCTTTTTTGCTATTTTAGAATTTTTATTCATAAAGTTTGAAAATAATAGTAAAAAAATAAGCTTTTTTACATTTCAGCAATTTTTTTTTTTTTTTGGTAATAACATCGTTTTACCCTAAAATAGACCTTTTATTTGTGATCGTCATTGTCTACCGTAAATTTTTATATATTACATGTCTATATTAGGGTAGTTGGGTCAGCGCTAGCGTTACAACAATGATTGGCGGGGGGAACGTTTTTTTTTGGGGGTGGGTATTTTATGTGTATTTATTATTTAAATTTTTTTTGCGCTTTACTTTATTATTTTTTTAATACTATGGTCTGTCCCCCAAAGGTCAAAGAAGACCTTTGGGGAACTTTATATATTTTTTCTTTTTTTACACCATGTTTTTCCACTGTAACTGGAGTTGCACAGCAGCCCCAGTTACAGGGGAAATCAGCCCTCTCATAGTGACGATTGTCACTAATAGGGCTGTGCTGGGTCTAGTAAGACCCAACAACAGTCTGTCAGTAACGGCACCCGGCGATCATGTGACCAGTCACATGATCAGCGGGAGGAATAGAGACAGCGCCGCTGCTGCTGTCTCTATTCCTGTACACAGCGCGCATTCAGCGCTGTGTACAAGTGATCAGAGAAGACAGAAGCAGCGAAAGCTGCTTCTATCCTCTCCTCAGGGTCCCCGGCAGTCACTGAGAGCCGGAGACCCGACATTCAGCTGCCCGATCGCGCGGGCAGCAAGTTAAAACCCGTGCCGTAGAAAGTCTATGGCTCGGGTTTTAAGGACCCTGACCGCTGGCCGTAAAAATACAGCCAGCGGTGGGGAACCAGTTAATGGCAGAGCGGGGAGATACCTCCCTGCTCTGCCGTAGTGTTCAGTGGCGTCGCGCTGTAGCAGCCATAGCGGCTGCTAGCGGAGCCCCCGGCCATGGTGGGGGCCCGTGCCGGCGGGCGACACGGGCCCCCTCATGCCGCGGGCCCCGTAGCACCCGCTACTGCTGCTACAGCGGTAGTTACGCCACTGCCCTCAAGGCATTTATAAAGGGGTGTAGTGAGCATTTTAACCCCACAGGCCTTTTCCATGAATGATTGTGCTGCGGAAGGTGCAAAATAAAAATGAAAATTTTTCCCTAGATATGCTATTTCAGTGGCAAATATGTCATGCCCAGCTTGTGCCACTGGAGGCACACACCCCAAAAATTGTTAAAAGAGTTCTCCCGGGTATGGCGATGCCATTTATGTGGAAGTAAACTGCTGTTTGGGCACACTGTAGGGTTCAGAAGGGAGGTAGTGCCATTTGGCTTTTGGAGCGTGGATTTTGCTTGGTAGTAGTTTTGTTTGGATTCTTACTGCTGTTTCCGTTTATAATGTGGGAGTACATGTAAGCCGGGCGGAGTATATAAGGGGCATAGTGAGGTGTTATAATAATTCGGTAAAAAAAAACAATAAAATAATGCATAGATGTGTGTTACGCTGTGACACAATCCTTTCTGCACAGGCCGGTGTCTCACTAATAAATGGTCCTTACTTATCCCCCTTTTGGTTCACACTCCGCACCTTTGCAGTTTGGGGAATTTTGCTGGGAAAGTGTTGTCCTGGTATAATACGGGCGCCCTCGCTTCCAGCAGATATGTTTGGGCCATCCCCTCCTGGTTCCCTAATTTTAAGGGCCTTGATAATTCGCCACTTGAAACAGAAGAAATGTTCCCCTCGGGTCAGCATAACTGCATATTTTTTCTTTCCTGACTTATTGGAGCCTTAACTTATTTTATTTTTTCATAGACGTAGTGGTATGAAAGCTGTAACTTTTATTGGTACCATTTTGGGGTACATGCGACTTTTTGATCACTTGTTATCCTTTTTTTTTTGAGAGACAAGGTGATCAAAAAACAGCAATTCTGACATATTTTTTTAATTCTTTTTATACAGCATTCACCATGCATTATAAATTACATGTTACTTTTATTCTGTGGGTCAGTCCGATTCCGGCGATACCTAATTTATAGCACTTTTTTATGTTTTACAACTTTTTGCACAATAAAATAACTTTTGTAAAGAGAATGGATTTTTTCTGTCGCCAAGTTGTGAGAGCCATAACGGTCGCAACGATATCAAATATGTATGGCTTTATTATATTTTTGAAATAATAAATGACTTGATAAGGGAAAAAGGGCGATTGTGTTTTATGTTATTACTTGAAACTTTTATTGTATTTTTTAGAACTTTTGTTTTTTTACACTTATCTTTAGTCCCACTAGGGGACTTGAAGGCTCAACTGTTTGTTTGATGTTCTAATACATTGCACTACCTATGTAGTGCAATGTATTGGAACTGTCAGTTCTTCACTGACAGCAAGCCGATCAGGCTCCGCCTCCAGGCGGCGCCTAATCGGCTTCTGTAATGGCAGATAGGAAGCCGTTGTTAGGCCTCCAGTTGCCATAGTAGCAGTCGCCAGCCTTGCCATCGCATGGCAGGCTGCCGATTTCATACAAACCACCTTGATGCAGTGATTGCATTGGATCGCTGCATTGAAGGGGTTAATGGCAGGAATCGGAGTTAGCTCCGGTTCCTGCCTTTACAGTGGGATGTCCGTTGTAACATACAGCGGACACCCACTGCTGATGACGCCGGCTCAGCTTCTGAGCCGGCGCCATCTAGCCGATGGTACCGGAAGCCTTTTTGTGTCCCGCCGCCGACGGGGCATAGAAGGATTTCATTGCTGGCAGACCGGGAGGTAAGTATTAGGCCTCCGATCACCTTTGCAGCCACCGGCAACCCAGCGATCATTGCTGGGGTGCCGGTGGCTATAAACTCCTCACATGCTGTGATCTGTATTGAACGCAGCATGTGTGGGGTTAACCAATCATATAGGAAGCTAGCTCCGGTTCTGGCCGATACCTCAGGGTGCCAGCTGTAACATACAGCTGTCACCCGGCGGTGATGTCGCTGGCTCAGCTCCTGAGCCAGCTTCATCTTCTTCACGTACATTTACGTGGAATTGCGGGAAACCACCAGCTCCCATCACGTAACTGTATGTGAAAATGCGGGAAGGGGTTAAGGCTGGATTCACACGAGCATAAGAATAATTTTAAAGAACTAGGCTACAAGCTGAAGGGAAGGACCTCCAAGGTAGTATTCTCAGGAATACTGCCTGTGCCATGCGCATCACAGGAAAGACAGCGGGAGCTCAGGGAGTTAAATGCATGGCTTAAGTCTTGGTGTAGAGGAGAAGGCTTTGGGTTCCTAGAGCACTGGGCTGACTTTTCATTGGGGTACAAACTGTTTTCTGCAGATGATTTGCACCTAAATGGAAGGGGGTCCGCTGTGCTGGGGGAGAGAATTCTTGCTGGGGTGGTGGAGTATTTAAACTAGGGCTGAGGAGGGAGACCAATGTAGAAAATAAAGGGGTAGTCAGGTTAGAGAGGGGTCAGACTTTATTGGTGGGGGGAGAAACAGACTGTGGGGAGAGGACTACATAACAGGATAAGGAGATCCTTTTGTTACAAAACAGCAGTGTAAATAAAAATGCCCAAATAATGTCAAATAATCACATTTCTGATTTTTAAAAAAAAGTGAAAAACTGAAAGGCAAGTTAAAGTGTATGTTCACAAGTGGCAGAAGTCTAGCAAGCAAAATGGGGGAGCTGGAGGCCTTGATACTGGAAGAAAATATAGATATAGTGGGTGTTGCTGAAACATGGCTAGACTCTTCACACGACTGGGCTGTAAATCTACAGGGTTTTACACTTTTTCGGAAAGACAGGACAAATAGGAAAAGCGCTGGTGTATGTCTGTATGTGAGAAGTGATATGAAGGCGAGTGTGAAAGAGACAATAGTGGGTGAAGACTGTGAGGAGGTTGAGACCTTGTGGGTGGAACTAGAAAGGGAGGTAATAACTGAAAAAAATAAATTTTGGTGTAATCTATAGACCCCCCAATATAACTGAGGAGATGAAATGTCAGCTATATAAACAGATGGAACGGGCTGCACAGGCGAGTACGGTAGTAATAATGGGAGTTTTTAATTACCGGGATATTAATTGGTGTCATGGTTCGGCTTCAACTGCAAAGGGAGACATTTCCTCAACCTGTTGCAGGAAAATTTTATGGGCCAGTTTGTGGAAGACCCGACTAGAGGTGAAGCTCTGTTGGATCTGGTCATTTCTAATAATGCAGATCTTGTTGGGAATGTCAATGTTCGTGAAAACCTCGGTAACAGTGAACACAATATAGTTACATTTTACCTATACTGTAACAAACAAACACAGGCTGGGAGGGCAAAAACACTTAATTTTAAGAAAGCCAATTTCCCCAGGATGAGGGCTGCAATTCAGGATATAGACTGGGAAGAACTAATGTTAAATAATGGGACAAATGATAAATGGGAGATTTTCAAATCTACTTTGGGTAATTAAACCTATTTTGCCTTGAAATTTATTCCTATAGGTAACCAGTGTAAATGACTAAAATTAAACCCCACATGGCTTACACCTTCTGTAAAAAGGGCAATACATGACAAAAAAAGGGCATTTAAAAAATACAAATCTGAGGGTACAGCTGTAGCCTTTTTAAATTATAAAGAGCGTAATAAAATCTGTAAAAATTTAATAAAATTAGCAAAAATACAAAATGAAAGGCAGGTGGCCAAGGATAGTAAAACAAATCCCCAAAAATTCTTCAAGTATATAAATGCAAAAAAGCCAAGGTCTGAACATGTGGGACCCCTGGATGATGGTTGTGGGGAGTTGTTCACAGGGGATCAAGAGAAGGCAGAGTTACTAAATGGGTTCTTTAGCTCTCTATATACAACAGAAGAAAGAGCAGCTGATGTAGCTGGTGCCAGTGCTGTTAATATATCAGTTGATATACTGAATTGGATGAATGTAGATATGGTCCAAGCTAAATTAAATTAAATAAATGTACACAAGGCCCCGGGACCAGATGGGATACACCTTAGAATTCTTTAAGAGCTTAGTTCAGTTATTTCTGTCTCCCTTTTCTTAATATTCAGAGATTCTCTAGTGACTGGTTGTAGCGTTCATGGCCGCGGGCCGTCTGGTTCACTCACCTCCTGACGCCCGCAGCCATGGATCTGTGAGCGCTGGTCCCCGTCTCCCTCCTAGGAGACGCCAGCGCTCACTTCCGCTCCGTTCGGCACTGTCCCGTAGGGTGCTCGCGCATGCTCGCGCCCGGCCTTAAAGGGCCAGCGCGCGCAATAGGAAATCGTCATCATCATCAACTGCCACAATTTACTGGTCTATAAGAAGGCCCCTGGCCCTCTAATCCTTGCCTGAGCGTTGTTAGTTTTCCCAGTCTGTATTGCAAATGGTCCCTTAGTGTTTCCCGTTCCTGTTGTTACCCGTGCCTTGTTCCCCGTTCCTGTTTCCCGTGCTTTGCCTTAGTATCAAGTCGTGCCACGTCCTGTGTCATCTGCCACGTCCAGAGGAATCTGCCACGTCCAGAGGAATCTGCCACGTCCAGAGGAATCTGCCACGTCCAGAGGAATCTGCCACGTCCAGAGGAATCTCCCACGTCCTGTGTCATCTGCCACGTCCGGAGGAATCCGCCACGTCCTGTGTCCTCTGCCACGTCTGGAGGAATTCGCCACGTCTGGCGCAGCTTGCGGCTCCTGTGTCATCCGCCACGTTTGATGCCATCTGCTGCACCCATCTCATCTGTGCCAGAGCTGCGGCCACCATCTGGACTATTCAGGTACCCTTGTGCGGGACATTGTATTTCTGGGGTTTCCTGTGGTTTGGCCAGCTGCCTTCCCGCTACGGCGGTACGGCCTAGTGGGTCCACTAACCCGCTCCGTGACACTGGTATAGTGCCAAGGGACTGGCGCAGGGCAAACATGGTGCCAATTTTTAAAAAGGGCTCTAGGTCTTCCTCGGGTAATTATAGACCAGTTGTAATGATGGGGGTAGGGAAACAGACAACTGAGCCCTAATCTACCCGCCACTCAGTCCCTGCCTACTTGCAACGACCCGCCCTAGGCACCGGGGTACAACTGGGCGACGGTCCTTACGCTCAATAAGTGCACGACACACAAACAGACAAGGGTACACGGAAGCTAAGGGAAATGGGGCAGTTGCTCACGGCAACACCGTGAGCAACAAGAGTGGTGAACGAGCCTAGTCAAACCAGGAGTGTACGATGTACCAAACGCAGAGCAGGAGAGTAGTGAACAAGCCGAGTCAAACCAGGAGTGTACGAGGCACCAAACGCAGAGCAGGAGAGTAGTCAGTAAGACAGGTTCAGTATGAAGCAGGGACAAATAGTTCAAGAAGCTGCAGCAGGGCCAGGAAACCAAACGAGAAGAATCACAAGCAAGGAGGAACAGGAAAGGCAGGTATAAATAGACAGAGGGCGGGAGCTAGCTCCGTCTGGCCAGGCTGTGATAGGCTCTCCCACTCTTAAGCCTGCCACCCTGAGTGGTGGGAGATGGAGTCAGTCTCACAGACATAGAAGCAGGTGCAGACTGATTACCTATGGGCTTTGACAGAGAAGCTGTGCCTGGCAGATCCTTTACACCAGTAAGCTTAACATCCATCCACAGGATTATGTGACAAAAAATAGTATTATAAGTGACAGCCAGCACGGTTCTTTACTAAGAACAGAAGTTGTCAAACTAACCTGATCTGTTTTTATGAAGAGGTGAGCAGAAGCCTAGACAGAGGGGCCGCTGTGGATATAGTGTTTTTGGACTTTGCAAAGGCATTTGACACTGTCCCTCATAGACATCTAATGGGTAAATTAAGGACTATAGGTTTAGAAAATATAGTTTATAATTGGATTGAGAATTGGCTCAAGGACCGTATCCAGAGAGTTGTGGTAAATGATTCCTACTCTGAATGGTCCCCAGTTATAAGTGGTGTACCCCAGGGTTCAGTGCTGGGACCACTATTATTCAACTTATTTATTAATGATAAAACAGATAAAAACAAGGACATTTAAGCAAAAACACCGAAAAAGGCCATACTTACAAATGGACACAGCCAGGTCAGAAACGCTGATGAAGGCGAGTGAGCAGGTGCTTTAAATAATAATAGCCACTCCCACTAGTCTTGAGGGGAGTGGTATGTGGTGCATGGGATGTGTAGTAAGAAATAATAAATGAATAGTGTATGTGCAAGTGTAATGATGTAAGTGAAATATAGGGGGCAGTAATGAGTAAAGTGCCTAAAAAATAAATGAATAATGGGATGCAAGTGTGTGAAACATGTCCTTGTTTTTATCTGTTTTGTCTGTACATCAGGAGCTTTTCGCTCCAGTTAGGGACTCGCAAGTGTGGGGATCTTTGTCGTGGATTGCGAGCTTGCGTCCTTTTGGCCAAAATGATCACTAATACCCCAGGTATTTTTCATTATTACTTATATTCGCTTCTTTTGGACACAGCCAGGTCTTTGATGCTGGGAGAGCATGGTGTGTTGTTGTTTGGCCTAGCAAGGGTAGCCCGCTCTATGAATTATCAAGGCGTCACAAATAGGCTTCTACCTGGCTAGACACGTTGCGCCTCATGACTTACACACTATCCCTCCATGTTTCACACACTTGCATCCCATTATTCATTTATTTTTTAGGCACTTTACTCATTACTGCCCCCTATATTTCACTTACATTATTACACTTGCACATACACTATTCATTTATTATTTCTTACTACACATCCCATGCACCACATACCACTCCCCTCAAGACTAGTGGGAGTGGCTATTATTATTTAAAGCACCTGCTCACTCGCCTTCATCAGCGTTTCTGACCTGGCTGTGTCCATTTGTAAGTATGGCCTTTTTCGGTGTTTTTATTTATTAATGATATAGAGGATGGGATTAATAGCACTATTTCTATTTTAGCAGATGACACCAAGCTATGTAATATAGTTCAGTCTATGGAAGATGTTCGTGAATTGCAAGCGGATTTAAACAAACTAAGTTTTTGGGCATCCAGTTGGCAAATGAAATTTAATGTAGACAAATGTAAAAGTTGCGCATCTGGGTACCAACAACCTGCAAGCATCATATGTCCTAGGGGGAGCTACACTGGGGGATTCACTTGTTGAGAATGAACTAGATGTACTTATAAATCATAAACTAAATAAAAGCATGCAGTGTCAAACAGCTGCTTCAAAGGCCAGCAGGATATTGTCGTGTATTAAAAGAGGCATGGACTCGCGGGACAGGGATGTAATATTGCCACTTTACAAAGCATTAGTAAGGCCTCATCCATCTAGAATATGCAGTTCAGTTCTGGGCTCCAGTTCATAGAAAGGATGCCCTGGAGTTGGAAAAAATACAAAGAAGAGCAGCGAAGCTAATAAGGGGCATGGAGAATCTAAGTTATGAGGAAAGATTAAAAGAATTAAACCTATTTAGCCTTGAAAAAAGACGACTAAGGGGGGGACATGATTAATTTATATAACTATATTAATGGCACATACCAAAAATATGGTGAAATCCTGTTCCATGTAAAACCCCCTTAAAAAACAAGGGGGCACTCACTCCGCCTGGAGAAAAAAAGGTTCAACATGCAGAGGCGACAAGGCTTCTTTACTGTGAGAACTGTGAATCTCTGGAATAGTCTACCGCAGGAGCTGGTCACAGCAGGGACAGTAGGTGGCTTTAAAAAAGGGTTAGATAATTTCCTAGAACAAAACACCATGTGTAGAAATTTTTCCCTTCCCTTTTCCCATCCCTTGGTTGAACTTGATGGACATGTGTCTTTTTTCAGCCATACTAACTATGTAACTATGTAACTATGTTCGGTCCGTAATGGACGGAATGTATTTCGGCCGCAAGTCCGGGACCGAACACACTGCAGGGAGCCGGGCTCCTAGCATCATAGTTATGTACGACGCTAGGAGTCCCTGCCTCTCCATGGAACTACTGTCCCGTACTGAAAACATGGCGCTGGCGTCTCCTAGGAAGGAGATGGGGACCAGCACTCACAGATCCATGGCTGAGGGCGTCGGGTGGTGAGTGAACCCGACGGTCCGCGGCCATTGACGCTACAGCATGTCATAACAATGATAGAGCAATGATAGAGCATCTAATTTTGAAGACTCCAAAAATCAAAGGAATTTCAAAATTACGCAACATATTACATGTAGTTCCACTTCGGTCATCTATTACGCCACATGTCCATGCAAGAAGATTTATGTAGGCCTTACCACGAGAGAATTTAGGGTTAGGGTACGGGAGCACGTCAGAGATATAGAGAATTCAACAACAGAGCAAGATGTTACAAAAATAAAAACTATACCCAGGCATTTTAAGATGTTCCATCTATGTAACTCCAAGCTCCTTTGGTTCCGTGGCATCGACAAACTTCATTTAGGATCCAGAGAAGGAAATTACGGTAAGAAGCTTGCACAACTAGAGAGCAGATGGATCTATAAACTGGGTACCCTATTTCCCCTGGGTCCTAATGAAATCTCTGGCTTCAATGATTTTCTTTGAATGTCCTAAATTTTAAGGGTGGTGGGCTCTGGGTAATACCACCATGTGGCTATTTTGACCCTCATGATTTTATTTTGATTTTAAATGTGTATCATCTAATAATTTTTCTTTATAGTTTAGATGTTCATTTCTTTGCTGGGTAGACGACCATAAATGAGGAAAGACATTTTTATGGAAATCCATGATCAAAAACGTCACGTGATAGAAACTGAAGGAACGATAAAATTTGACATTTATTGGTGTTTTCATTCATACATACTAATATTCTCATGCTAAGCAAGCCCATTTAGCTTTGTATCTATGTTAGTCAGTAGTATCTTTAGATATACCATGTCATTAAGCACATAGCACTTTCTGATTGTTAGAAGTATACATTAGTAGGGTCACAATGACTAGTTATTAGTTTCTATTGGGATGGTATGACATTGTTATAATTATGCACTTATCTTGTAGTGATATATATTTATTCACTTAAAATAATCAATTGTCTGTTGTTTTGTCTTTTTACACCTGTTTGTATGCATATATGGACAGTGACGACAGCAGCAGTACGGGAGTCCCCGGTCAGAGCATCAGCTGAAGCTCTGCTCCGGAACTCCAGCTATAGGAAACCCCTGAAGTCACTGACCAAATGTTGGGAGTAGTGCTGGAGTCCCGAGCAAAGCGCAAGCTGATGCTCTGCTCGGGGACTCCAGCAATAGACAGTGTGACAGTCCCTTGCGGTCATGCTATTGATAACATGCCGACACGAACAGAATAGGAAGCAAGCCCTCAGTCACATTGGACCGTGTCGGTGTGTCATCAATATAAAAATAGTTCCAGTACTTCCGGCACCTCTTCACCGTGTTTGAACGGCACCATTTAGTACCGAGTTTATAAAGTACATTAGTAAGTTACCATATTTTTCAGACTATAAGACGCACCTGACCATAAGACGCACCAAGGTTTTAGACAACAGAAATTAGGAAAAAAATTATTTGTTAAAAAATAATTTATTCTGTTTCACCACATTCTGAGAGGCAACATTTTTTAATATTTTTTTCATTGATTGAGCGGTGTAAGGGCTTATTTTTTGCGGGACGAGCTGTAGTTTTATTGCCACCATTTTTTGGTACATACGATTTTCTTGATCACTTTTTTTTTATTTCATATTTTAAGCACTTAAGGTGACCAAAAAACTATTTTGATGTTTTCATTTTTTAAACTCACCATGCGAGTTAAATAATGGTATATTGTAATAGATCGGACTTTTACGGACACAGCGATACCAAATTATTTTATTTTTGACATTGTGCTTGGGGAAAAATGGGAAAACGTTTGTTTTTTTACTATTAATATTATTTTTTTTACACTCCTGAAAATGTATCTACCATTTTTTTTTTTTACATATTTTATTAGTTTCCTTAGGGGACTTGAACCAGTGGCCACTTGGTTACATGTTGAGTTACTGAAACAGTGTAACTTCGCTGTTTCCCTAACTCCAATAGTAGTGAATGGCAGTTACGGAAGCAACGAAGCATGCGAGCTACAATGTTTCCGTAACTACTGTTCAGTTCTATGGGAGTTACGGAAACAGCGTAGTTCCGCAAGTTACTCTGTTTCAGTAACTCCACATGTAACCAAGTGGCCGGGAGAGCACAGAAAGCTAGAACGGGGTTTAGGGGGCCCCGTTCTAGAGATAGATGTGGGTCCTGCATCTATCTGACATTTATTACATATCCTGTGGAAAAATCCCTATAAATGCCGCGGTCGCTATTAACCACGGCATTTAACTAGTTAAAAGGGTTTGCCATAAAACACATTTATCCCCTATCCACAGGATAGGGGCTACATGTGAAATCGCTGAGGGTCCAACCGCTGGGACCTCCAGCGATAAGGAGAACGCGCTGCGTGAGAAGCCTGAACTTCCGTGTTCTGTGTCCGGCTTATCTGTTCCACACCTCTATAGAGATCAATGGAGAGCCGCTCGCGCATGCGCAGAAGAATCCTATTGATCTCTATGAAGCTGCAGGACACAGAACGCGGAAGTCACAGCTTCTCCTGTGGATAGGGGATACATGTGTTTTATGGAAAAAGCCCTTTAAACTACCAGGAACAGCGAAATTGCTGTTCCTGGCCATTATAGCAGCGTGTCAGAAGCTGACACCTGCAGTGTATGGAGCGGGCTCAGCGCGTGAGCACGCTCCATACATCACCCCCCTCCAGCTCCATGAAGTGCTGGCACATCATGGGCCGGGAAGGGGTTAAGTAATGACGCGGTCATGGGGCCCAGCGATGCCGGGTCCCTTGACTGCGGACTATAAGACGCAGGGACTTTTTAGCAAGATTTAGTCTTGCTAAAAACTGCGTCTTATAGTCTGAAAAATACGGTACTTCTTTTTACATAAAAATATGAATGCAAAGCAATTTGTGGTCCCCGGATAACCCGGAATTTATCAACATTTCTAAGAAAGTTTTCTGGCTTGGAAAAGTCGCAAACGGCTCAGAAGTGTCAAAAATTGCAACTTCTGTGATGTTTTCACAGCTCTCGACAGTTTTCTCAAAAGTGAGCAGAGCTTAGTGGAAAGGGCGGGGCTACTTGCGGCCCATGCATTTACTATAATCTACATCAGCTCCTAGCTCGCGGAAATTTCACTCGGTGGCGATGGACAGCCGAAGATCTCGCATCTAGCTACAGTTTGTCTCCTATTAAAGAGACTCTGTCACCACATTATAAGTGTCCTATCTCCTACATAAGGAGATGGGAGCTATAATGTAGGTGACAGTAATGCTTTTTATTTTAAAAAAACGATCTATTTTCACAACGCTAGGAGCGATTTTGGTTTATGCTAATGAGTTGCTTAATGCCCAAGTGGGCGTATTTTTACTTTCGACCAAGTGGGCGTTGTACAGAGGAGTGCATGATGCTGACCAATCGGCATCATGCACTCCTCTCCATTCATTTAGACAGCAGAATCGCGTTCTTACTAGAACATGATCTGCAGCCACATACACAGCGATTCTGCTTGATTAACATTAATCCACTGTCCTGATAATGAATACACATGACCATCCAGCCTGGACGTCATGTGTACTCAGAATCCTGACACTTCTGACTCTTTTCTGTGAGATTCCAGCAACGGATACGAAATATCGTTTACCTCCGTAATCTCGCGAGATTTCGTATCCGTTGCTGGAATCTCACAGAAACGATTCAGAAGTGTCAGGATTCTGAATACACATGACGTCCAGGCTGGATGGTCATGTGTATTCATTATCAGGACACTGGATTAACGTTAATAAAGCCGAATCGCTGTGTATGTGGCTGCAGATCATGTTCTAGTAAGAACGCGATTCTGCTGTCTAAATGAATGGAGAGGAGTGCATGATGCCGATTGGTCAGCGTCATGCACTCCTCTGTACAACGCCCACTTGGTCGAAAGTAAAAATACGCCCACTTGGGCATTAAGCAACTCATTAGCATAAACCAAAATCGCTCCTAACGTTGTGAAAATAGATTGTTTTTTTAAATAAAAAGCATTACTGTCACCTACATTACAGCGCCCATCTCCCTATGTAGGAGATAGGACACTTATAATGTGGTGACAGAGCCTATTTAAGACTGCCGTATTTTAATAGATCCCCCTAAAAGTATAAAAGGAAATAATCTTAATACACCATCCATTCATAGACAACAGTGATAATCAATCTGCCTAAATCAGTTGCCTAAATGTTTTTCATGACCAAGGCCTAAGGCGCTTTATATGAGAAGTGTTTTGGGACTTAAAAGGGTTGTCTCACTAAAACAATACCTGTCCATATGCCCTATTAGGGCATCATGGCCTTTATGAGCCAGAGTGTGGGGCCACTAACAAACAGTGGCTCTAGATCTGGCAGACCTGATCCATCCACATATTACATGGTCGGCTATTAAAGTCAGGATGGAGAAGAAAAAAGAAAGACAAGTGGAATCGTAACACCTATTTGTCAATGGTCGCACAGCAAGGTGGTGTTAACTATAGACACGGTGCGGCATGCCGGCGGTGGAGAAGGGGAGCTCAACTTTGGGGAACAGCCCAGGGCCTCTGGTCTACTTAATCCGCCACTCGATATGAGCATTTTAACACATTATTATATTAACTCTCGATTGTTGTAGTATTTTAATGCTGGAATGGGGAATATTTTTATGTATTTTAATATGCTTGATTTTTTTATGACTACTCAGTAAGTATCTCACTTGCGTGAGGTGGAAACCTTATTGTGTTTTGTCTGCACTATAGCAGCTTTTCTCTTATAGTAAACTACTGTAAGAAAAATTGTTTCAATACTGTTAAATCGTTAGATAGTTGATAAGGTTGAAAAAAGACACAGGTCCATTACCCCTTCCTGCAAATGGGCGTTACTGTACGTCCTTTTTAGTGGGTCGTTCCCGCAAATGGGCGTACAGTTACGCCCTGAGGATGAAGCGGGAACTGAAGCTTCATCTTCAGCGGGTGTCGGCTGAAATATACAGCTGACATCCCGCTGCAACGGCGGCAATCACAGTTCTCTCCAATCGCCGCCGTTTAACCCCTCAAATGACACTGTCAATAGCGACAGCGGCATTTAAGTGATTGACACAGAGGGAGGGGGCTCCCTCTGTACCCCGTTGGCCCAACGCGAAAAATCGCGGGTTGCTGATGGTTGCAATGGCAACCAGGAAGCCTAGCAACGGCTTCTTGGCTGCCAGGTACAGGAGCTTTTTAGGTCCTGCCCAAGGCAGGACGTAATAGGCTTAAGGCCTCATGCACATGACCGTAGCCATGTGCACGGCCGTGATTTTCGGGTCGGCCGGCTGCGGACTGTCAGCCGCGAGCCGCCCGAAAAATCGCGGGACATGCACATAGCCACGCCATTATTTTCAATGAACCCGAACTGCAGAAGATGGCCGTAATAAGACAGGTCCGTTCTTTCTGAGGTGTGGGCTCCCGGGCCATGCACGGACCGTAAAAACTACGGTCGTGTGCATGGCCCCATAGAAATGAATGGGGCCGCAATTCTCCCGTAAATTTTCGGGGGAATTGCAGCCGCAAAAGCACGTTCGTGTGCATGGGGCCTAACTGTCAGTTGTAAAATGACAGTTACAATACACTGCACTACACAAGTAGTGCACTGTATTGTATAGGGGATAAGAAGATCAGATCTTCTAGTCCCCTAGTATGTGTAAAATATAAAGTTAAAAAAAGTTAAAAAAAAGTTTCAGGTAAATAAATAAATACAAGTTTTATGTAATAAAAACAATAATCGCCCTGTTTCCCTGATCAAGCCCTTTATAATTAGAAAAAACTGGGGGAAAAAATCAGACATAGACATACACCGCATTCCAAATTATTATGCAAATGTTATTTTTCGCTGATTTTCCTAAATAGTCGATGCAAATGACAGTCAGTATAATCTTCAAGCCATCAACTGTTGGAGTATAATGCGAATTTTATTGAACAAATCTCCTAATGGTAACAGATTTTTTTTTAGAAGTTAAAAACTCAAAATGCAATGTTTCAAATTATTATGCACAACAGAGATCAGAACATTTTAAAGGTTGTAAAGAGAACTAAAATGGTAATTTGTTGAATTTGCAGCATCAGGAGGTCATATTTACAGAAATCAAAAGCTCTTTCAATAAAAAAAAACGTAACAGGCCAAGTTACATGTTAACATAGGGCCCCTTCTTTGATATCACCTTCACAATTCTTGCATCCATTGAATTTGTGAGTATTTGGACAGCTTCTGCTTGAATATCTTTGCAGGATGTCAGAATAACCTCCCAGAGCTTCTGTTTTGATGTGAACTGCCTCCCACCCTCATAGATATTTTGCTTGAGGATGCTCCACAGGTTCTCAATAGGGTTGAGGTCAGGGGAACATGGGGGCCACACCATGAGTTGCTCTCCTTTTATGCCCATATCAGCCTATGACACAGAGGTATTCTTTACAGCATGAGATGGTGCATTGTCATGCATGAAGATAATTTTGCTACGGAAGGAAAGGTTCTTCTTTTTGTACCATGGAAGAAAGTGGTCAGTCATAAACTCTACGTACTTTGCAGAGGTCATTTTCACACCGTCAGGGACCCTAAAGGGGCCTACCAGCTCTCTCCCCATGATTCCAGTCCAAAACATGACTCCGCCACCTCCTTGCTGACGTCGCAGCCTTGTTGGGACATGGTGGCCATTCACCAACCATCCACTTCTCCATCCATCTGGACCATTTAGGGTTGCACGGCGCTCATCAGTAAACAACACGGTTTGAAAATGAGTCTTCATGTATTTCTGAGCCCACTGCAACCATTTCTGCTTGTGAGGATTGTTTAGGGGTGGCCGAATAATAGCTTTATGCACACTTGCAAACCTCTGGAGGATCCTAAACCTTGAGGTTTGCGGGACTCCAGAGGCACCAGCGGCTTCAAATACCTGTTTGATGCTTTGCAATGGCATTTTAGCAGCTGCTCTCTTAATCCTATTAATTTGTTTGGCAGAAACCTTCCTCATTATGCCTTTATCTGAACGAACCCGTCTGTGCTCTGAATCAGCCACAGATCTTTTCACAGTACGATGATCACGCCTAAGTTTTCTTGAAATATCCAATGTTTTCATACCTTGTCCAAGGTATTGCACTATTTCACGCTTTTCAGCAGCAGAGAGATCCTTTTTCTTTCCCATATTGCTTGAAACCGGTGGCCTGCTTAATAATGTGGAACGTCCTTCTTAAGTAGTTTTCCTTTGATTGGGCACACCTGGTAAACTAATTATCACAGGTCAACAACGACAAAATTCAAATACCTATCACGAAATGTGAAGACATATATAACATATCCATGCCTGGATAAATAACATACAGCACACAATTTGTACCATGAAAATATAAAAAACTTTATTGAAATACACATAACAATATATTGGCCATCAGACGATAAAATCAATGATACAAGTAATAAAAGAATAGCGTGGAGATACAACAGTTTACTAGCATGCTATGTGTATGTGTCCCTGTTGTATCTCCACGCTATTCTTTTATTACTTGTATCATTGATTTTATTGTCTGATGGCCAATAGATTGTTATGTGTATTTCAATAAAGTTTTTTATATTTTCATGGTACAAATTGTGTGCTGTATGTTATTTATCCAGGCATGGATATGTTATATATGTCTTCACATTTCGTGATAGGTATTTGAATTTTAATTATCACAGGTGTCTGAGATTGATTACAATGATCCAAAGAGCCCTAAGACACAATACCATCCATGAGTTTAATTGAAAAACAAATAATTAAATGTTTATGACACTTAAATCCAATGTGCATAATAATTTTGAACACAGTGTAATAGGTATCGCCGCATTCGTATCGGCCTGACCTATAAAAATATCATATTATTTATCCCGCACGGTGAACACCGTAAAAAAATACAATAAAAAACAATGGCAGAATTTCCTTTCTTGGTCACGTTGTTTCCAAAAAAATTTTAATAAAAAAATAAAAAGTGATCAAAAAGTCCCACGTAACCCAACATGGTACCAATAAAAACTACAGTGATAATAGCAGGGAAAAAGGAAAAGGGAGGAAACCTCCAGCTCACCAGCTTCTCACTCCTGTGTTGAGTATCGCCCGGATCAGCCGCCACGGCCCGCGGCAGGTAACAATAGCAACGAAGAGAAAAGATCCAGCGATGTAAAGTGTAGATAAGGGAAAACTGGGTTCCCACTTTATTGAAAAAATAATCCACGAATCATTTTTTCTATGGCATATATCCGAAAATAATTGATGTTTCTATCATGACAGGAAATAAAATGCCTACTCACATTGGAAATATTGACTATGGCCGGATTCCTGATGTAGCTAAGATGTTCTAGTATCCTGACTTTTAGTCTCCTTGTGGTACAACCCACATATTATATGTTTACACATTCTTTTTTCATCATGTTATGTATTATTTTTTTCCATTTTGCATATTTATTGGTTTATGTTATGTACATTGTATATAAATTTTTCTATTCCTTTGTTCTGATATATTTAACTTCGACTTATGACGCTCTGCAAGTGCTAAATATATGGACATTCCAGTTATATATTTATTTTTATTTTCTCTACCAGTAGTATATAACTTACATTTACATTTCATTTTTAGTTTTCCTCCGGGTACACTAGTTATATTTAGTTGATATTTTATACATACCGTTTTATTGATCTAGTTTCCTGGATCCGAAATTACCATATTAGAGGGCGTTGTTACGTTCCAGGTACATCCTTCTACCTTTCCTAGGATATATTTACCTCTACGCCTTGCAGTAGCTCATTCGTCTGAGCCATGATTAAGAGCACAGCCAGTGCTTGAAACGCGTAGGCTTCATTCTTTGCCATCTTTCCACCTTGTTACCCTCCTGGTGTTTCCGTTACTTTGTGTCACTGTTCGTGGATTATTTTTTCAATAAAGTGGGAACCCAGTTTTCCCTTATCTACACTTTACATCGCTGGATCTTTTCTCTTCGTTGCTAATAAAAACTACAGTTTGTCACACAAAAAACAAGCCCTCACACAGCTCCATCGACAAAAAAATAAAAAAAGTTATGGCTCTCAGGATATGGTGACGCTAAAACATTATTTTATTTAGAAAAAAGTGTTTTTATTGTCTAAAAGTAGTAAAACACATAAAAACGATATAAATTTGATATTGCCATAATCGTATCAAACCGCAGAATAAAGTAAACATGTTGTTTATACTGCACAGACAACCCTGTTAAAAATGTAATGAAAAAAAGTATGAGAATTTCTGTTTTTTGGTCTTCTCACCTCCCCAAAAAATAAAAACTGATCAGATTATCACATATACCCCAAAATGATACTAATAAAAACTACAGCTCGTCCCATGAAAATCAAGCACTCACACAGCTCGTCAACGGAAAAATAAAAAGTTATGACTCTCGGAACGCAATAATGCTACACATGGGGCTAGTGAAGAAGTCAAAGATTAGGCAATGCTGGAGTGCGTATATTTTGTACAATACTACGGACACCCTTTAGAAGTGCGACTCCTGCAGCCAAAAATCCGGCCTGTGCATAAAGGATTGGTTCAAAGCGTACGTCACTATCCATGGATAATTCATTTTATTATTAATTTACCCTATTATTACATCATCTATTATGACGTGATGCACTCCGCCCAGCTTACATATACCCTGATGTACTCCGCACAGCTTACATTTTCCCCCACATTATAAACTGAAACCCAAGTAAAACACTAAACAAAACTACTACCAAGCAAAATCTGGGCATGGCAGTGTGCCCGAACAGCAGTTTATGATCACATATGGGGTATTACTATGCTCTGGTGAACCACTTAACAATTTATGGGGTGTGTCTCTCCAGTGGTACAAGCTGGGCACAACACATTGGGCACTGAAATAGCATATCTGTGGAAAATGGCAATTTTCAATCTGCAACATCCACTGTGCACTAACTTCTGCAAAACCTTTAGGGTATGTTCACACGAGGTCATTACGTCCATAATTGACGGACGTATTTCGGCCGCAAGTACCGGACCGAACACAGTGCAGGGAGCCGGGCTCCTAGCATCATAGTTATGTACGACGCTAGGAGTCCCTGCCTCACTGCCGGACAACTGTCTCGTACTGAAAACATGATTACATAACTATGATGCTAGGAGCCTGGCTCCCTGCACTGTGTTTGGTCCGGTACTTGCGGCCGAAATATGTCCGTCAATTACGGACGTAATGACCTCATGTGAACATACCCTTAGGGTCAAAATGCTCACTACACTACTAGATGAATTCATTGAGGGGTGTAGTTTCCTAAATGGGCTCACTTCTCGTGGGTTTTCACTGTACTGGTACCTCAGCGCAATGCAACATGGCGCCAAAAACATTTTTTTTTAAATCTCCACTCCAAAAACTAAATTGCGCTTTTTCCCTTTAGATCCTTGCCATGTGTCCAAATAGCAGTTTACAACTACATATGGGGTATTTCCCTACTCAGGAGAAATTGTGTAACACATTTTGGGGTGTCTTTTCTCCTGTATTCTTTGTGGAAATGAAAAATTATGAGCTAAAGCTACAGGTTATTGGAAAAAAAAATGTTTTCATTTTCACGGCCCAATTCTAATTAAATCTATAAAACACCTGAGGGATCAAAATGCTCACTACACCTCTAATTTAATTATTTGAGGGGTATAGTCTCCAAAATGGGATCACACCTGGGGAATTTATACTATACTGGTACTTCAGGGGCTCTGCAAATGCGACATGGCCCCCAGAAACCAATTCAACAAAATCTGAGCTGCAAAATCCAAATGGTGCTCCGTCCCTTCTGAGCCCTGCCGTGGGTCCAAACAGCAGTTTATTACCACATATGGGGTATTGCCGTAATCAGGAGAAATTGCTTTACAAATGTTGAAGTGCTTTTTCTCCTTTATTCCTTATAAAAATTAGAAAATTCGATGTTTTTCCAGAACAAAAGTAGATTTTCATGTTCACAGACTAATTCGAATAAATTTAGCAAAAAACCTGTGGGGTCAAAATGCTAACTATACCACTAGATAAATCCCTGAGGGGTGTAGTTTCAAAAATGGGGTAACTTTTAGGGGTTTCCACTGTTTTGGCACCACAAGACCTCTTCAAACCTGACATGGTGCCTAAAGTATATTCTACTAAAAAGGAGGCCCCAAAATCCTCTAGGTGCTCCTTTGCTTCTGAGGCCGGTGTTTCAGTCTATTAGCAGGCTAGGGCCACATGTGGGATATTTCTAAGAACTGCAGAATCTGGACAATAAATATTGAGATGCATTTCTCAGGTAAAACCTTCTGTGTTACAGATTTTTTTTTATTACACATGAATTTTGTAAAAAAAAATGAAATTTGAAATTTTCACCTCTACTTTCCTTCAATTCCTTTAAAATACCTAAAGGGTTGAAACACTTTCTGAATGCTGTTTTGAATACTTTGAGGGGTGCAGTTTTCAAAATGGAGTGATTTATGGGGTTTCTAATATATAGGGCCATCAAAACCACTTCAGAATTGAACTCATCCCTGAAAATATAGCCTTTTGAAATTTTCTTAAAAATGTGAGAAATTGCTGCTAAAGTTCTAAGCCTTGTAACGTCCTGGAAAAATAAAAATGTATGTTCAAAAAATGATGCAAACATAAAGTAGACATATGGGATATGTTAATTAGTAACTATTTTCTTTGGTATTACTATCTGTTTTACAAGCAGATACATTTAAAATTAGAAAAATCATAATTTCTTCAAATTTTTTCTCAATTTTGGTGTTTTTCACAAATAAGCAATGAATTTATCGACCAAATTTTTTCACTAACATAAAGTACAATATGTCACGAGAAAACAATCTCCTAATCGATTGGATAGGCAAAAGCATTCCAAAGTTATTACCACATAAAAAGACACATGTCAGATTTGAAAAAATGGGTCTGGTCCTGAAGGCCAAAATGAGCTTGGTCCTGAAGGGGTTAAGACCGACCTATAATTCTACCGTATTGATCCAGAGGAAGGTAAAAAAAAAGCCCTGAGAGGCAGATGTGAATTTATTTAATTCAATTACTTATATCCACAGTGCAGTTCAGAAGTTGCCCTCAAATGCTGTCCCCAGGAGGTTCACAATCGAAATTCCCTATGTGTATATTTTTGAGTATGGGAGGAAACTGGAGTAAGGAAAACATACAAGCTTTAGACAGATGTCATGTTTGTGTATCTTTCTTTTGTGACACGTACTTGTTAGAAGGGTCCTTTGACAATAAACTGATCATGAAGTGTCCCCTTTGCTGTGACCCCCAGTAATCAGCTGTAATCTGTGGGGAAACCTGGCAGTAAGTGTTCAATTACGCTGCAGCGCCACCACTTGGGAAATTAAGCATTACACAGTGCCTTGGCGTATTGGATGAAAGCACAATGCAACTTTTAGTGCAAACCTCTCACTCAGGGTTTGTCAGCACCATATCAACCCACATCAATGTAATTCTACTCAGTATAAAAATAGCTCGCTACTGACCTCGGTCCATTTGCACCAGAGACACCACTACAGGCATATGTGGGCATTTCTTACGGTCGTGGTATCTTCCCAGCATCTTTCCCGGGCACTAGTTTAAATGCAGCACAGTCACCTCGTCGGGAAACTCTCATAAAGGTCCGGTTACGACAGACTCTGCCATTAGGCACAGGATTCCCCCACTTGTCTACTGTTCCTCTCTGGTGGGCAGCGTTTGCGTCAGGGGTGAGTCTTCTACCAGACATGTTTAGCGTGTGGTGCGTCTGCTAGATGCAGGAGGAATGTTTTTTTTTTTAAAGCAAAAGTGTGACGGCGGGGCTTGACACAAATTTTTTGGTCGCATTGGCGACTATTTTAGTCACCATCTGGAGCCCTGCCATCGGAGACTTACGCACAATTACTTTTATGATCTTGGAAAACCAACTGACTGGAAGTGCTCTAGTAAACAGTGGAACTGGGAGATCAGAGAATCATGAAAACTGAAGAGCCCTAATTTTTCCTAGGGAATGCCTTCCTGCAACTAGTAGAGAAGGTTGATGACTTCCAAGACTTTCCTTTCCTATGCATACACTGTAATTTTAGAATAAAAATAAACAGAAAAAACAAACTCCTTTCTTCTATTTTCTGCAGGCCCATATCATATGACAACCATAGCACATTAAATACTTTTTGAAAGCATTAAAACACTGAATTTCTTATGATGAATCCTTTCTATGATTATCTTGAAAGAAAGCAAATAGCATTTTGTATTGATTTTCTCACAGCATCCTCCACACACTTGGTGTAAACATTTTGTATTCAAAGCAGCATTTGCAATGAAAATCACGTTTTCAAGCATGACCTTGGTACTAAGGGTATCTTCACGCTGAGTTTTTTGCAGGCTGAAAATTCTGCCTCAAAATTCTGTCTGGAATTTTGAGGCAGATTTTGATTTGCCTGCACGCCGTTTGCTGCGTTTTTCCATTGAGCGCCACGGACAAAAACGTCACAAAAAACGCTTTGTCTACCTCCCATTGATGTCAAGGGGAGGTAAGAGACGTAAACGGCCGAAGATAGAGCATGTCGCTTCTTTAAAAAAAACACCTCTGCCTCCCATTGCAATCAATGGGAGGCATTTTTGGCCGTTTTCTGGCGCGTTTTCCAACGCAGTTACTGCGTCAAAAAACGTGTAAAAAAAAACTCTGTGTGAACAGGGCCTAAGAGGGAGAGCGCAGGAGATGGAGAGCTAAAACCGTTGAAAAAGCAAGGGCCAACTAAAATAGTACACAATTTTCTGCCATGTACTTGTCCCTCTGCCACACTGAAACTAGAATTTTACCAATAAATGAAAAAGCCTCTTTACCTCAAATTACAGTGTACTTCCAGTTACAGTGAAGGAAATAAATATTTGATCCCTTGCTGATTTTGTAAGCTTGCCCACTGTCAAAGACATGAACAGTCTAGAATTTTTAGGCTAGGTTAATTTTACCAGTTAGAGATAGATTATATTAAAAAAAAACTGAAAATCACGTTGTCAAAATTATATATATTTATTTGCATTGTGCACAGAGAAATAAATATTTGATCCCTTTGGCAAACAAGACTTAATACTTGGTGGCAAAACCCTTGTTGGCAAGCACAGCAGTCAGATGTTTTTTTGTAGTTGATGATGAGGTTTGCACACATGTTAGATGGAATTTTGGCCCACTACTCTTTGCAGATCATCTGTAAATCATTAAGATTTCGAGGCAGTCTCTTGGCAACTCGGTTCTTCAGCTCCCTCCATAAGTTTTCGATGGGATTAAGGTCTGGAGACTGGCTAGGTCACTCCATGACCTTAATGTGCTTCTTTTTGAGCCACTCCTTTGTTGCCTTGGCTGTATGTTTCGGGTCATTATCGTGCTGGAAGACCCAGCCTCGAGCCATTTTTAATGTCCTGGTGGAGGAAAGGAGGTTGTCACTCAGGATTTGACGGTACATGGCTCCATCCATTCTCCCATTGATGCGGTGAAGTAGTCCTGTGCCCTTAGCAGAGAAACACCCCCAAAACATAATGTTTCCACCTCCATGCTTGACAGTGGGGATGGTGTTCTTTGGGTCATAGGCAGCATTTCTCTTCCTCCAAACACGGCGAGTTGAGTTAATGCCAAAGAGCTCAATTTTAGTCTCATCTGACCACAGCACCTTCTCCCAATCACTCTCAGAATCATCCAGATGTTCATTTGCAAACTTCAGACGGGCCTGTACATGTGCCTTCTTGAGCAGGGGGACCTTGCTGGCACTGCAGGATTTTAATCCATTATGGCGTAATGTGTTACCAATGGTTTTCTTGGTGACTGTGGTCCCAGCTGCCTTGAGATCATTAACAAGTTCCCCCCGTGTAGTTTTCAGCTGAGCTCTCACCTTCCTCAGGATAAAGGATACCCCACGAGGTGAGATTTTGCATGGAGCCCCAGATCGATGTCGATTGACAGTCATTTTGTATGTCTTCCATTTTCTTACTATTGCACCAACAGTTGTCTCCTTCTCACCCAGCGTCTTACTTATGGTTTTGTAGCCCATTCCACCCTTGTGCAGGTCTATGATCTTGTCCCTGACATCCTTAGAAAGCTCTTTGGTCTTGCCCATGTTGTAGAGGTTAGAGTCAGACTGATTAATTGAGTCTGTGGACAGGAGTCTTTTATACAGGGGACCATTTTAGACAGCTGTCTTTAACCCCTTAAGGAGGCAGCCTAGTTTGGGCCTTAAGGCAAAGAGCCCATTTTTTAAATCTGACATATTTCACTTTATGTGGTAATAACGTCGGAATGCTTAAACCTATCCAAGCGATTCTGAGACTGTTTTCTCGTGAGACATTGGGCTTTATGTTAATGGTAAAATTTGGTCGATATATTCAGTGTTTATTTGTGGAAAATTGCGAAATTTAGTGAAAAATTTGAAAAAATATCATTTTTCCGCACTTAAATGCATATGCTTGTAAAACAGATGGTTATACCAGCCAAGATAGTTACTAGTTCACATTTCCCATAAGTCTACTTTAGATCTGCATAGTTTTTAGAGCATTTTTTTATTTTTCTTGGATGTTACATGGCTTAGAACATAAACTGCAATTTCTCATATTTTTAAGAAAATTTCAAAAGCCTTTTTTTAAGGTACCTGTTCAGTTCTGAAGGGGCTTTGAGGGGCCTATGTATTAGAAACCCCCATAAAAAAAACCCATTTTAAAAACTAGACCCCTCAAAGTATTCAAAATAGCATTTAGAAAGTTTTTTAACCCTTCAGGCATTTCACAGGAATTAAAGCAAAGTGGAGGTGAAATTTGCAAATTTCATTTTTCTTGCTGAATTTCAATTTTATTCAATTTTTTGTCTGTAACACAGAATGTTTTACCAGAGAAACACTACTAAATATGTATTGTCCAGATTCTGTAGTTTTTAGAAATATCCCACATGTGGCTCCAGTGCGCTCGTGGACTAAAACACAAGCCCCAGAAGCAAGGAAGCAACTAGTGCATTTTGGTGCTTATTTTTTATTAGCATATATTTTAGGTAGCATGCCTGGTTTGGAGAGGTGTTGAGGTGCCAAAACAGTAGGAATCTCCCAAAACTGACCCCATTTTGGAAACTGCACCCCTCAAGGAATTCATTTATGGTTATTGTTACTATTTTGACCCCGTAGTTTTTTCACAGCGCGTATTTGAATTGGGCTGTGAAATTAAAAGAATGACAATTTTTCCAATAAGATGTCATTTTTGATCAGAATTTCTTATTTTCACAGGGAACAAAATGCCCCATTTTGTTGCCCAATTTGTCCTGAGTGCGGCAATACCCCATTTGTGGTCATAAACTGCCGTTTGGGCCCATGGGAGGACTCAGAAGGGAAGGAGCGCTATGTGTTCTTAGGAGTCCAGATTTTGCTGGATTGGTTTTCGGTTGCCATGTCGCATTTGCAGAGCCTCAGAGGTATCAAAGCAATGGAAACCCACCAAAAGTGACCCCATTTTGGAAACAAGACCCCTCAAGGAATTTATTTATGGGTGTTGTGACCATTTAGACCCCACAGTTTTTTCACAGAATTTATTTAAATTGGGCTGTGAATTACAAAAAATGTAATTTTTTCCAATAAGAGGTAGTTTTGGCTCAAAATTTCTTATTTTCACAAGGAATAAAATACCCCATTTTGTTGCCCAATTTGTCCTGAGTGCGGCAATACCCCATTTGTGGTGATAAACTGCCGTTTGGGCCCATGGGAGGGCTCAGAAGGAAAGGACCACCATGTGGCCTACTGGGAATTTTCTGGTGCTAAGTCATGTGTGCAGAAGCCCCTGAGGTATCAGTACAGTTGAAACCCCCTGAGAAGTGACCCCGTTTTAAAAACGACACCCCTTAAGGAATTCATCTAGAGGTGTAGTGAGCATTTTGACCCCACAGGTATTGTGTAAAAGATAATGCGCAACAGATGGTGCAGAGTGAGATTTGCAATTTTCTATATATATGCCATGTCAGTGTCCGATATATTGTGCCCAGCATGTGCCACCGGAGACATACACCCCATAAACTGTAATGTGGGTTCTCCCGGGTACGGCAATACCCTACATGTGGCTGTTATTAGCTGCCTGGGCACACGGCAGGGCTCAGAAGGAAAGGACCACCATTTGGCCTACTGGAGCTTTTCTGGTGCTAAGTCTTGTACGCAGAAGCCCCTAAGGTACCGGTACAGTTGAAACCCCCGAGAAGTGACCCTGTTTTAAAATCTACACCCCTTAAGGCATTCATCTAGAGGTGTAGTGAGCATTTTGACCCCACAGGTATTGTGTAAAAGATAATGCGCAGCAGATGGTGCAGTGTGAGATTTGCAATTTTCTATACATATATGCCAATTCAGTGTCCGATATATTGTGCCCAGCATGCGCCACCGGAGATATACACCTCATAAACTGTAATGTTGGTTCTCCCGGGTATGGCAATACCCTACATGTGGCTGTTATCAGCTGCCTGGGCACACAGCAGGGCTCAGAGGGGAAAGATGAGGAGGGGTAAGCTGTGCGGAGTGCATCAGAGCGAGTAAAACTGGGGTAAATTAATATAAAGGGATGTATGATAAATTTTAAAACACTCTTTCATACAGAGCTCTGTTTTTTGGGGACACGTGTCACATTGATATATTGTGTCCTTCCTTATAGCAGACTTTGCACCTCTTTTGACTTTTTCCCTTCTTGCCAGTTTGGGGAACTTCTCCTAAAAAGTGTTGCCCTGGTACGATGCGTGTGGCCTCGCTTCCAGAAGTACTGTAGGGCTTCAGGACTTGATCTGACAAGTCCACCCCTCCCATGTACCTATTGTAGCCCAGGATGCAGTCTGGTTTGGGGGTCTCTGTACTGGTACCTCGTACAGGTACATGGGTACTGGTGGGACATCTCTCTTGTCTTGTACGTGACACACAATATGTTGCTGCTAGAATGTGCCCTGCTCTCACCCCTTCTTGTTTGCCCAAGAAGAGTCTTAGGGAGGCCTCTCAGCTTTCTTCTAGCAGTGCCGCATGCCGCAGGACTTCTGGAAGCGAGGCAGTTGAAGAGTGGGACGCTGGTATAAAAATTATCCAGGTAGAGGTGGTGACCCTGGTCCAGCAGTGGGTGCACCAAATCCCACACAATTTTTGTATTAACTCCCAGTAAGGGGGGGCATTCTGGGGGCTGAATACTGGTGTCCTTTCCTTCATATATCCTAATTTTGTAGGTATACCCTGATGCACTCTCGCACAGCTTATACATCTTCATGCCATACCTTGCCCTCCTACCCGGCAGGTACTCGCGGAATTGAACCCTCCCGTTAAAATGTACCAAGGACTCATCAATAGAAATACAATTCTCTGGGGTGTATGCTTGGGAAAACCGGGACTGAAACGGTCTAATAGGGGTCTCTGTTTATACAAACGGTCAAAACTGGGGTCATCCCGGGATGGGCACGGCTCATTATCAGTATAATGTAAGAAGCAAAGTATTGCCTCATTTTTATTTTATTTTTTAGTTTCCAGCTCAGTTCTGAAGTTGCTTTGAGGGGCCTATATATTAGACACCCTTATCAAACACCCCATTTCAGAAACTAGACCCCTCAAAGTATTCACAACAGCATTTAGAAAGTTTATTAACCCTTTAGGTGTTTCACAGGAATTTAGAGCAAAGTAGCGGTGACATTTAATTAATTTAATTTAATTTATTAGGCACCATGTCCGGTTTGAAGAGGTCTTGTCAGTGGCGTAGCTATAGGGGTCGCAGTTGCGACCGGGCCCCTAAGCCTGGGGGGCCCACGGGCCCCCGTTGCCATACAGCATGTTTCCTAACAATCTTCTGTGCCGTGAAGCCGGCACTTCCTGGCTACGGTCACATGGTACACTTAGTGTACCATGTGACCATGTTGTCACGTGACACGGCTTCCAGACCGAGCAGAAGAGTCGGTGCGGAGGACTCCAGGTAAGCTGCAGTGTAATGTAATGTATTGTGTTGTAATGTTATGTATTGTAATGTAATGTATTGTGTTGTGATGCCTTGTAATGTATTGTGTTGTAATGTTATGTATTGTAATGTAATGTATTGTGTTGTGATGCCTTGTATTGTAATGTATTGTGTTGTTTGCGGTGGAGAGGGGGTGCGTTAAATCACAGCCCCCCCTCCTCCACCGCAAACTGCACAATACAACACAATACAGTATAGTAACACATGACTATGAGAGCGGGGCTGCGGCTGTGTAATACAGTCACTGCCCCGCTCCTGAGTCCTGACATGTGTGCGCCGTCAGGATGATGAGATGCGGCCGGCGCTGCACTAATGATCTGCCGCACTGAAGACAAAACATGGCGGGCGTGCTACAAAACACTCCCATGTTCTGTCTTCAGTGCCTGAACCGCCACTCATTAGTGCAGCGCCGGCCGCATCTCCTCATGCTGACCACGCACGCACTTCCTGTCAGGAGCGGGGCAATGGCTGTATTACACAGCCGCAGCCCCACTCTATAACGGCGGAGATCAGAGAAACCTCTCATCTCCGCCGCTATTCTCCTGAATGCTGCCATCAAAGCTGACTGCAGCATTCAGGGGAAAATGAGAAGGGGGGATGCCCCATGGATCGCGTCACAGGGAATTCCTGTGACGCGATTAAGGGACATACCATATATGGCCATACAGCCCAGGGTCTATTGAAGGACACAGGGCTGTCTTACCATATTTCCTGTTGTTAGGGCATACTGAGGTATGTCCTAACAACTGCCTGTGTACTATCAGTGCACAGGCTAATGTACTGGCACATATATGATATATGCCAGTACATTGAAGTTTAACCCCTTGCGTACCTTCGACGTAATAGTACGTCGCTGGCCGCTTATTCCAGCGTACCTTCGACGTACTATTACGGCGCAGGAATAAACTGTCACTATGTGAAATCACATAGTGACAGAACAGCGGCGGCAGCTGTCATTGACAGCTAACCATCTCTGCTACCGTCCTGGGGACCAATTAGCAGTCCCCAATGCCGGCGATTGCTGTGATTGGTCAGTCTCTGAAGACTGACCAATCACAGCCGTCTGTGACGTCGTCTGCAGGAGAAAGCTCCTGTCACTTTCTCTGATCTCCTCACTTCTGTGAGATACGTGAGGAAATCAGAGAAAGCGGTGTAAAAAAAAAAAACACTATTTTTATTAACCCCTTCCCGAAAATGAGCGTATAGTAACGCCCTGAGGATGAAGCGGGCACAGGAGCTGTGCTCGCTCCATCTTCATCGGATGTCGGCTGTAATATACAGCCGACATCCCACTGCAACTACAGCGATCACTGTCCTCTCCGATCGCTGTAGTTTAACCCCTTAAATGCCGCTGTCAATAGCGACAGCGGCATTTAAGTGATTGATACAGAGGGAGGGGGCTCCCTCTGCACCCCATTGCCCCCCCCCCCGCGAAAAATCGCGGGGTTCTGATGGTTGCAATGGCAACCAGGAAGCCTAGCAACGGCTTCCTGGTTGCCAGGTACGGGAGCCTATTAGGTCCTGCCCAAGGCAGGACGTAATAGGCTCAACTGTCAGTTGTAAAGTGACAGTTACAATACACTGCACTACATCAGTACATACAGAAGTAGTGCAGTGTATTGTGCAGGGGATCAGAAGATCAGATCTTCCAGTCCCCTAGTATGTGTAAAATAAAAAGTGAAAAAAAAGTAAAAAAAAAAAGTTTTAGATAAATAAATAAATACAAGTTTTACATAATAAAAACAATAATCGCCTTGTTTCCCTGATCAAGCCCTTTATAATTAGAAAAAAAATGAAAAAAAAGACAAAAACTAGACATAATAGGTATCGCCGCGTTCGTATCGGCCTGACCTAAAAAAATATCATATTATTTATCCCGCACGGTGAACACCGTAGAAAAAAATACCATAAAAAACAATGGCAGAATTTCCTTTTTTGGTCACGTTGTTTCAAAAAAATGGAATAAAAAGTGATCAAAAAGTCGCGCGTAGCCAAACATGGTACCAATAAAAACGACAGTGTGTCACGCAAAAAATGTATATACTCCGCACAGATTACATATGCCCCCACATTATAAACTGAAACACCAGTAAAACACTAAACAAAACTACTACCAAGCAAAATCTGCGCTCCAAAAGCCAAATGGCGCTCCTTCTGGGCCTGGCAGTGTGCCCAAACAGCGGTTTAGGACCACATATGGGGTATTACCGTACTCTGGAGAACCGCTTAACAATTTATGGGGCGTATGTCTCCAGTGGTACAAGCTGGGCCCAACGCATTGGGCACTGAAATAGCATATATGTGGAAAATGTCAATTTTCAATCTGCAACATCCACTGTGCACTCATTTCTGCAAAACCTTTGGGGGTCAAAATGCTCACTACACTTCTAGATGAATTCCTTGAGGGGTGTATTTTCCTAAATGGGGTCACTTCTCGGGAGTTTTCACTGTACTGGTACCTCAGCGCAATGCAACATGGCGTCAAAAACAAATTTTGTAAAATCTCCACTCCAAAAACGAAATTGCACTTTTTCCGTTTAGACCCTTGCCGTATGTCCAAATAGCCGTTTACAACCACATATGGGGTATTTCCGTAATCAGGAGAAATTGTGTAACACATTTTGGGGTGTCTTTTCTCCTGTATTCCTTGTGGAAATGAAAAATTCTGAGCTAAAGCTACAGGTTATTGGAAAAAAAAAATGTTTTCATTTTCACGGACCAATTCTAATAAAATCTATAAAACACCTGAGGGCTCAAAATGCTCACTACACCTCTAATTTAATTCTTTCAGGGGTATAGTCTCCAAATTGGGATCACACTTGGGGAATTTCTACTGTACTGGTACTTCAGGGACTCTGCAAATGTGACATGCCCCCCAGAAACCAATTCAGCAAAATCTGAGCTGCAAAATCCAAATGGTGCTCCGTCCATTCTGAGCCCTGCCATTGGTCCAAACAGCAGTTTATTACCACATAATGGGGTATTTCCGTAATAAGGAGAAATTGCTTTACAAATGTTGAGGTGCTTTTTCTCCTTTATTACTTATAAAAATTAGAAAATTCTGTGTTTTTTCAAAAAAAAAGTCTCTTTTCATCTTCACAGACTAATTCCAATAAATTCAGCAAAAAACCTGTGGGGTCAAAATGATAACTATACCACTAGAAAAATTCCTTGAGGGGTATAGTTTCCAAAATGGGGTCACTTTTGGGGGGATTCCACTGTTTAGGTCCCTCCAGGGCGTTGCAAACGTGACACGGCACTGAAAACCATTCCAGTAAAATCAGAGCTCCAAAATCCAAATGGGGGTCCTTCCCTTCTGAGCCCTGCTGTGGGTCCAAACAGCAGTTTATTACCACATATGGGGTATTTCCGTAATCGCGAGAAATTGCTTTACAAATGTTGGGGGCTTTCTCTCCTTTATTTCTTGCAAAAATTAGAAATTTTTACGTTTTTCCAGAAAAAAAGTAGATTTTCATTTTCACAGACTAACTCCAGAAAATATAGCAAAATACCTGTGGGGTCAAAATGCTAACTATACCCCTAGATAAATTCCCTGAGGGGTGTAGTTTAAAAAATGGGTGTCACTTTTGGGGGTTTCCACTGTTTTGGCACCACAAGACCACAAGACCTCTTCAAACCTGACATGGTGCCTAAAATATATTCTGAAAAAAGGAGGCCCCAAAATCCAAGAGGTGCTCCTTTGCTTCTGAGGCCTGTGTTTCAGTCCATTAGCGCACTAGGGCCACATGTGGGATATTTATAAAAACTGCAGAATCTGGGCAATAAATATTGAGTTGCGTTTCTCAGGTAAAACCTTCTGTGGTACAGAAAAAAATGTATTACATATGAATTTTGTAAAAAAAAATGAAATTTGAAAATTTCAGCTCTACTTTCCTTCAATTCCTGTAAAACGCCTAAAGGGTTGAAACACTTTCTGAATGCTGTTTTGGATACTTTGAGGGGTGCAGTTTTCAAAATGGGGTGTTTTATGGGGGTTTCTAATATATAGGGCACTCAAAACCACTTCAGAACTGAATTGGTCCCTGAAAAAATCGCTTTTTGAAATTTTCTTAAAAATATGAGAAATTGCTGCTAAAGTTCTAAGCCTTGTGAGGTCATAGAAAAATAAAAGGGCGTTCAAAAAACGATGCAAACATAAAGTAGACATATGGGAGATGTTAATTGGTAACTATTTTGTGTGGTATTACCATCTGTTTTACAAGCAGATGCATTTAAAATTGGAAAAATCATAATTTCTTCATATTTTTGAATTTATCGACCAAATTTTTGCACTAAACTAAAGTACAATATGTCACGAGAAAACAATCTCAGAATCAATTGGATAGGTAAAAGCATTCCGGAGTTATTACCACATAAAGTGATACATGTCAGATTTGAAAAAATGGGTCTGGTCCTCAAGGCCAAAATGAGCTGGGTACTCAAGGGGTTAAAAATAAAGTAAAACAAAGTAATGTTAAATTAAAAAAATACACATACACCTTTTTTACAATAAACATTAAAATAAGTCTCAATACATAAAACATACACATAATCGGTATTGGCGCGGCCGTAATAACCTGCACAACTATTTTTTTGCATCATTTATGATGTGTACTCTGTAAAAAAATAAAATAAAAATTGCTTTCTATCATTTAGGCCCCATTCACACGACCGTGCCCGCAATCACGGCCTGCGATTGCGGGCACGGCCGGCCGCCGACTGCCACCCGCATTTTCGGGCCGTGCTCCCATACAAAGTATGGGAGCACGGCCCGCAAAATGCAAATGGACGGACATGTTCCATAATTTTCGGAACATTTATACGGCACGGTCACCCATCCGTAGCGCTACGGAAATGTGTCCGCGCTCAATGAAAGTGAATGGGTCCATTTTTGCAGACCGCAATTGCGGTCCGCAAAAACGGAGGTTATTTACGGTCGTATGCATGTGGCCTTATTGTGGGGCACGAGGTGCGATGATGAATTTAACCTCCATGTGCCTCACATTAATAGTAATTAACCCCATCATGTACCTTCCATATTAACCCATTATGACTGAGAAACATGATGGGGTTAATTACTATTAATGTGGGGCACATTCAAAATTCATCATCACACCTCGTGCCTCACATTAGAAAACGAAATAACTTTTTTTTTTATTACTGTTGGCAAAGTAAACGAAGTATCGGTATCGAAGTCCAAATTTGGTATCGGGACATCCCTACACTGTGGGTCGCGTCCCCCTGGGGGTTCGTGAGTCACTCACCGAGGTCCCGGTTCCAATCAATGCTGGAGCAAGGAGCTGACATCTCCTTGATCTAGCATTCCCTGTGCCCTGAGCGGCTTGACGCAGGCAGGCGGGATGTAGCGACATCATCGCGCCTGCCTGCGCTGAGTCACTCATAGCACACACCGGAGGAGGCGAAGGATCCTCCACTCGACGTGGGAACGGGGATAGGTAAGTAATTATGCACATATGGGGGCATTATACTGTATGGGGGGGCTGATATTGTGGGGGGGGTATTATACTGTATGGGGGGCTGATATGGGGAGCATTATACGGTATGGGGCTGTTATGGGGGGGCATTATACGTTATGGGGCATTATACTGTGTGGGGGCAGCTATGGGAGCATTAACTGTGTGAGGGCATTATACTATGGGGGCTGTTGGGCAAGGCGTCTGGGCATAGGAGCGCGCAGGGGTCTGATGATGATGGTGGTGCTGGGGAGGGGTAGGGGGGCCCAAGCTGAATTCTTGCACCCGGGCCCATGAGCCTTTAGCTACGCCCCTGGGTCTTGTTGTGCTAAAACAGTGGAAACCCCCCAAAAGTGACCCCTTTTTGGAAACTAGAGACCTTGAGGAATTCATTTCAGTTTTCATGGGGTGCATGCGACTTTTTGATCAGTTTTTATTCTATTTTTAGGTGGCGTGGTGACTAAAAAACAGCAATTTTACTATTGTTTTTTATTCTATTTTTTTTACAGCGTTCACCGTGCGCTATAATTGACATATTCACTTTATTCTGCGGGGCGATACGATTACGGCGATACCAGATGTTTATTTTATGTCTTATGGCGTTTGCACAATAAAATACGTTTTGTAAAGTATAATTTACTTTTTGTGTTACCATATTCTAAGAGCCAGAACTGTTTTATTTTTCCATCAGGAAAGTCGTGCGAAGACTTATTTTTTGCGTAACGAACTGTAGTTTCGATCAGGACCATTTTTAGGTACATGCGGCTTTTTGATCTCTTTTTATTCCATTTTTTGGGAGATGAAGTGACCAAACAATTGTGATTCTGGTACGGTTTATTATTATTTTCTTTTACGGCGTTCACCGCGCGGGATAAATAACGACATCGTTTTGTAGTTCAGGCCGTTACGGACGCGGCGATACCAATTATGTATAGTTTATTTGTTTATTTATATATTTTTATTAATAATAAAGGACTGATAAGGGAAAAAGGGGGATTTTTACTTTTAGCACTTTTAAAACTTTTATTTTCTTATTTTTACACAACTTCTTTTTACTTTTTTACACTTTTTTTACTTTCTCCCACTAGGGGACATGAGGGCAGGAGGCTCTGATCGCTATTCTAATACACTGCACTACATACGTAGTGCAGTGTATTAGAGCTGTCAGCTGTTCGCTGACAGCAAGCATAGTGGGTCCTGACTTTGTCAGGACCCACTAGGCTTCCGTCGATGGCGTAGCCAGAGTCCATTGTTAGGATTCTGGTTGCCATAGTAGCCATCGCGGCCCGCTATCGTGTAGCAGGCCGGCGATGGCAGCTTAACCCCTAAGAAGCCGCGATCGCTATTGAACGCGGCTTCTAAGGGGTTAATTGGCGGGGACCACCGCGATCGGTCCCTGCACACTAAGCTGTGATAGCCTGCTGTCGGAAACAGCAGGTATCACAGCTCAAACACGCGCCGGGGAAAGATAGCGCCGTGTTAACTCAGGTCAGTACTATTACTGAGCTGAGCGCGAACGATGCGCTAAGCAGGACGTAATAGTACTGACCTGAGCGCGAAGGGGTTAATGCAGGCACCAAGTTGATTTGGAGCGTGTAACTGGTCTGGAGGAGGCTGAACTCTTAATGGTTGGTAGGGGATCAAATACTTATTTCTCTGTGCACAATGCAAATAAATATATATAATTTTGACTATGTGATTTTCTGTTTTTTTTTTAAATATAATCTATCTCTCACTGGTAAAATTAACCTAGCCTAAAAATTCTAGACTGTTCGTGACTTTGACAGTGGGCAAACTTACAAAATCAGCAAGGGATCAAATACTTATTTCCTTCACTGTATATGTGTTTTTGTTGTGAGCAGGGCCGTCTCCAGGGTAACACAGGCCTTTGGGCAATAAAGTGGCAGTGGGCCCCCCTATGCCTCAACCTCTTTCATTGACCCAGTATACAATTCAACAATAATGGCATAATTTTTTCTGCAATTTTTTTTTTTTACGTGTTTTCCTGTCATTATTGAAAAAAAAAAAAGCCAAAAAAATAAAATGCCAAGTCTGAATATACCCTACGAAGGAGAGAGTTGTATGCCTAGCTGTATGCCTAGTTTGTAATTTAACCCTTTTACTGTTGGAAAATGTGGGTGCTGTACTTTTATTTATTTTGCGAGACAAGTTATGTTTTTTTTCTCGGCTACATTTTGCTATACATATTAAGGGTATGTGCACACACAAAATAAAAAACGTCTGAAAATACGGAGCTGTTTTCAAGGGAAAACAGCTCCTGATTTTCAGACGTTTTTTAATCAAATTCACATTTTTCGCTGTGTTTTTTAAAGCCCGTTTTTGGAACTGCTTTTGGCCCTGTTCACACTGAGGTTTTTTTACACGTTTTTTGCATCAGAAACCGCGTCGGAAAATGTCCGAAAATGCCTCCCATTGATATCAATGGGAGGCGGACGCGTTTTTTTACCGCCAGGGGTAAAAATCGCTCGTGGTAAAAAGAAGCAACATGCCCTATCTTCGGGCGTTTATGCCTCTGACCTCCCATTGTCATCAATGGGAGGCATAGAAAGCGTATTTCGCTGCGTTTTTGCCTGTGGCACTCAATGGGCGCAAGAGCGAAAAACGCAGCGAAAAATGCGGCAAACTGCGTGCAAGCAGATAAAAATCTGAAACTGAATTTTGAGGCAGAATTTTCTGCCTGCAAAAAACTGTGTATAGAGTCTATGAAAAACAGCTCCAAAAACGTCCCAAGAAGTGACCTGCACATCTTTTTCGCGGCCATTATTTTACACGGCCGCGTAAAAAAACGGCCTGTCGGAACAGAACGCCGTTTTTCCCATTGAAATGGGCAGATGTTTGGAGGTGTTCTGCTTCCAATTTTTCAGCCATTTATACCTTAAGGCTGGGTTCACACGTGGCGGAATTTCACTTAAATTCCGCTGCGG
Organism: Rhinoderma darwinii; assembly: GCF_050947455.1. Classification (NCBI taxonomy): domain Eukaryota; kingdom Metazoa; phylum Chordata; class Amphibia; order Anura; family Rhinodermatidae; genus Rhinoderma; species Rhinoderma darwinii. Next base: position 281,150,662 of record NC_134687.1, on the reverse strand, counting down.
ACACTCCGCAGCGTTAATCCGCAGCGGAGCCGTTTCTCCATTGACTTCCACTTTAATTTAGCAGTGTTCGTTTAGACGATGCGTAAAATTCCACTGAGGCTGCGGAGCGGAATTTGGTGTCCGCAGCATGCTCTGTTGCGGAGGTGTGGCGGACTGTTTGCGGACTCATTGCGGAATTTCTCCATTGACTTCAATGGAGATTCTAATTTCCGCAATGAAGTCCGCAGCTGTCATGCACATGTTATGTGTGCTGCGGATGCGTTTTGCTTTTTTAACTTGACATTTCTTCATTCTGGCTGGACCTATGTATTTCTAGGTCTACAGCCAGACTGAGGAAGTCAATGGGGCTCCCGTAATGACGGGAGCGTTGCTAGGAGACGTCAGTAAATAGTCACTGTCCAGGGTGCTGAAAGAGTTAAGCGATCGGCAGTAACTGTTTCTGCACCCGGGACAGTGACTACCGATCCCAATATACAGCAACCTGTCAAAAAAAATAGAAGTTCATACTTACCGAGAACTCCCTGCTTCTGTCTCCAGTCCGGCCTCCCAGGATGACGTTTCAGTCTAAGTGACGGCTGCAGCCAATCACAGGCCAATAACAGGCTGCAGCGGTCACATGGACTGCCGCGTCATCCAGGGAGGTCGGGCTGGATGCCGAAGGAGGGACGCGTCACCAAGACAACGGCCGGTAAGTATGAATTTCTTTGACTTTCACAAGGGAAAGTGCTGTCCCTTCTCTCTATCCTGCACTGATAGGGAGAAGGGAAGTACTTTTACCGCAGTCCGCAGCAGCTAGTCCGCATCAATTTACTGCACATTTTGTGCAGATCCGCAGCAGAATCTGCAACGCAGATTCTGTGCGGCATTGATGCGGACAGTTGCGGAGGAAATCCGCCACGTGTGAACATGCCCTAAGGGTATATTTACACACTTTTTCTTGCAGGCAAAAAAAAAACTGCCTCAAAAAAGCGCTTTCTCTGCCTCCCATTGATGTCAATTGGAGGTCAGAGATGGATGCGCGGCAAGAGAGAGCATAACAATTTTTTTCCTGCTAGCGTTTTCTCCGCCCGTGGGAAAAAACCGCCTCCCATTGAAATCAATGGGAGGCAATTTCAGCTTTTTTTTGGCACTGCTTTCAAGACGGTTTCCACTTTAAAAACAGCGCCAAAAAACTAGCCCTTATGGGGGTACTAAAGATGTCTATGTTATTAACTTTTTTGTAATGTTTATTAACCCCTTCCCGCACCTTGGCGTACATGCACGCCCAGATGAGCAGTAACTTTGCGCACCTGGGCGTGCAGTTACGTCTGTACTTTAAAAGTTAACCGCCGTGCAGCGCTACACCGCAGCAGTGTTTAACTTCTCAGGCAGTCTGCCCTAATTTCCGGGCAGACAACAAGGGACCAATTCAAGCTGTCCCTTGTTGTAGATCGCTCTGATTGGTTAGTCTGTGCAGACTTACCAATCGGAGCTCACTTCTTAGTAGGAAATACGTCACAGGCTCTGATCTCCTCTGTTGGAGTCAGGAAGTCGAGGAGATCAGAGCCTGTAACGTCGTGTCGTGTGAAGAGAACCGTTAAACTCAGAAAACCCCATAATATCCCAATTAACCCCATGATCACAGTGTCTAACTGTGATCAGCGCCCCCCCCCCTTCCTCTCCCAGTCTATAAGGCCGGATTCACACGAGCATGTGCGTTTTGCGTGCGCAAAAGGCACTTAACAGCTCCGTGTGTCATGATCATATGGTGCGCAGCTGCGTGCTTTTCGCGCAGCCGCCATCATTATAACACTCTGTTTGAATGTTTGTAAACAGAAAAGCATGTGGTACTTTTCTGTTTTCATTCATACTTTTCACTGTTGTTGCGCGAATCACGCGCGTCCCACGGAAGTGCTTCCGTGTGTTGCGCGTGATTTTCACGCACCCATTGATGCGCAAAAAAACGCAGAAATATAGGACATGTCGTGAGAAATCACGGACTGTCTGTACGGCCCCATAGACTAATATAGGTCCGTGCGAGGCGCGTGAAAATCACGCGCGTTGCACGGACGTATATCACGTTTGTCTGAATAAGCCCTAAGGGAGCTTTTTTTGTGCTTTTTTTTTTTTCAATTCATAAAACTCTAAAAAAAAGTTTAGTCAGTCTTAGTCAGCGTCCATTTAGTCAGTGTTAGTCAGTGTCCATTTAGTCAGTGTTAGTCAGTGTCCATTTAGTCAGTGTTAGTTAGCGTCAATTTATTCAGTGTCAGCATCACTTAATTTTAGACCGTTTGTTAGTGTCAGACCGTCTGTTAGCGTCAGACCGTCCGTTTGTCAATCAGTCAGCGTCAGTCATCATCTTTTTGTCAGTGTAGTTTAGTCAGCGTCAATTTAGTCTGCATCAATTTATTTAGTGTCACTTAGTTTCAGACCGTCTGTTAGTCAGCGTCAGACCGTCTGTTAGTTATCGTCAGTCAGTGTGTGATTGTCAGTTAGTCATTGTTTTTTTGTCAGTGTAGTTTAGTCAGTGTTAGTCAGTTTTAGTGTCATAAAATGGAAAATAAAAAAAATATTAGTGTACATTAGTATTTAGTGTTTTATGTAAAAAAAAAAGACAAAAAAATATTTTTTTTGTATAATATACATTCAATAAAAATGGCCCGCAAAACCTTTACAGCAGAGGAGGCGTATGAGATGCTCGCATCGGACACCGATACTGCGAGTGATGCTGGGTCCGCTTTTGCTCTTTCCTCCCCAAGCGACACCGAGGAACCCCCTCGCAGTCGCAGGAGGGTTAGTGTTCAGCTTACACCTGCACCTGAACCCAATTGGTTGCCCCCAACCTCCTAAACCCCCCCAAGTACCTGACTTTACTGCTGCTGCAGGGGTCCAGGTCCAGACAGCAGGGCTGTCAGAGATTGCGTTTTTCCAGCTCTTTTTTTCGGACAGCCTTGTGGAAAATATTGTTTAGCAAACTAATCTATGTGCTCAACAATTTATTGTTGTCAACCCCAAAAGTTTTTATGCCAGGCCATACAGGTGGCATTCCACTGACAAAGCAGAAATGATGCAGTACTGGGGATTGGTGCTGAATATGGGCCTAACGAAGAAGCCATCAGAGAGGGCTTATTGGTCCACAGATATTCTGTACCACTGCCCCTTATACCTCACCACAATGCCCAGGGCTCGTTTTGAGGCAATACAGAAATGTTTACATTTCAATGACAATTCCCAGTGCCACCCCCCATAAGGATGACCCCAATTTTGATAGACTCTAAAAAATGAGACCCCTTATTTCCCATATGGCCCAAAAAAATTAATCATCTTATACCCCTGGCAGAGAAATTGCCATTGACGAGTCCCTGGTGCATTTTTAAGGGAAGGGTGAAGTTCAGGCAGTATTTGCCCAAGAAACGTGCCAGGTATTGTGTGAGTTGTGTGAGTCGGAGTCGGGCTACACACACACGTTTAAAATATATGAGGAAAGGGACAGTCAAATTGAGCCCCCAAACTGTCCACCCGTCCTGACCACAACTGGGAAGATTGTCTGGGACCTCCTGCACCCACTGTTTAATAAGGGGTAGCACTTGTATATAGACAACTGGTATACAAGTGTACCCCTGTTCAAATGCCTGGCGGAGCAAAAAACAGTGGCATGTGGGACGGTCCGCAAAAAACAGAAACAGCTCCCAAATACCCTTCTCGGCCAACCCCTGCAGCGTGGGGAGAGCCTGGCGCTCCATATCGAAGGGGTCCTATTTTTGAAGTTCAGGGACAAGAAGGATGTCCCAATGCTGACATCAATCCATGATGCCACCGGCTCTCTTGTCCCTGTGCGTGGTGCAATACCCACCACCACGTCACAGCCTGTCTGCATCCAGGCCTATAATAAGTTCAAGGGGGTAGTGGACCTTTCTGACCAGATGCTCCAGGCATACAATGCCATGCGGAAATCCAAAATTTGGTATAAAAAAACTTGCGGTGTACTTCATCCAAATGGCATTGTACAACTCCTTTGTAATTTACAGGAGCACTGGTCAGGAGGCGACATACCTGGAGTACCACGAGAAGGTGATCAAATCCCTTCTCTTTGGGAATGTGGCAGAGGTAGGAGAAAGTTCTACCTCTGTCCCCAGGATAGTTCCAGGGCAGCACTTTCCTGGTGAAGTGCCGCCCACAGAAAAAAAAAGGCGCCCCCAGAAAAAGTGTTGTGTCTGTTCCAGAAGAGGCATAAGAAAAGACACGACATACCAGTGTAACACCTGTCCCACCCACCCTGGACTGTGTATGAAAGTGTGCTTCCGGATATACCACACCTCTCTGGAGTTCTAAATTTTATTTTCCTCCGTCCCTTTCATTTATAATTATAGTCCCTTCCATTTACAATTACCGCCCCTTTGATTTACCATAACCATTTCACCATTTAAAAATTGAAGATCCCCCATAACAAAACTAAAAATACTCATTATACCCCTAGATGAATACCTAGGATTTGTAATATCGTGTAGTATCTGCACAATTTTTTAGGCCTTTACAAACATGACATGTGCCCAAAAATCATCCAAGTAAAATAAGGCCTCAAAATCCTTGTGGTGTTCCAATACTTTCTGGCCCTGCCATATGTCCAGCAACAGCAGATTAGAGCCAATTTGAGGGTATTTCTAAACTCAGAAGAAATGGGCCAATAAATGTTGAGGTGATTTTCTTCACTTGCATGATCAGTGTCTGAAAAATCTGTCCTATAAATGAAGCATTTGTGAAAAAATTTGGAAATGTTCTCTTTCACTCTACATTTCCACAAGATTCTGAAAAAAAAAACGGTGCCGTCAAAAAAGATAAATTCCTTGAGGGGTGTAGTATTCGAAATGGGGTAATTTCTGGGTGTTTTCCATCATTATGAGGGCTCAGAGTCTCTTCAAAGATTAAATGGGGCTGTTGAACCAATCATGCAAAACTTGGGCCCTGAATATCTAAGGCTGCTCCTTCACTTCTAGGCACTGCCATGTGTCCACACAACATATTTGGTCCACTTTGGGGTATCTCTGAACTAGGTACAAATGAGCCAATAAGTGTTGAGGTGCTTTTTTTCACTTGCATGCTCTGTATCTCAAAAATCTGTCCTATAAATAAAGCATTTGTGAAAAAAATTTAAAATGTTCTTTTTCACTCCACATTTCCACAAGATTCTGAAAAAAATATGTGTGGTCAAAAAAGTGATTACACACCGAGGGGTGTAGTTATCAAAATGGGGTCATTTCTGGGGGTTTCCCATCATTATGGGGGCTCAGCGTCTCATGCAAAACTTGGGCCCTGAAAACCTAAGGCTACTCCTTCACTTCCAGGCACTGCCATGTGTCCACACAACATATTTGGTCCACTTTGGGGATATCTCTGTACTCGGTACAAATGGGCCAATAAATGTAAAGATGCTTTTCTACACTTGCATGCTCTGTGTCTGAAAAATCTGTCCTATAAATTAAGCATTTGTGAAAAAATTTAAAATGTTCTTTTTCACGGCAGATATCCACAAGATTCTGCAAAAAACTATGGGGTTAGAAAAGTGGTCACACCCCTAGAAAAAATTCCTTGAGGTGCGTAGTTTCCAAAATGGGGTCACTTTTGGGGGGTTTCCACTGTTTTGGTCCCTCCAGTGCATTGCAAACGCGACATGGCACTGAAAACTATTCCAGCAAAATCCGCGCTCCAAAATCCAAATGACGCTCCTTCGCTTCTGAGCCCTGCTGCGGGTCCAAACAACAGTGTATTACTACATATAGTGTATTGCCGTAATCGGGAGAAATTTACTTTACAATTGTAGCAGTGTTTTTTCTCCTTTATTCCTTGTAAAAATTTAAAATTTCTGCTTTTTTTCTGAAAAAAAGTAGATTTTCATCTTCACATACGAATTCAAATAAATTTAGCAAAATAACTGTGGGTTCAAAATGCTAACTATATCCCTAGAAAGATTCCTTGAGGGGTGCAGTTTCCAAAATGGGGTCAGTTTTTGGGGGTTTCCACTGTTTTGGTCCCTGCAGTGCATTGCAAACGCGACATGGCACTGAAAACTATTCCAGCAAAATCTGCGCTCCAAAATCCAAATGACGCTCCTTCTCTTCTGAGCCCTGCTGTGGGTCCAAACAATGGTGTATTACCCCAAAATGGGATCACTTTTGTGGGGTTTTTACTGTTTCGGCAGCACAAGACCTCTTCAAACCTGACATGGTGCCTAAAATATATTCTAAAAAAAGGAGGCCCCAAAATCCACTAGGTGCTCCTTTGCTTCTGAGTCCTGTGCTTCAGTTAGTTAGCGCACTAGGGCCACAAGTGGGATATTTCTAAAAAGTGCAGAATCTGGGCAATAAATATTGAGTTGCATCTCTTGGGAAAAACCTTCTGTGTTACAGAAATAAAATTATTACATATGAATTTTGGCAAAAAAAAATGAAATTTGTAAATTTCACGTCTAGCTTGCTTTAATTCCTCTGAAACACCTAAAGGGTTAAAACACTTTCTGAATACTGTTTTAAATACTCTGAGGGGGGCAGTTTTCAAAATAGGGTGATTTATGGGGACCTTCTAATATATAAGGCCCTCAAAGTCACTTCAGAACTGAACTGGTCCCTGAAAAAATAGGCTTTTGACATTTTCTTGAAAATATGAGAAATTTGTGTTAAAGTTCTAAGCCTTGTAATGTTGTAGAAAAATAAAAGGATGTTCAAAAAATGATCCAAACATAAAGTAGACATATGGGTATTGTGAAATAGTAACTATTTTGTGTCGTATTACTATCTGTCTTCCAAACAGATACATTTAAATTTCTAAAAATGGTAATTTTTGTAAATATTTTTTCCATTTTTACGTTTTTCACAAATAAATATTTAATTTATCGACCAAATTTTTCACTAACATAAAGCACAATATGTCACGAGAAAACAATCTCAGAATCGCTTGGATAGGTAAAAGCATTCCGGAGTTATTACCACATAAAGTGACACATGTGAGATTTGAAAAAATCGGCCTCGTCCTCAAGGCCAAAACAGGCTCAGTCCTGAAGGGGTTAAATAAAGTGTATTAAAAAAATGTGTTTATTGTAATTTTTCTTGCACGGTTATTTTTAAATATATTTTTATATACCAGTACATTTTGCCTTAAGCAGGAATCAATCTTTTCGTGGGTAACGGTGTAATCTGTGGCTCGCTGACAGCGTTTCTGCCTTTTATTCAGTAGGTCCTTGGGTCAAGACTTGTAGAGGGTTAAAGGGGTTGTCCATGCACGGGCAACAAATAACCTGTCCACAGGATAGGTGAACAATGCAGGTCTGACACCTGGATGCTGCCTCTGGGTGCTGGATGTTTTGAAGGGAATGTGGTAGTTGGAGCTGAAAGCAGATCGCTCTGGGTACAATAGCAGCTGAACTGCAGCTCAGCTCCTAGTCACTTGCTGCTATTCCGTGACTGGAGCCATCTGCTTCTGGCATGGACATCCAGGGCTTGGAGGCAGCTGATCGGTGTAGGGTCTGATATACTGATGACCAATGCTTTGGATAGGTTGTCCGTGGCTGGACGACCTCTTTTAGGACCCATGGACACGACTGTGTTTTTCATCCGCAATTACGGACCGTAATTACTGACCCATTCATTTATATGGGCTACGGACACCTTTCCGTATTTTTACGGATGGGTGTTCGTGCCGTAGAAATGATAGAACATGTCCTTTTTTTGTCCATAATTACGGCATAGAAATGTATGGGTGCTTCAATAATTACTATGCGATGCCAGGGGATTACCCAAGATCCCTCCTTTTTTTTTTTGCGGATCTGTAAATACGAATGCATTATGGATGCACTACGGACCGTATTTACGGATGACTATAAATAACTACAGATCCATATTTACAGACAGTATTTACGGATGGATCAAATCTACGGATGTGTGCATGGGGCCTAATATTAGAGTCTGAATCCTGGGATGTCCTTTAATTATAATATTCATTATTACAGCAATTTTACCGCAAGGATTCTGGGTAGAGGCGCTTGTCTGGGAGATAGAATCAACTGATCTATATTTTTTCATGAAAACTAAGAGTGTGTAATTGGAGGCGCCCTTAACTTTAGGGGTGCTTTTACACATGCCGAATGATACTGTCTTTTTGCCGCATGGTCGATTTCTGTTTGGCAAAACTGCATGTCTATTACTGCGAAATGCCACGATTTTGCAATTACTTTTACAGTTGATACAAGTGTAAGTTGTGCAGCCCAAGCTGCATCAGAAAACTGTAAAAATTGGGGTAAAATGCATTCGGTCTTGCCAAGTGGTAATTGGCTGCACAGCATAAAGACAGTGCCATCCGGCATGTGTGAGGGCACCATAAAGGAGAAATCCAGTTAAATAATCTTATAGTGATATGCCATATATACATTTGAGAAGATCACGCTGGTGAAGTTTGTGATCTCCACTGATTTGCAGAATGAGATTGCCCTATAGAGAGCTCAAAATGGATCTGTCATCAAACTATGCTGCGCTATGCAAGGGCAGCATAGTATGGGAACAGGTCCGCTCCCATACTAGCCAAAATGGCACAAAAAATATTGTGCCAGTTGGTTAAACAGAGAGTGCAAAGAATACACCGGACTCATAGTTCGTTGTATTCACCCTGCCTCTTCCCGCCCTATTCATAGTGATTGACAGGCTACTGTATATGCAGATACGCAGCAGCCAGTGGCGTAGCTATAGGGGTCGCAGCGGTCGCAATTGTGACCGGGCCCCCCGCACCACATCAAAAAAAAGTTACTATAGTAACTCGGGCCGCGGGCCCCTGTTACTATAGTAACTGACAGTACTTAACTTCCTGGTTCGGGAGTGCAGCGGAGGTCCTGACGTCACATCGCTGTGCGCAGCGCATTACGTCACAACGCTATGCGCTGCGCACAACATCGTGATCCTGGATAGAGTCAGGACAGAACTTCCGCCGCGGCTGAAGAGGAGGGTAAAATTAATATCCCTGTCTGCTGAAGCTGATTGGCGGTGTCCGACTCCCAGGAGCCGGCCAATCAGCTGTTTTTAAGGGGCCGCAGGACTCGTACGAGAGCTGCTTCCCCTTCATTCCGGTCACTTGCTCACACTGTGAATCCGTGTCGGCGATTCACAGTGTTAGGGTATGTTCACACGATGAGAGGCATTTACGTGTGAAAAGACAGACTGTTAACAGCTGCCTCGTTTCACACGTAAATGCTCCTCCTCGTAATTTACGAGGTGTCTGAGACGCTCTGAGACGCTCGTAAATCTTGAGCTGTGCTTCATTGAGTTCAATGAAGAACAGCTCAAATTACGTGGCAAAGAAGTGCCCTGCACTTCTTTGCCGAGGCAGTCAATTTACGCGTCGTCGTTTGACAGCTGTCAAAACGACGACGCGTAAATTACAGGTCGTCTGCACAGTACGTCAGCAAACCCATTCAAATGAATGGGCAGATGTTTGCCGACGTATTCTAGCCCTATTTTCAGACGTAAAATGAGGCATAATACGCCTCGTTTACGTCTGAAAATAGGTCGTGTGAACCCAGCCTTAGGCCTCATGCACACGACCGTATTTTTTCCCACCCGTAAATACTGGCGTAAATACGGGTCCGGTGTCACACGTATTCGACCCATTTTGCACCTGTATTTACGGGCCCGTGCCTGTAAATACGGGCCCGGTGTCACCCGTATTCCACCCGTATTTACGGGCACGTTTTTGGCTGCAAAATTACACTGCACTAATGGGCAGCCCTTCTCTCTATCACTGCAGCATAGAGAGAAGGTACAGCCCTTTCTGTAATAAAAGTTAAAGAAATTCATACTTACCCGGCCGTTGTCTTGGTGACGCGTCCCTCTCTTCACATGCAGCCCGACATCCCTGGATGACGCGGCAGTCCATGTGACCGCTGCAGCCTGTGATTGGCCTGTGATTGGCTGCAGCGGTCACATGGGCTGAAACGTCATCCAGGGAAGTCGGGCCGGATGTCGAGAGGGACGCGTCACCAAGGCAACGGCCGGGAGACCGGACTGGAGGAAGCAGGAAGTTCTCGGTAAGTATGAACGTCTTTTTTTTTTTACAGGTTGCTCTATATTCTGATCGGAATTCACTGTCCAGGGTGCTGAAAGAGTTACTGCCGATCAGTTAACTCTTTCAGCACTCTGGACAGTGACTATTTACCGACGTCGCCTAGCTACGCTCCCGTAATGACGGGTGCACACACGTAGCCACCCGTCATTACGGGAGCTCCATAGACTTCTATGGGCTGTCCGTGCCGTTATTACGGCCTGAAATAGGACATGTTCTATCTTTTTCAACGGCACGGGCACCTTCTCGTAAGAAAACGGGAAGGTACCCGTGGCCAATAGAAGTCTATAAGCCCGTTATTACAGGTCGTAATTACGACCCGTAATAACGGGTGTTTTTACGGTCGTGTGCATGAGGCCTTAGCGAGTAAGGGAAATGAAAGGGAGCAGCTGTCGTACGAGTGCTGCGGCCCCTTCAAAACAGCTGATTGGCCAGCTCCCGGGAGTTGGACCCCGACACCTCAGCTATTGATGGCCTATCCTGAGGATAGGCCATCAATGTTTAGGGACTGGACAACCCCTTTAAGCCTACGATGTAGCAGGCTTAAAGGGCCCATGAGACAGGATCACAGATTGTGTGATGCTGTCTGCTGGGTCCTGTAACTAAGCCAATCACATGGTAGGCTTAGATACATGACCCATGTGTGATACTGTCTGTGGGACCCTGTATCTAAGCCTACCACATGGTAGGTTTAGATACAGGGCCCCAGCATACAGTAATCTAATACTGTATAAGATTACTGTCTGCTGGACCCTGTATCTAAGCCTACCTTGTGGTAGGCTTAGATACAGGGCCCCACAGACAGTATCACACATGGGCCCTGTATCTAAGCCTAACACATGTGTTACTAATCGTTTTTTGTGTGTTTTCTCACAGGTTCGGTTGTTGGACTACGTCAGATTCGAGGACTACTTCGATGACGGCTTTTTTTATTATCAATAAAATGGTTAATGAGGGTTGTGTGTATTTTTTTATTTCAATAAAATATTTTTTCGATGTTTTTTTAAACTATATTACTACCGCCTTAGTAATGGACGCCGGCTGATTGACAGCATCCATTGCTAAGTCAGGGCTTAGTGTTAGCTGGTGCAGAGTCTAACACTAACCCCCATTATTACCCCGGTACTCACCACCACCAGGGGTGCTGGGAAGAGCCGGGTACGATCCAGTACCTGACCATCTGTAGTGATGGTCGGCCACGGGGGCGGCCGCAGGCTGGTATTATCAGGCAGGGAAAGGCCAGAAACAGTGGCCCTTCTCACCCTGGTAATGCTGCCTGCTGCTGCTTTATTGTATCTGGCTGGTTATGAAAAATGGTTTCGAGCCCACGTAATTTAAAACAAATAAAATAAAAAACTATTGGAAAGAACGATGTGGGGTTCCCCCCAATTTTCATAACCAGCCAGATACAACACAGCAGCAGCTGCAGCCTAGCATTACCAGGGTGGGAAGGGCCACTGTTTTTGGCCTTCCCCAGCCTCATACTACCAGCCTGCGGCTGCCCCGATGCCTAACCGTCACTGCAGATGATTGGGTACTGATTCGTACCCGGCTCTTCCCAGTACCCCTGGTGGCGGTGGGTACCGGGGTAATAATGGGAGTTAGTGTTAGCCTCTGCACCTGCTAACATTAAGCCCCGCCTTAGTAATGGAGGTTGTCAAGCATCCTGCGGTCATTACTAAGGCGGTAATAATAAGGTTTAAAAAAAATACAAACACATAGAAAAAATATTTTATTGAAATAAAAAAACAACCCTCATTAACCATTTTATTGAGAATAAAAAAACGCTGTCATTGAAGTAGTCCTCATATCCGAAGTAGTCCAACAACCGAACTTGTAAAAAAACACAAACACACAAAAATAATTAGTAACACATTGTAAAGGGAAGTGTCCATATATATGTATATTTATATATATATATATATATATATGTATATATGTATATATATATATATATATATATATATAGTATGTATGTATACAGTGTATGTGTATATATATATATATATATACACATATATATAATATATATGTGTATGTATAGTACATATAATGTATCATGAGCCAGGGCTGTAACAACAACAGCTCTGGTCATGAATACGGTTAGAAGCAGAGCAGGACAATTAGCATGTCCCTGCTTTGTTAGGAAACCATGGAGACAAGGGATAGTTATCCCCTGTCTCCATTTCAAGTCTCCCGCGCGCACGGACTGTCTCGTGCGGGCTCTCATGAGTCGGCTGGTGATACATTATCACCATGCCGACCCATGCTAGCCTGGGGCAAGCGCCACACACCCCGCTGCGAGCGTACCGACAGGGTTAAATAGCCCTGCGTCGGTACGCTCAGGAGCCGAGCTCAGGAGCCGAAGCCAGCTGAAGACGATCAGCTGAGAGCTGCCTGCCTGCCTCACACACACAACACCGACGGCTCACCTCTCTCCTCCAAAGACCTCGAACTCCTGACTCTGCTGCTCCACAAAGTCTAAGTATCAAGTGTAGCAGCAGCTACACTTAACCCTGTCTCTCCCTGTCTCCTCCTGCTGTAACCCTTGAGTCCCTGAGTTAACCCTTGCTTCCCTGAGTTAACCCCTTGCTCTTCCTGAGTCCCTACTGTCCCAGTTCCCTGAGTTAACCCCTTGCTCTCCCTGAGTAACCCCTTGTTCCCAGAGTCCCTGAGTTAACCCTTGCTTCCGAGTTAACCCCTTGATACAGTCCCTACTGTCCCTGAGTTAACCCTTGCTTCCCTGAGTTAACCCCTTGCTCTCCCTGAGTAACCCCTTGTTCTCCCTAAGTTAACCCTTGCTGTCCCTGAGTTAACCCTTGTTTCCCTGAGTTAACCCCTTGATACAGTCCCTACTGTCCCAGAGTTAACCCTTGCTTCCCTGAGTTAGCCCCTTGCTCTCCCTGAGTCCCTACTGTCCCAGAGTTAACCCTTGCTTCCCTGAGTTAACCCCTTGCTCTCCCTGAGTAAGTTAACCCCTTGTTCTCCCTAAGTTAACCCTTGCTGTCCCAGAGTCCCTGAGTTAACCCTTGCTGTCCCAGAGTCCCTGAGTTAACCCTTGCTGTCTGTTTTACACAGTAACCCATTCCCCTTGTTCCTCCTTATCCCGTATTAACCCTTAGTGTATAGGGAAAGTTATATTAGGAGGGAGTGGGATAGAGATAGAGAGCGTGTGAGAATCACAAGTAACTTATGTGTATTGTGTTGTAACGCAACTGTATTCTGTGTATGTTTAGGTAAGTGGGTGGCGGTATAATTTTGTGATACCGTGTTTATACTGTACTGTGATTAGTTACTGTATTATACATATGAGAGTGATTACTGTATGTTAATAAATATTACCTTTATTTACTATACGGTCTTATTCCCTTGAGTAGCCGCTAAAGCAATTAGATCGACGTTAGTATAAGGAAAAGGTAGGGGAACTAGGCATAACCCTAGTGACCCTGATTATAAAGGCAGTAGTAATAGTGGGTGTCACTAACCAGTGAATCCCGCTATTACCCCACCCCCTTTAACATTGGCGAGCCAGCCCGAACTGTTGTCAATTTATTTCTGTATTTTTGTACAATAAAATAGTGTTAAAATGTGAACTGAAGATAGGCGGAGAGGCGTGGACAGGTAACGTACATACACGGTGTAGTGTTGAGTTATACTGTGCGCCTAGACCTTTTTGAAGTTCAGACGAGTAATACAATTTTATTTAAGGCTTGATACAGGATACAATTGATCAGCGAACCTATTGTTTTTTATTTTATTTTCTGAGGTATTAACGTCTTTTATTTTGCTTTGCGGCGTGCTGCTCTACGGCGACGAATCGTCGGGCGAGCGAGCAACTTATACAAAAGAGTTTGCAGAAGTATCAACGTCGGTGTTCTTCCGGTGAAGTCCAGCTGATCGGGAAAAGGCGTTCCGGAAGAAAAGGACCTTTTTCAAAACAGCAGGTGACAAGGAGGACAACGCAGACGGAGATGACTTCTGGAACAGTGAGTATGGACTTCGACACACTTAAACACCTCGCCAAAAACAGTAAATTTAATCCAGTAACACCTACAACATACAAGTCAGCAGGAATGCTGTGGTCCACTCTGCTGGACGAGGCTTTTGCACATGATAAGTTGTGTATTAGCAAGAGGAGTGTTCTTAACAAAACCTCCAAACGTCTCCACATGCTCGCTAAATTAATCTATGTGTATGAGGAGACGTGGAAGCCTGATCACTCAGAAATGAAGAGTGATTCCCCAAATCTTCACTGCCATTGTTGTGTCAACAATGTGAAGCAGGTTTGTGATTTGCAGATACAACTGGCAGAGAACGCCCAATGTAGAGATCAGCAAATTTGCATGCTGGAATCGCAGGTGATAGATTTGAGAAATCATGGTGATGATATTGATGCACAGCTGACTGGGTCTTATGCTGTGATCAATGCATTTAAGGATAAGGCAGCATCTACGGATGCCATCATTGCCAAGTTGAATGATGAGCTTGCTGCTAGGTCACAATTGGTTGCCAGTATGCAAAACATCATAAAAGATTTCTCAAAAATGTTACCGGCTTTGTCTTTTTCAAGGCCTGATTCTGCTGTACGTTTGCCCTCTACAGGTCAAAAAGGGGGGAGTAGTAAGAGTGATGGATCAGATGTCCCAAATCGTGATCCCATCCGAAATCCTGAAGGTAACATTGTTACGAAAGTGTTACGCAGATGTAAGCGTACAATATTTAGAAGTGCGTCCCTAGCCATGAAGAACTTTAAGAGATCATGCACTGCTGACTGCCCTAAGTCCAGCAGAGCATGTACTGTTAAATGTTTTGCATGTGCCGGATCAGGCCATATTGCGAAGTACTGCGAGTCTTTGAGTACTAAGCAATGTGGTCCTGTTAAATGCTTTAAATGTGGTCAGATGGGACATATTGCGAGGAACTGTCACGGCATAAGCAACCATGGAAAGCACAGTGAAATGGCAATAGAAAATGGCCACGTCACAACAAAACGTGGGTTTAGACAAAATGGCTGCACAAGAGTCTCCTTACAGCCTTATGTGCTCCGCCGCGTGCTCAAGGATCTAAATGACCAAAGACAACTAGGGAGGAGTTTAGGAAGTTGGCCATAAATTGCATGTTCAGTCCGGTGTTATGTCTGTAATGGTTGTTTATGGTCTGTTGTGTTTGTCCCCAGTTGTCCGTTTGTTTTCATTTGTGTTTTTATTTTGTGGTTCTTTCACATATTCTATTGTGGTATATCCCTGGTTATCAGTAAAATGTATTTATACTATATGGGTGCTGCCTGTATTTATAATGCATAATTAGAATACCACTCCAGGAAAACAACTGGAGAATCAACCATTGGATAGTGGTGTATTTGCTCCCAATGTTTTAATTGCTCTCTATTAGGATAATGTTATTATACTGTGAACTCAGGTTGGGTAGTGCGAACAGGCAACATAAGTTCACGGTGTAGTGTTTTATGTTATTCTGTGCACCTAGACCTGGGGGGGTTCAGACAGGTGAGGGTATGTTCACACGAGGGCGTCCGTTACGGCTGAAATTACGGGGATGTTTCAGCCTGAAAACATCCCCGAAATTTCAGCCGTACCGGCATGTGCAGGCGCTTGAACGCCGCGTCAATTACGGGTGTTATTAGCGCTGCTATTCATTGGAGTCAATGAATAACGGCTCTAATTACGGCCAAAGAAGTGACAGGTCACTTCTTTGACGCGGGCGTCTATTTACGCGCCGTCTTTTGACAGCGGCACGTAAATATACGCCTCGTGTGAACAGACAAACGTCTGCCCATTGCTTTCAATGGGCAGATGTTTGTCAGCGCTATTGAGGCGCTATTTTCGGGCGTAATTCGGGGCAAAAACGCCCGATTTACGTCCGTAAATAGGCCGTGTGAACATACCCTAACACAACTTCATCTGAGGCCTAATGCGAGTGCAATTAAATACAGCGAATAACAGTATGGCTGATTCTTTTGTGTTTAACTGGAGTTAGGAAACTTTGGACAGGGGGAGGTAACCCTGGCATTACACCCATATCTTGATTTTAAGATAATGGGTTTGGTAAGACAGGGATATAGTTCTACAAACCTGAGAATTGTGAGGAACCACAAAAACAGTGCTTCATCCACAGCCCCCCTCGGATATCCTGACCAACACCAGTGTTGGGATACCGAGGGGTCCTGTGATATGAAGGCTAATCCAATGCCCTCCTCAAGACATGGGTCAAGGATATTGGTGCTGGTATCTAATGCGGAATGCCACGCGACTAACTGCACCGAAAGAGGCATACTCCTCCCCGGAGCATACTTTACCCTTAATCCCGTATTAGGCGTTGATGTGGCGGATCAAAAGGGAAGAACTCCGGTGACACCTGAAAAAAGGCTCGACATCCGTCCAGACACCCCTGTGAGACTCCAGACGATTCCTCTTGGGTTTAGCATCGAACTAAGAAATCTCCTGCTAGACTTCCATGAGGAAGAGGATGTTGTGGAGAAACTGAAAGATTCCCAACACCAAGCCACTATTCAGTTGGAACATGACACTAAAAAGATCACAGGAATTGTGAACAACCTTGACGCGGATGCGGAAGTGTCTTGGTGGGAGAGCTTGTTCGGATATAGTCCCAAGGCCACTTCCTTCTTCAACTTGCTCATCCACCCAGTGATAATCCTTCTCACTCTTGTGGCGATTATGTACGTTGGACTGTTCTGCGTGTACCGACGAATGAAAGGACTGGTTGACCAAATACAACGAGGTCAAGCAGAAAGCCACGAATACATTCGTAGACGGGGTCTAAGGACATAGTGATACAGTCCTGCGACCCAGAATTGTTTATTATTGTATGTGTATATATATATTTGTAAAGTGTAAATCTTAATCAATGGGTCGTACAAAATTTTCAAGGTGAACATATAGACATTCTAGGTGTTGATATGTGTCCGCAACATAGGCATACTCAGTGAGGATGTGCCCGTCCCATAGCGAGTGAGTATGTACATGGAGGCGGGCATATATTTACAGCCTGTAGTCACCCCATTTGCATGTGTACCTTGCACGTGTTTATGGAGGAGTAGTGTGAGATGCTGTTTGAGCATGAATCTCTATATGTACATATACCTATGGTTGGTGGGGGAATATTTTTGTATTTTTGGTTATTTTTCACTTTGTTTGTATGATTGGGTAGTGTGTAGGTACCCTTAGGGACAGGTAAGGTATTCACACACCCTTGTAGGTATTTGCCACCTCAACCTGAGAACTGGTATGTTCAATATGATGATAGATTGAATGTCAGAGGGGAAATGGAAGGCGATGCTCCACCCCACAGTAGATTCCTGGGTACCAAGACCTCACCTCCTCCTCGGGGATGATAACCTGCCATGATGAAGACCTGGATATCGGCCCACAAAGATTGTTTCGTCTTCAATCAAGATGCTGGGAAAAGTTGGAAAAGTAATGGATCACGTACAAAAGGTTGTTGAAAGGCGGGCTAAGCCATTCCAAGGCTGACCATATGAGGGCACAAGTAGCCTTACACGGGTCGGCATGCTAAAATTGGATCGGCCACTGGAAAGACCTGCTGACGCCACTTAAGAGGAAGAAACTCCAAGCAAGAAAGAACAAGAAATCTGCGGTTCATGGACTTTGAGGTTTTCAAATGAGCTTTGTTCGTTTGATGAGCTTTGAGGCTTCGTTCTATGGACTGTGAGTTTATTTCAACCCCGTTCTATGGACTATGAAGGTTTCTTCGTTCTATGGACTATGAAGGTTTCATTTCAACTTCGTCTGATGAGCTTCGAGGCTTCATTCTATGGACTATGAAGGTTTCTTCGTTCTATGGACTATGAAGGTTTCATTTCAACTTCGTCTGATGAGCTTCGAGGCTTCGTTCTATGGACTGTGAGTTTTATCTCAACTTCGTTCTATGGACTAGGAGATTTAATTTCATCTTCATTCTGTGAACTTTGAGGTTTCGTTTCTTTGGACACTAGACTCCAGAGTCAGAGGACTGGCGGGAAGGTGTCCTTGAGGAGATAGCTGATGTAGAATATCTAGGTCTAATAGTATACTTCCTTCCATCTCAGACCATTACCAGTATTCGGGGAGGTTGAGGGGGTAAATAGAACCCCACAAACACTTCCCCAAATTGCATTGTCGAGTCCCTGACAACAGGGGGATTGTAAAGGGAAGTGTCCATATATATGTATATTTATATATATATGTATATATATATATATAGTATGTATGTATACAGTGTATGTGTATATATATATACACATACAGTGAAGGAAATAAGTATTTAATCCCTTGCTGATTTTGTAAGTTTGCCCACTGTCAAAGACATGAACAGTCTAGAATTTTTAGGCTAGGTTAATTTTACTAGTGAGAGATAGATTATATATAAAAAAAAAAAAAAGAAAATCACTTAGTCAAAATTATATATATTTATTTGCATGGTGCACAGAGAAATAAGTATTTGATCCCCTACCAACCATTAAGAGTTCAGCCTCCTCCAGACCAAATCAACTTGGTGCCTGCATTAAAGACAGCTGTCTTATATGGTCACCTGTATAAAAGACTCCTGTCCACAGACTCCATTAATCAGCCTGACTCTAACCTCTACAACATGGGCAAGACCAAAGAGCTTTCTAAGGATGTCAGGGACAAGATCCTAGACCTGCACATGGCTGGAATGGGCTACAAAACCATAAGTAAGATGCTGGGTGAGAAGGAGACAACTGTTGGTGCAATAGTAAGAAAATGGAAGACATACAAAATGACTGTCAATCGACATCGATCTGGGGCTCCATGCAAAATCTCACCTCGTGGGGTATCCTTGATCCTGAGGAAGGTGAGAGCTCAGCCAAAAACTACACGGGGGGAACTTTTTAATGATCTCAAGGCAGCTGGGACCACAGTGACCAAGAAAACCATTGGTAACACATTACGCCGTAATGGATTAAAATCCTGCAGTGCCCGCAAGGTCTCCCTGCTCAAGAAGGCACATGTACAGGCCCGTCTGAAGTTTGAAAATGAACATCTGGATGATTCTGAGAGTGATTGGGAGAAGGTGCGATGGTCAGATGAGACTAAAATTTTGCTCTTTGGCATTAACTCTACTCGCCGTGTTTGGAGGAAGAGAAATGCTGCCTATGACCCAAAGAACACCGTCCCCACTGTCAAGCATGGAGGTGGAAACATTATGTTTTGGGGGTGTTTTTCTGCTAAGGGCACAGGACTACTTCACCGCATCAATGGGAGAATGGATGGAGTCATGTACCGTCAAATCCTGAGTGACAACCTCCTTCCATCCACCAGGACATTAAAAATGGCTCGTGGCTGGGTCTTCCAGCACGACAATGACCCGAAACATACAGCCAAGGCAACAAAGGAGTGGCTCAAAAAGAAGCACATTAAGGTCATGGAGTGGCCTAGCCAGTCTCCAGACCTTAATCCCATCGAAAACGTATGGAGGGAGCTGAAGATCCGAGTTGCCAAGCGACAGCCTCGAAATCTTAATGATTTACAGATGATCTGCAAAGAGGAGTGGGCCAAAATTCATCATCAACTACACAAAACGTCTGACTGCTGTGCTTGCCAACAAGGGTTTTGCCACCAAGTATTAAGTCTTGTTTGCCAAAGGGATCAAATACTTATTTCTCTGTGCACAATGCAAATAAATATATATAATTTTGACAATGTGATTTTCTTTTTTATATAATCTATCTCTCACTGGTAAAATTAACCTAGCCTAAAAATTCTAGACTGTTCATATCTTTGACAGTGGGCAAACTTACAAAATCAGCAAGGGATCAAATACTTATTTCCTTCACTGTATATATAATATATATGTGTATGTATAGTACATATAATGTATCATGAGCCAGGGCTGTAACAACAACAGCCCTGTTCATGAATACGGTTAGAAGCAGAGCAGGACAATTAGCATGTCCCTGCTTTGTTAGGAAACCATGGAGATAAGGGATAGTTATCCCCTGTCTCCATTTCAAGTCTCCCGCGCGCACGGACTGTCTCGTGCGGGCTCTCATGAGTCGGCTGGTGATACATTATCACCATGCCGACCCATGCTAGCCTGGGGCAAGTGCCACACTTCCCGCTGCGAGCGTACCGACAGGGTTAAATAGCCCTGCGTCGGTACGCTCAGGAGCCGAGCTCAGGAGCCGAAGCCAGCTGAAGACGATCAGCTGAGAGCTGCCTGCCTGCCTCACACACACAACACCGACGGCTCACCTCTCTCCTCCAAAGACCTCGAACTCGTGCTCCTGCCTCTGCTGCTCCACAAAGTCTAAGTATCAAGTGTAGCAGCAGCTACACTTAACCCTGTCTCTCCCTGTCTCCTCCTGCTGTAACCCTTGAGTCCCTGAGTTAACCCTTGCTTCCCTGAGTTAACCCCTTGCTCTCCCTGAGTCCCTACTGTCCCAGTTCCCTGAGTTAACCCCTTGCTCTCCCTGAGTAACCCCTTGTTCCCAGAGTCACTGAGTAACCCTTGCTTCCCTGAGTTAACCCCTTGATACAGTCCCTACTGTCCCTGAGTTAACCCTTGCTTCCCTGAGTTAACCCCTTGCTCTCCCTGAGTCCCTACTGTCCCAGTTCCCTGAGTTAACCCCTTGCTCTCCCTGAGTAACCCCTTGTTCCCAGAGTCACTGAGTAACCCTTGCTTCCCTGAGTTAACCCCTTGATACAGTCCCTACTGTCCCTGAGTTAACCCTTGCTGTCCCTGAGTTAACCCTTGTTTCCCTGAGTTAACCCCTTGATACAGTCCCTAATGTCCCAGAGTTAAACCTTGCTTCCCTGAGTTAACCCCTTGCTCTCCCTTAGTCCCTACTGTCCCAGAGTTAACCCTTGCTTCCCTGAGTTAACCCCTTGCTCTCCCTGAGTAAGTTAACCCCTTGTTCTCCCTAAGTTAACCCTTGCTGTCCCAGAGTCCCTGAGTTAACCCTTGCTGTCCCAGAGTCCCTGAGTTAACCCTTGCTGTCTGTTTTACACAGTAACCCATTCCCCTTGTTCCTCCTTATCCCGTATTAATCCTTAGTGTATAGGGAAAGTTATATTAGGAGGGAGTGGGATAGAGATAGAGAGCGTGTGAGAATCACAAGTAACTTATGTGTATTGTGTTGTAACGTAACTGTATTCTGTGAATGTTTAGGTAAGTGGGTGGCGGTATAATTTTGTGATACCGTGTTTATACTGTACTGTGATTAGTTACTGTATTATACATATGAGAGTGATTACTGTATGTTAATAAATATTACCTTTATTTACTATACGGTCTTATTCCCTTGAGTAGCCGCTAAAGCAATTAGATCGACGTTAGTATAAGGAAAAGGTAGGGGAACTAGGCATAACCCTAGTGACCCTGATTATTAAGGCGGTAGTAATAGTGGGTGTCACTAACCAGTTAATCCCGCTATTACCCCACCCCCTTTAACACACATAAAAAAGCTAAATTATTAGTCTTACCATTCCTGGGTCCAGCACAGGAGCCGCAATGTCTCGCTGAGCCCTGTATCTAATCCAATTGTCAGGGATCATTACCATGTATATTGTTTGAAAAATATTATCCTCACACATATGTATATACATTTCAGTTCTTTGTGTAATATACTGATATATATAACAAGTTCTTTGTTCATGTCGGACACACCTATGGAAGACACTGCCCCCTGGAATGCAAGAAGAGTGAGTCTGAGAAGTTACAGCTGAGAAACCGGTGGGGGGCTTGGGCACTCCCACATCTCTGGGGAGGAGGCATGTGTCTCTTTCTGTGTTTCTTTGTTCTGAATAAAAAGTTTTCAGTCTTCCTCCTGGCTGAGAGAGGGAAGCTGTGTACCAAACATATTTGGCTGGTTTACTTCTTTCCAGGCATGCCTTCAGCTTTCAATTTACAGAGGTGGTTATTCGGTCTGAAATACGGACCTGACATTTGGCACCCAACATGGGGCCTTACTCGAGGAAATATCAAAATCCGGACAATCACAGGGTGAAACAGAGGACTCAAAGTTGCCCACTAAAGGAATTTGATCACCTCCGCAATAACACGGTAAGCGAATTGATTTTATAAATCTTCGTCTTATCTGTGTTAGTGGACAGTCTTGTGGCGATCTGTAGAACCCTTTTGTTGATTTCCTGAATTATCTCAGGCGACAGAGGTGATATTTTCCGCTGTGAGGTTGAAAACCTGTGAGACCTTAGTCGCGCCCGACTAACCATCCTCTGGGTAATTAGAGTCTAAATAAAGGATTATATAACAAGCCCGGAGAGCTAGACTGTGAAATTTTAATATTTCCAGCGAGGCCGGAGAGTCTAAATAAAATTATATAACAATACCGGAGAGCTAGACTGTGAAATTTTAATATTTCCAGCGAGGTCGGAGAGTCTAAATAAAATAATATAACAAGACCGGAGAGCTGGACTGTGAAATTTTAATATTTCCAGCGACGCCGGAGAGTCTAAATAAAAATTATATTTCGGCGGACCGGAGGCTGTAGACTGAGGAATTTTAATATTTCAGGCGAGGCCTGGGAGTCGTTGACCGAAAATTGTTATATAAATTATGTGTATAATATAGACTGTTAGGCATATGATTTAGTGAAGCGAAGAGAAGGGAAGCAGTATGTGAGTAAAATGAAGAAATTGATGGAAGGGTGTGGAATCCATAGAGGAGGGCGGCTGCAAGCCGGAGATTGGGCAAAAGGTATTCTGGAGAACAAAGGGAAGTTGGAAGGTAGTAAGTTGATGGAAAGTGCTTTAGAGGAATTTGCAGAAGAGGAAGTTAGGAATAAGAAAGGTATTGTATGTATTAGAAAACAGGACCAGCCGATGCCCGGTAATGGCGTCCGTACCTCATGTTGAGTGTGTCCTCATTGTGGGTGGGAACCCCCCCTCTCACAGCTGCGCACTGTGTTTCCAATGGGAGAGGCTGCCCCCCCCCCCTCACAGCTGCGCACTGTGTTTCCAATGGGAGAGGCTGCCCCTCCTGCCCCTGATGTGGCCACGCCCGGCCCAACCAAATCAGTATGAAATAATCGCCTTGTTAATTTTGTCATTTGTAGTGTCTTTTCTATTTTTAGGTTCCATGCTAGTGTACAGGACGCTGTTCACTGATGAAGCAACACGTCATCATAATATAGAGATGGTGGCCGACAGATTGGACACTGTTACAGATTATGTGTTTGATGTTTTGAACGTAGATAATTCCTATACAATGGTGTGATGAATGATTGCAGATACATATGTTGTTTTGCCGGCATTGAAAGTGTTAAGATTGTGAGACTAGACGCTGTGAGAAGTGAGTGTGTGACCCCCCCCCCTCCCCCTGTAGTGTAGTATGCTGTGTTTGGGGGGAGGAGGGGGGCTGACTGAGTGCAGTCTGCAGGGCTGATGAGACAAAGGGATTTCAATATGCACTGCTGAGAGATATATATATATATCAGTAATGTCTACAAACCTAAATAAATTTCTTCTCTTTGCGCATGCGCTGTTGTTTATAAAAGTTACGATATTTATGTGTTATGATGTGATCAGATTTCATGTGTTTTGATGTTAATTCTGATGTATTAAACTATAGATACTGTGAGACACGGGGTTTGGAAAATGTATGTGCCCCCACCGTTCCCTATTTTTATATACAGTTTATTGGTTTGCAGTAATTAATGTTATCAGATATAATATTTTCTGTTTTATTGAATAACTAACTACAATTGTTTTGTTTTTGATTTCACACATGAGTTATGTCATTATAAAGATAAAATGTATTTTCGTCAGGAAAAAGTCATTTTTGTTTCAGGCTGTTGTACATTACAGGGGGTTAAACTAGTGCCCGACTTTGTTATGTTGAGATGTCGTTTTGAACTCTGCTACATTACTTTTGCAGAGTCCACAAAGGGGGGAATGGTGAAGGGACTGATCAGGTACAATTTTGGTTTGTTTTGAATTAATTAATTTGCTTTCAGGAGATCTAAAAATGTGTAAGAGACCCCAATGAGTAATCCAGATTAAATGTGTATGAGAGTAACCTACATTTTGAGGTTTTTCTGTGTAGATGGTTCCAGATCTTTCCAGAACAGTAAATATGGCACTGGGTATGCTGTGCTGTAGTCTCCACCCAATATGAGGTATTGTGTAAGAGACCATCCCCCTCCAGCAAAGTTACACAGGAGGTGACGTCACTCACAGATCGGTCTTTACAGATTTAGATGGGGGAGAAGGAAGAAAAAAAGAAAAAAAAACTTGTCTGGACATTGTTAATTTGATGTAAAGTTTTTAGGAATTTTTTATTTGTTTTTGTATTAATCAAGTATTTGCAGAACCTGATAAAAGTGAGATTCTCAAAGTGTTCTGGATTATCAGATGAGTGTGGAGAAGTGTATAACATTTGGTTTTATTTTAGAGGATGAAGACGCCACCCCTTTGAGATGTTCTATCTATATGTGACATGGG